>NW_022900928.1:130457798-130475262 GCF_012274545.1 Fukomys damarensis | reverse complement strand
TCGGCGCCCTAGGCAGTGCGCGCAGCCGCAGACGGCGCAGCGTGAAAGCCCCTGTCCCCACCGGAGTCTGGACCCGGCTCCCGACCCCTCTTCGTCCTTCCTTGTCGGTTTTCTTCTTCAGGCGCAGTTTGTACTGGTTTCTACATTCGCTTTGTTTTTTCAGTCTTTCCCATCAGAATGTGACCTCCGAGAAGCCGGGACCGTCGTGGGTGCCCCCTTTGCGGACTGGATGCACCGGGCGGGTGCGGGGCAGGCTGCGCAGTGGGGCCACGAGGGGACCTGTGCGAACAGAGAGGGAACATGTCAGCAGGCCTTACCGTGGAGAGAAACCCGCGTTCTAGGCAGAGAGCAGATTTGTACAAAGGTCCAGAAGCAAGAAGGAACAGGCCTGCCAGAAGAAAAGAAAGAGGCCGCTTAACGGGGAAATGGCCTTGAGACAGCAGCTTGGGGCGGGCGGGTCACACGAGGCTTAGAGAACCAGATAAGGTTTCCTGCTGAGGCCTGAGGGGTTTAAACCTAGGCAGGACTGAGTCACCAAGGTGAGAGCTGTGATCCAGGCTTTGAAGTCTTTTGGGGGCCGGTGGCCAGCCTGCATTATGGGAGGGTTAGAGACAGAGGGGGACGAGGGCCTCAGAGGGGACAGGGATGAGCCCCTTGTCCCGCAGTGGCTGTGCCCTTCACGGGGCAGAAGAGGAAGTGCAGTTGGAGAAGAGATGGCTCGAGTTCAGGGTGCCATCTGGGAAATGCACAGAGGGAGTAGGTGCTGCCCAGGAGGTGTTGGGCTGTGAGAGGGAAACCCGCAGGGAGCTGTCCAGGGGTCTGTCCCCCTGCCAAAGGGCTGCTGTCGGGGCCGCTGGTCGCTGGCCTGCCTGCCTGCCACACAAGCTCTGCACCGGGACAAGCACAGCACCCCTTCCCCCCAGGCACCAGGATAAGGCCAGGGGTTGGCCTCACAGCCAGGAATGGCCTAAGGAACCCCCCCCCCGCCCGTGTACCAGGCCCATGTGCACCACCCTGGGCTGCGGGACACTAGCCACGTGGCTAAAAAGTTTAAATTCCACTTAGAAATCAATTTTCAGCTCAGTCACACTAGCCACACCTCAGGAGGCACATGTGGCTTGACGGCTACCACCACTCTGGACAGCACAAATACAGAACCTCCCACCCCTGGATGTTCTGAGACGCAGAAGGACAGTGATTGATCCGGGGTACTGTGCACTCAATACACCAGACACCCAACCAGCCCCTGAGCCAGCAGGATGCTCTCACTCTGGAGATGAAGCCTGACTCCACAGCTCACTAGAGAGGCATGATTCAAACCTGGACAAAGGGATTGCCCAGTCCGACGCTCTGAGGGTTAGCTCTTCTGAGAGGCTGAGGCAGCAAGAGTGCCAAGAGTTCAAGGCCAGCATGAACTACGTAGCAAGACCCTGCATCAAAACAAATCGAAAAAAAAAAGCCACAGGCAGAGTGTGAATACAAGTGACACTGGGAAATAGAACCTGTGACTGCGTTGAAGGATGCCTGCTTTTTTTTTCTGGGCCATAGTTTATATAATGCATCAATATTCATTCTGTGTGGCAAATGTCACCAATAATGTAAGATGTTAATAATTGGAGAAATTAGGTTTGGGTGCCTCTCTGTGCTATCTTTTCTGTAAATTGAAAGTACCAGGGATCAAACTTGGGTCCTTGCACTTGCAAAGCAGGTGGCAGAGCCACTGAGCTAAATCTCAGGCCTAGAAATAGTGTATTTAAAAGAAAGTACTGTATTAGACTTGATAAGAATTGTATTATGTTCTCCCAGACACCATAGCAAATGCCCAGCATTTGGGAGGCTGAGGCAGGAGAATTGCGCCAAGTTCATGACCAGCCTGGGCTACCCAGTGAAACCTTGGCTAAAAAAAAAAAAAAAAAAAAAAAAAAAAAAAAAAAAAAAAAAATGAAAAGAAAGAAAAAAATTTATATTACATCCTGAAGGCAGAGAAGCCTAAATGTGGCATGAATTTTGTTTGACGTGTAATGAAGGCCTTTTGTCCCTTTCTTAAAGAACGGTGGTGCGGCACAGTACTGTTCCCTTGGTGACCTGGGCGGGCTGAGCCCCACCTCCCCGAGCAGAGCCATCCCCTCAGGTGGCTCTTGGCTGAATGAGTCAGGCTGTGAATCATGTCTCAAGCTGCTGCACCCTGAGTTCACCCCACCTCCAGGGCACAGGAAGGTGGCAGTAATAACACTCTTCGCATCCAACCTCATCCTTCTCAGGGCAGGCGAGTGGGAGGTGCGATGTGCTAGCCGTCCATCTGTCCCTCATCGTCGGGATACATCCAGTCCCCTGCACACAGCGCTGATTCTGTTCTGCCCTGGACGGGTGATGCTTGGTCCTGGCTGCTGGGCACCATGCCAGCCGCCTCACCTTTCCAAACAGCCCCAACCCCCAAGGATCAGTAGGGTAAACTGTCCAGGCCCTGTGAAATCAAATGGAGGGAAGCAATATAAAATGTTAAGGGAGTAGGAAAGCAAACACCCTGTTGAGCAGTTAACTGCACACGTGATAAAACTGCAGAGAGCTCCAGACACATGGGAGTGTGTGCCTGGGAAGATCCACACCCAACCCGACGGGTGGATCACAGCAGTGTTGATGCCCTGGCTGTGACACTGTACAGGAAAAGGTCCCTCTGAGTGCTCTGTCCTTGCGACTGCACATGAAGAAGCAATGACAACAATCCAAATTTCAGATGGAAAAATAATTCAGCCGGGTACGGTGGCACATACCCTGTAATCTGAGCTACTGGAGAGTTTGAGGCAGGAGGATCACAAATTTTAGGTCAGCCTGCACAACTCGGAGAGACCCTATCTGAAAAATAAAATTGAGAGCAGGGTGTGGTGGCACACACCTGTAACCCTAACACATGGCTGCACAATTCCTTTTTTTGGCGGGGGGATACCACGGCTCGAATTTGGGTCTTTGCACTTGTGAGGCAGGCAGCAGAAACACTGAGCTAAATCCCTGGCATGTAACCCTAACACTTAGGAAGCTCAGGCAGGAGGATCACCTGGGTGGCCCAGGCTAGCCCGAGGTCCTGACTGCGCCATATAGTGAGTTTAAGGCCATACTGAACCGCATAGTAAGAGCCTGCCTCAAAAAACTGAAAAACAAAATACAGTTGAAAGGCTTGGGGTTGTAGCTCAGTGGTAGAGCACCCTGGGCTCAGTACCAAAACAAGCCTTGGGGCTGTCACAAGTGCTTTGTCCTTTGTCACAAGTGCTAATCTGCCCTCTCAGACCCCAAACACTCTCCTGCTGCCATTCAGCTCCACCCACGGGGCAAAAGATGAGTACTGATTTAGGGATGCCAGAGTTTGAGGTGTTGGACCCCCTACTTCTCCAGCCCCCTGGCTGCTCCTTGCAATACTCTGTCCCAAGGTCTCAGGCACTGCCTTGTTAACTTTTGTTAACTTTTTGTACTGCAGTTGCATACCCCTCCCCCCTGCCTGCAGACTTCCTGTCCCCTGGGGGTCGGCACACCAGAGGAGAAGACGCCACAGAAGTGCAGGCTGTTCCACAACTCCGCTGCTGCCAGGCTGGGGCAGCTGGCTGCTGGCTTCCGGCCCCTCCCCCAGGCAAGCCAGCTGCAGGCCATAAACAAGCCAGCACCTGGAGGCTACATCAGGACATTTTGGCACAGAAATAACTTGGAGGGCAAGGGCTGCTGGAACCTTGGATCTCCAGGGATCGATCTTCCAGCCTTTCCCGGCCTTTCCCTGTGTCCCTCCACCCACAAGGTTCCAAAGGTCGGGCCTATTAACATTGCTGCTGACTTAGGATGTCCTGGGGTCAGGCAATGCAGGAACCCGCAGCCTGGTCCTCTCCCCTCAGGCCGGAGTCCCAGCCCTGGCTGACTCTGGTCCTGGCCCTGGCCTGAGAGCTCTGCAGGGGCAGCATCAGCAGGACCATGCCCAGCCTTTCCAGTCCCCAGCCCAGCACCCTGAAGGCCTCTTTGCTCTAAGAGGGTCCCCTGGGCTGGAATGACTTTGTGCCTGACCCTATTGAGACCCATAGTCTATCTGCACTGTTACAGTCATGGTTTTTGCTTTTTAGACAAGGTTTCACTGTGCTTAGGCTAGTTTTTTTTTTTTTAATTATCATTGGTACATATTTTCTGGATGTGAAGTTTACATTCATTTTATTTTATTTATTTATGTGTTTGTTTATTTTTGGTACTGGGGATCAAACTAGGGACCTTGCGCTTGTGAGGCAGGCGATGGCACCACTGAGCTAAATCCCTGGCCCATACATTCTTTTTTTGTTTGTTTGTTTTTGGTTTTTGTTTTTTGAGACAATGTCTCACTATGTAGTTGATACTGACCTGGAACTCACTATGTAGCCCAGGCTGGTCTCAAACTCACAGTGATCCTCCTGCCTCAGCCTCCCAAGTGCTGGGATTACAGGCATGTGCCACCATGCCCGGCCCATACATTCATTTTAGAGAGTAGGTACATATCCATAAGACATCTTGATTCTTTTTAAATTGGTCTTGAACTCATTGTGTACCCCACACTGGCCTCAATCTCACAGCAATCCTCCTGCCTCAGCATCCCAAACGTTGGGATTGAACCACCATGCCTGGCTATGTTTCTAGAAATGAACCCTTGTGCCTGAAATACCAGCACTCCTGAGTCAGCACACAGGCCTGCTCCTGTTCTGTGTGGGAACCATGCAATGTTCTCAAGTAGACTCTTCCGGTCTCCAGCCCAGGTCCAGCCCCACAAACTAGCCTGGAGCCCCCTGGATGACCCCAGTATTGGTGTTTCATGTGTGTGGGACCCACGCCATGTCCAGCCCTCTGCCACTGCTCTTGGCCCCAGAACCCTGACCCCAAGTACACACCCCACACGAAACCCTCTTTCCTTCACGCTGGTCCCCAGTGAGTGGGCCAACAGTGCAAAACCCCAGACCCTTTTACCTGGCCCCTGAGAGGCCAGGCCAGAGCCGCACATGCCCTCTGTGTGCAGAGAGTCTGTGGCCTCTGCAGCAGACCCAGGCTGGGGGCCACCATGGGTCAGAAGGAGACCCCTGAGTGCCCTCTTGGGCGTCCTCTGCCTTCCTCCCCAGCGCACAGCACCCCCCACCCCTTCCTCACCTCTTCCCTATGAGACTTTCCAGCTGGGAAGCCCACTGGGCTCACGGATCGGGAAGCTCCTCTTCCCAGCCCCAGGTCTGGGCTCTCACGGTGGCCGCAGCACCATTTACCTGGCTGAGGCTGAGCCAGTCAGATTCTCCTTTCCAGGAACAACCGGAAAGCCTGGGTAGTGGGGCCCTGAGCTGCAGGCCTATGCCCTGGGCCTTTGCTCGTTCCTGCCCAGGCTCAGCTCAGGTTTCTGTACTCCACGCAGATCTTTTGTTTTCTCCCCATCCCAGATTGAATCCAGGGTCTTTATACTGAGCTACAACTCTAGCCCCCCACCAGCAATATTTTTTGAGACAAGGTCTTACTAATTTGCCAGATCTGGGTTCAAATTTAAGATTCTCCTGCCCCAGCCTCAAAGTGCTGACATTACAGGTGTGCACCACTCCGCCTGCCTGCCCTCAGTTCAGTTCAACCTTCCTGGACCTCTAAGTATACATTAGCCAATCAACTCTGGGGTTTTTGTTTGTTTTGTTTTGTGTTTTGTTTTGTTTTGTTTTTTGGTAGCCAGTACTGAACTGGGGTCCTTGCACTTGCAAGGCAGGCGGCAGAACAACTGAGCTAAATCCCTGGTCCTCAACTCTGGTTTTGCTGCTTGCATTAATAGAAATTTACAACCTAGATTTCAAGCAAGGACTTGGATCACAAAGTTGAATCAGCAATAAAGGGCTCTTTAACACTTTCTTAAGGTATACAGTATACTCACAGTTCAGAGTTACCAGCCTCAGCCATTCTCAGATTTTTCTTCAGAACCTAAATAATAATTGTTCCCTATTTCCCAGAAACCACAAGTATCCTGCACAATTTGGGGAGGTTTGAAAGTAGCCAATCAGAGAGCATTGCTCAGTTCTCCTTGCTGCTGATTGGCTGCTGCTCTGTAACACATCTCTGTCAAATGTGCCAGCCTTCCCCATTATAACAGGCTGCTGTACCTGTGTGTAGCTGTCTCCAAAGTACTCGGTTTTGTTCTTCTTAAACCCCTAAGATTCTTAAGATGCTGCCGAAACACCCTGCATCCTCTAAGGCTTTATTAACACAGTATTTTATTAAGTTACATGACTTCAGGAGACATCACATGATTAGGGTTTAAACTATAAAAATAGGTACTTATAGGCATTTTTCTGACTACATCTGAAATTTGTGGTTTTTCACAATTTGTGGGTGCTCTAGGAACATAACTCCTGTGAATTTCAGGGATCTACTGTACTTTCATTTTATTACTTTTGTTTGAGACAGGGTCTCTCTCTGTAGCTCAGGCTGGTCTTGAATTTACTATGTAGCCCAGGATAGCCTCGAACTCATGGCACTCCTCCTGCCTCAGCCTCCCCAGTGCTGGGATTATAGGTGTGCGACACCACGCCCAGCTAATAAAGGCTTCTTGCTTATACACACTTTCTGCTTGGTGTATCTCAGGAGCACCTTAGGGACCCTAGAGCTAGGACCAGTTGGGCAGTTAGAACCCACCCCATACCCATGTGTTTCTAGAGAAGCAGCTGAGATGGACCAGAGCCCGTGGAAAGACCTCGGACACCCTCTGATAAGCACCTTGACTTCCACAGTCTCTGTGGGCCAACACTAAGCGCTCCGTGGAAGACTGGCCTTTCTTCCCGCACTGCCCCTCACCCCAAGCTCTGGACCCTAGAGATAGCACCTTCTGTGTCGGGGACATCAGCTCAGCATCTCTGGCCGATCAGCCAGACTCATGACCAGATACAGGGACAGCAGGGAGTGGTGGTACACACCTGTGATCCCAGCACTTAGGAGGCTGAGGCGGGAGGATCACTGCAAGTTGGCGGCAGCCTGGGCTACATAGGGAGTTCAAGGCAGCCTGACCTTCATAGGGAGAACCTGTCTCAAAAAAAAAAAAAAAAAATAAAAAAAAAAAAAAAAATTAAAAAAAAAAAAGACACTACAGATGCAGGGACACACTTTATTTCTGAGAGGAAGACTCAGTTTCCATAGCTAACAAGATTCTGGGACTCGCTTGTGACCTGCCGAACTGCACAGGCCTGGGGGGGCTTGGAGGCAACTTGTCACTCATCATGGGCAGGCTCCTCTTCATCTTTCTTCCCTTCTTCACCCACATCTTTCAGATTTTGGCGTGCAAATTCCTCAAAAACCAAATTTTCATCCTGTAAACTGAAAAAAAAAAAAGACAGGCAACATTTTGGTCAGTATACACTCTTTAGTTTTGGTTTTGATTTTAGTTGAGACAGGATCTCACTATGCAAAGCAGGCTGGCCTTGAACTCACTATGTAGCCCAGGCTGGCCTCAAACTGAGGGCAATCCTTCCGCCTCAGCCTCCCAAGTGCTGGAATTATAGGCATGTGAAACCCAATTATAGTCTCCTTGAAGCCAAGAATATCTTGAGTAAAACAAACCCTTGATTTTTTTTTTTTTTTCACCAGGGACTGAACTCACAACTTTGCACTTGTGAGGAAGGCAGCAGCACCACTGAGCTAAATCCCTGGCAACCCTGGATCTTTTCACAGCAAAGGAACCAATCAGGATTTTCCCAGAACGGAACAGTGGACCACAGGATTTTCCTTTAAAAGCTTTTTACTAAACAGAAGAGCAAAGGCAATCAATCATTCACAGAGTGGGAGACACAGCCAGACACACAGACTGCGTGTGTGCAGGCACCAAAATCCTTGGAGCTCAGGACACTGGGTGGGGGGGAGTAGGGTCACAGGACACAGGGAACTCAGGAGGCACCAAGTGGCTTACCTGTCCTTTTCTGGAAGCAGGAACAATGGAGCAAGGGAGAAAGCAGGGAGAGAGACAGGTGAGTCAGTGTCAGATCTGGGCAGCGCCTGAATTCTCTCCCCAGCAGACCCGTCTGACAGGGCGGAAGCTCACTGAGTGTGGGGACTGGGCCCAGGACCACACTTCGCCTCCAGCAATGAGACTGCCACTGACACTATCCCCTCAGCCATCCTCCTCTCCTCAAAGTATTTCTCCCTCAGCGTCCTGCACCCCTGTGGAGGTCGCAGTCACCACGATGCCTGATGACGGAGCTCCTGACGGTCACTCCCTTGGGCTCTCGGAGGGTGGGGGACAGTTGAGAGCTCCTGTACCCCAGCACCCCAGGCGGGTGTGCACTAAAGCTCGAGGACCAAGCCGACCCCCCGCTTTTCCGTTTCTTTGGGGGCAGGTTATGCTTTCGCGTGTTCTGTATCCCCAGCTGAATTATTCTCAATTGCAGCGTGACATTGTTTTGCAGCTGCCTGCCCAGATGGTGAAGTTCTGCTGTGCTAAAGAGCTCCCCAGGGTCTGAGGGGCAGTGTGTTCCTCCTGTTCCCCTGCTTTTATGTCCGTGGCCCCTGTAAGTCACCACGGGAAGGGGTGCTGTAAGGGCACAGGGCACCCAAACAGAAGCTGACCTATGGCAACGTCCGCTGGCAAGAAAGGCCCTGCAGCCCCAGCTGGATCCCACCCTGAGGCAGTGTGGACAGCAGAGAGGCACACAGCACCCCTAGATTCCAGAGAGATGCTCTTCAGGGGAAAAGCTCTGCTAGCATTTTCATAGCACTTCATAGGGACAGATCCCTCCGAGCAGGCAGGGAAGATGGGAGACAGGAGATCACGTCATTCATGCATCTCAGGAAACCAGAGTTCTGCCATCCCAGAGGGGTTTGCCCTAACTCTTGCTCCCCGAAATCTACAGGATACCATGAGACGCCCACCGTCAGGACCCTGATGACTGCAGGGTTAAAATGTCAGAGGTATGGGCTGGAGATTTAGCTCAGTGGTGTTGCCGCCTGCCTCACAAGCACAAGGTCCTGAATTCCATCACTGGTACCAATAAATAAATAAATAAATAAATAAATAAATAAATAAATAAATAAATAAATAATAAAATAAAATGTCAGAGGTGGACAAGAAAAACTCCACCTCTCCCAAATTAAGTCATGAAGTCTGTCTCAAGTCCCACATGAACAGTGACATCCCCACAGGTGACAGTCTTCTTCACATCCTTGAAAGCAACCAGAAAGCACCCTAATCTCATGGAGTTAAAAATTGTATTTTGGTGTATTTGAAGATGGCTTGAATCTGGGTTTTCCTGCATTGCAGACCTAATTAGATGTCTACAAATAGTATTTTGATGCTTGGAACATAAATGAATCAAAAATGCATGACTACACTTTATTTCCCCCCCAGGAGAAGCTTTTAGCAAAGTGAATTGAGGATTTGAATCCAAAATAGTTGAAAAGGTACCTTGAGACGCAACCTAAAATGGACACGGGGGCTTGTTCCAATATTTAAATGACATTTCATTGTCAATACAAAAAGCCACTTATAAAGTATGAGAAAAATAAAGCCTGAAAGTTGTTACCACTTTTACTTAAAATATTCTTTATTACGTAACCACGGAGATGTCACAGTCAGATGGGTTCATCTTCCTTTCTTTTTTTTTTTTTTTTTCACTTTCCTTTTTTGGTACCGGGACTAGAACCCAGGGCCTCGCACTTGCCGGACAGGGACAGGTGCTGCACCCGAGACATCCCCAGCCCCCATTTTCCCTTCTTGTCAAACAGGCTGCCTTACTATACCACGGGGAATTTTTCCTCAGTATTTCTGAGATTACATCTATTTAATTTCTGCTGCACCGTTTATCTTTTTTGTGAGGTAAGGGGGATCCAAACGAGGGCGGCTCCACCGTTGAGCTGCACTTCCAGCTCTTTTTATTTTGTGTATTTATTTTTATTTATTTATTTATTTATTTTTGGAGACAGAGTCTTGCTTTGTAGTGCAGGCTGGCCTTGAACTCAAACTTGCCATGATTCTCCTGCCTCAGTCTCCCAACTTCTGGGATTACAGGTGTGCACCACCACACCTGGTGCTCTAAATTTTTCATCTTGAGACAGGTTCTTACTAAATTTCCCAAGCTGGCCTGGAATTTAAGATCCTCTTGCCTCAGCCTCCTTCGTGCTGGGGTCAGGGCACCACACTGTCATGCCCAGCTGCAAGCCCTTCTCCTTTCTCTTGACGGTGTTTTTAGTATGCTTGCAGAGCCTCGTAACTAGTGCTTCGCTTAACATCCAGCCGACAGCCAATTTATAATTCAGACAAGCTGAGGTCTTAGAAGTCTGGCCTGACCCTCTGTTCTAGAATTTCCTGTAGACTTTTTTTGTGTGTGTGTGTGGAACTGGGGATCAAACTCAGAACCTTGCAACTGCCAGGCAGGCGTGGTGCCACTGAGTTCCATCCCCAGCCCCCTATTTTCCATATTCTCACCACAACTGCCACTTTCAAAAGTATTTCCCACCTTCTAAATGCCTGTTAATGCTTCCAAATGAAATATGAGGGCTTTTTCCCCCCCAAATGAAATACAACAGCCTCAGGCTCTCAAATTTATTTGTCACCTAAATCATCTTTAAATCTGAATCCAAATTGTTGGCAGCAGAACTTCTGCTTAAAAATTGCTCCCGATAACTCTCCTGAGGTTGTCGCTGTCCAAGATCAATTGTGCTGCCTCCCACCACCCTGAGCAGACGGTGGACGAGCTCAGGAGCTCGGGCTGAATGGTCACCCTGCGCGTGACACTGACTGGGCGATTGCCACACTCAGAGGTGCCGTCAAGAAAAACCAGGAATAAAAATGCCATCACTCTGCTGGGGTGACCGGCCAGGGGCAGCATGAACCATGGCACAACTGACCTGGGTCCTCCGGCTGGGGGTGCATGAGGCGGAAGGGGACCTCAGTGGCCACTTCGCTGGAAGAAAAGGACGCAGACTGGTGAGTACACACACACACACACACACACACACACACACACACACACACAGCACAAGCACAAAGCAGAAAGCCCTGCAAAAGATCCCCAGGCTCAGCCCCAGACACAGTCTGAAAGACAATTCAGTGGGATTCAAAACAAAAACCAAACAGAAATCAGGAAGTGGTCCAGCAGGAATTTGAAATCCATTCCCTGGAATGCGGTTGAGGAACTTCCCTCCGCCATCCTCTTAGGTTTTAGGTTTCCCGTAGCGCTCTTTACGAGTTGTGGCAACGCGATAACGCAGGGAAGAAAAGAGGTAAAATCCCAGAGGAAGGATAGGTTTAAAAAATATTCGCAGATGACTGTGGTGATGCAAACTTGTAATACTAGCACTCAGAGGGCTGAGGCAGGAGGATCACTGCAAGTTCAAGGCCAGCCTGGGCTATATGGTAAGTGCAAAGCCAGCCTAGACTGTTGAGAGAGAGAGAGAGAGAGAGAAGAGAGAGGGCTGGTGTGTAGAGAATGGGCTGGTCTTCCCTTGCCAAACAGCAGAGCCCACAAAATTAAATTGCTAAAGGGCTTTGGAGTGACTTGGAATTTATGCAAAAGGAAGAAAGGGTGGGAGGGAGGAGAGCAGAAGGGAAATCTGGAGAAAGGATGAATGGTGAGGGAAAAGGGGAGAAAAAGAAAAGCCCCTCCTTGGATGCCAGAACCCCCTACTTGTACCCCACGCTGAGCTCTGGACCTGTTCACAAAGTCCTAGGTAACCAGGGGTTTATGAGAACAGGTGTATTCTGGGGTCCCAGTGAGGAATGCAGGTAAGCACTGGGGCAAAGGAGCACATCAGGTCAAAGCTTGTCTCAAACATTTTGTTTGTGCTCGGATTTTGAGACAGGATCTTGCTATGTAGCCCAGGCTGGCCTTGAACTCATGGAAATCCTCCTGCCTCAGCCTCTGAGTGCTGGGATTACAGATGTGCATTGTGTCAAATATTTCTGAACTTGTTGCTTCTTTGTGCATTATTTAAAAGACAGATGTCACCGTTCATAATTGCTAAAAGGTGGAAACAACCCAAGTGTCCCCCAACAGATGAATAGATTAACAAAATGTGTTCTGTCCTCATAGTGGAATATTGCTCTGCTATGACAAGGAATGAGGTACTGTAATAGTACAAGATACAACGTGGATGAACCTTGAAAACCTTATGTTACATGAAAAAGCCCATCACAAAAGAATCCATGTATCATAGATTTCCATTTATAGGCAATGTCCACAAGAGGCAAATCCATGAGAGAGAAAGAGTAGTGGTAGCGAGGGCTTTAGGCAGGAAATGACATGATCACGTCATGGGAGTTGGCCGGGCACCCTGGGAACAGGGCAGAGGAGGTAGAGAGGCTTACCTGGAGGTGAGCTCTCCCAGAAAGCTAGGAAACAAAACAACAGCTGTGAGGAGGTCCCCAGCCACAGCCCGGCTTCCCCCACAGCCCAGGGTGGGCACCGCCCTATTCTCAGTTCCCTGGGGCTAACCCACAGCTTCCGGCACCTGCAGCCCTTCCCACCCAGTCTGTCCTCCTCTGCACTGTGGCTCCATCGCTTCTCCAGAGAATGCCTTTCCCTCCAGCACAGGCGGCAGAATCAGAATTTCTTAGCCTCAGAGGCCACGGGGAGGTGTGTGATATAGTTCTCCCTGTCCCTTGCTGTCTGCAGGGGGGGTCCCCAAAATCCACAGGTGCCATCCGTGGAGTTTCTCGTGTAGCCAGTGTTGTATTTGCGTATGGTGGTCACGCACCCACGCAAATGCTCTAAATCAGCTCTGAGTGACTTACAATACCCAGTACAAGCAAACACTATGAAAATCTCTGTGAGGTACACATTTTTTCCCAGTATTTTTGATCTGTAGCCGGCTGAACTTGCGGATGTGGAACCCAAAAGATATTTCTTGCCTGCTCAATGAATCTCCACCATTATTTTTTGACCCTCACGGGGAAAAAAAAGAAAGCATTACCCACTTTGAAAAACACAGCAAATGCTGCTAACAAAAGCTGGGGTGGGAAGGAAAGGCCCCTTTTGTGGACAGATGCCTCCTACGTCACACATAATTGAGAATTTACTGTGAGTTCCCTAGGCAGCCATTTTTCTTTCTTCAGTACAATGTATCAGGCGGCTGACTTTTATCAGCTTCCCCACGTGTGCCATGCACCCACATTTTGCCAAGTGCTGCCGACAGGGCCCGCCTCTCGGCTGACCGCCCCGCAGAGGCAGAGAAGCTGACAAACAGAATGCCTGGGAGAGGGTCAGCGCAGACCGCAGAGGCCAGCTGGAGCACAGACACTTACCCGGACACCGTGAGCTTCACCTTGATCTGGTAAGACACCAGGATGCCCAGGATGGTGCGGTCTATGCCCTCCTTGATGCTGCCCAGTGGAAAGGAAGAGAAGTGTGAACGACCGAGGGAAGCAGCGCCCACACAGAGACCGCTTCCTCTCGGGCGCTGGTGACCTCCACAGACCCGGCACCCTCCCCCTGGTGTGTGAAGTGGAGGGGGGTCCTGCCATGCACTGGGGATTCCTTCATCTTCCCCTGCAGCAGGCCACACAGGGCACGGCTCCTCCTGCTTCGCTTGTCACATGACTGGGCATCCGCCAGCTCTCACCCTGCCATCGTCCTGGACAGGGGAGATGCTGGTGAGGGGACTTTGCTTGGCCACTAACTGACGCGGAGACCCTGGACAGGCTCCTCATGGCGGCCCGACTTACAGATAACTTCCTTATCCATAAAAACGAGGGAGATACGGCCTCCTCACTACAGTGTGGAGGGAGCGGTGTACATGTTGGCGACTACTCCACAAACCCTCGGACACATCTGCAACGTGGTGCCAGGCTGGTATCATGCCTGTCACACCCTTATGTGGAGCTGCGTATCGGTCCCCCCGTTTGTCTCTCCCAGGAGCGTCACGACTGGACTTTAAAGCCTAACACAATGACTGGACTTGGAGAGACACCCTCAGACAACCTACTGACCGCCACCTGCTTTCTGCACGGATTCTTTGCGCCCCCAGCTGGCTTTGCGGGTGTGAGCGGCTGAGCCCTGGAGACAGCGCACCAGGCCAAGAGGGACCCCAGTGCTCATGTGGGGAGAGGGCAGCCTCCGGCCTGGAGCCCAATCTTGGCTCCTGCCCAAAGCTCAGAACTCCCCATGGCAGCAGCCCGGGAGCTGAAGCCCAAAGGTGCCGGTGTGGGTGTCGGGAGTGGTATCGACTTTGGTGCTTCCCTGTACAGCACGTCCTAGCTCTGGAGTCTAAATCCAGGGTCCTGTGCACACCTGCAGCCATTCTTCTCTGTGCCCCGCTTCTCCTGGGCCCCAGGACCTGCTCATCATCGTGTGGACTGCAAGTCGCAGGGCTGGGACTCACATAGTGCTGGAGGCGAGGTTGGTGTCCTCATGCTTGATCTTCCCGTCCAGGGCAATGCCTCTTCTTTCTCGGTTGTTCGCCAACAAGGGCGCCAGCGTCAGTGTCTTGGTCAAAGTGCTGTTCGGTGGCACCTTTTCCCTACAGGAAGAACAGGGAGGAGAGTTCCAGGCCAGGTCACCCTCACGGGTGCTTTCCCGGACCAAAGTTCTGCTGTCAGTGACCCCTCAGCTGCAGGCTGGCAGCGACCCTGGGACGGTTCCCCTACCTCTCATCCCACCCAGGCTGCTCTGAATCGTGGAATTTCTAGAATGTTCTGTGGGGCTAAGGAGGACCAACTGGCTCAGAGACCCGGCCAGCCTGCTCCTGAGGCATCACGGCCCCACAGCAGCAGCAGAGCTTTTAGGTTAGTGCCAGCCACAGTTCAGGTGGGAAAGTGCTGGTCACTAAAACTGTCCCTATGAAGAGGGTCAGCACGTGACCAGTGGGTGAGCAGGGAGAGGTGGGGACCTTGCTTGTGAGCCGCACCCTGGGTCTAGGTTCAAAGCGGCACAATCTTTCTCTATAGGGTCTCCTCGGTCATCATTTGGTTGTGGACCCCCCCAAATATGATAGGGATCCCATGCCACGGGGTGAGTGTGGGATGGAGCCAGGCACACAGCGAGGCAGGATCTCGAAGCAGCTGGCTCCCGTGCTCGGCCACCTGATGCCCATGCCCACGCCGTGGCCACACGTTCTCAGGTCGCAGAGCCTGTGAGCTGGCAGCACACGCGCACCCCCAAACCAGCCAGAGGAAGCAGGGTGTGGCCCAGGATCACTTCCTCAGCACATGCTCAGACCACTGAAACCTTCCCACGGGACAGACTTGCCTGTTCCTTCTCCCCGGGGAATTTAAAGCAGCTGCAGCTTATCCTGCCTCTGGTGGATACAGGAAGGGCTTACAGAACTGGCCACATCCTCCCACCTGGGCCTTGTGTTATCTCTCTAATGAGCTTGATTCGGGCAGCAGCAATGACAGAAGCAGACACTGCAATGGAAAGGTGACTGTGGTAGGAAGGCGCCTCAGGGCTGGGCTTGGCTGCTGGCCTTTCCTGCAGCAGAGCTTGCCAAAGGACAGTGCCAAGGCCCTGGGGCCACTTCCCAGGCCTGTGGGATTTGGACTTGGACAGGAGGCAGCAGCTCAGGACTCAGCTGGAGGAGGCCTGCCTGCCGAAGCCCCAGAAGACACCATATCAGGGACAGTGGCTTGTGCTCTTTAGCCTCCTGCCCTGGTCCACTTCCGGGCTCCTCAGAGTACTTTCCGGTCTGCTGAAAATCACTCCTGTTATTAAGCATTGGCCAAAGGGCCAGCCAAGGCCAAGACCCCCCAGGACCCAGGAACGACAGGGGTGTGCCCAACACCTGGGCAGACCCCCAGCCTGGCATAAAAGTCAGCCAACGAATCGTGGTTGTTTCCTGCTTCCCTCTGCTGCAGACCTATATTTAAACTTAAGGCTGAATTTGTTTTGAGTAATAGTTTATCCTCAAGTCGCCTTTTAGCTTGTTTTATTTACTTATTTATGGTACCAGGGATCAAACTCAGAACCTTGCACTTACGAGGCAGTGCAGCACCACTGAGCTACATCCCTGGCCCAAGTTGCCTTTTAAATATGAAGTGATATCATCTTAGTGAAGCTACTGTCTTTCTCCAGACCCCTTCCCTCCACGCCAACCTTCCGCCGACCATGGTGATGTTTTTACACACACACAGTGCTCAGCACCTGTAGCTGGCTATGTGGGAAAGCCGCTCCCATGAGCCCCCCTCCTCCTCCGGCTAATGAACCTCTGACGTCCCAGCACAGAGCTCTGCTGCCCGCATGAAGCAACCACTGCAGGAACCTCATTTGGTTTTGCTTCTGTGAAAGGGACAAAAGGCACAACAACAGGCTAAGAATGGAGATGGCTCCCTAGTCCCTGGTACATGACTTTCAAAGTGAAGGGATGATCAGAAGCAGGAGCCCCAGCCTGGCCATCTGCTGGGGGGCAGAAAGAGGACCCTGCTCTCACAACTCATGCCGCTGCTCCCACAGGGCCTTTCCACCCTGACGTCGGACCTCTCCTTGTTTGCCAGCGCGGGTGGCTCTAGAACTCCTGTGAGCTTGAGCGAGGCCAACACAGCTAGAATGCTGACTTTTGCTGCAGCCCATGTGTGAGAAAAGGGGAAGGAAGCGAAAAGCTGGGGTCTGGTGGGGCACTCTAGTTCCCTCTTGGCATGAACAAGAGGAAGCTGACTGTAAAGCCTGCCAGCCCTGGAAAGGGAAAAGTGCCCGCTACTTACTGCGCCTCCTCCATGGCGACCGGCTTGATGTAATAATCACTTGAGTAGAGAACCACGTTGGCCACCTGCTCCACTGCAGAGGGAGGAAGAGCCGGCAATCAGCCCGGGACCTCGCTGGCAGGGTGGTCCCTCCCAGCCTTCCGGGAACACAGCGGGGGCCATTCTTGCTGACGACCACTTTAGTCTACTTCCGGCTTTCTCAGTCCCCGGCTTAAAGCCCGCAATTCCAAGTTCTGTCTCTGGGCCCTTTCTGCTCACCCCTAACCTGACAACTACTCCCACCCATGAACCAGACCCTAAGATCACGTCTCCTGAGAGCTAGAGATCTTCAAAGGCAGTGAGTGTCCTCCAGGCTCCCAGCACTGACACACCTGCCCCTTCCAGCAGCCCCCATCTATGGGATAAGCACCACCCGGCCACCCTCCGAGCTTTCTAGAAACCGACTGAAAGCAGGCAGGACCAACTGGTGTAACGCGGTGGATGGCAGGGCGGCCCTGAACCTGGCTCCCTAGGCTCAAATCCCTGCTTAGCTATTAACTGTGGGTGAATTATTTAGTTCCTCTAAACCGCAGTTTCCATACCCTTAAAATGGTGGTGATTATTGCACCTAATCCCCAGAGAAGTGAGGATTCAAAAGATTAGTCTCCTTTAAAATCAAATTCATTGTCCTGGTAGTGGTGGCACATGCCTGTAATCCACAATCCCAGCACTCAGGAGGCTGAGGCAGGAGAACCGCTGTGAGTTCGAGACCAGCCTGGGCTACATAGTGAGTTCCAGGTCAGTCTCAACTACATAGTGAGACCCTGTCTCAAAAAAAAAAAAAAAAAAAAAAAA
>NW_022900928.1:130423436-130457718 GCF_012274545.1 Fukomys damarensis | reverse complement strand
AAAAAAAAAAAAAAAAAAAAAATCAAATTCCATGATGAAAAGAAATAATTTGAAGCATTCAGCAGAGCTCAGCCTATAGAAACATATTAACATTTTGTTTGAGAAAATGTAACAGCGTCTTTCAAGCTTAATGGCTTCACTGTTAGGATGGATTCATAGAACTGTGAGAAACGAAGTGACTATATTTTATCGACCACTGCCCCCAAAGTCTCCTGTGTTTGGCTTTTCTTTTCTTTTCTTTGGTACCGGGGATCAGACTCAGGACCTTGAGCTTGCGAGGCAGTCAGTGGAACCACTGAGCTAAGTCCCCGGCCCAAGCTTCCTGTGCTTGGAAGGTTAGTGGATGATGGGGCCTCACAGCCCGCTGCTGTTAGGAGGCAGGGCCTGATGGGAAGAAGCGTCACTGTGCCCCAGCTCCTCCCTTCTCCCTCTGCTTCCTGTTCACCACGCTGTGAGCTGCTCTTCGCCAGGCCCCTCCGCCACACTGTTTCTTCTTTGGAGTGGGCCAACCCTGCACTAAAATGTGAGCCAAAGTAAACCTCTCCTTGAAGTTGTAGGTGCCAGGTACTGTGACCCAGAGACAAGAAAGTGACTAAGACACTGATATACAACAAAATTGCAAGAATTCATATTAGAATTTTCATAGCTAGGAAATTCTCAAATTCTTTACAGTGCATGCAAAACTCCTGAAACTTCATCTACATTGGACACACAGGGGAAAGAAGGGAATGATGGATAGCACTGTGCTTCATTTTTTCTTGCTGTAGCTGAATCCCACAGGTAGGGAGCTATGCAGAATAGAGGTTTATTTGTTTGACTCGTGGCTCTGGTGGCTGGGGAGGCCAAGCACAGGTGCTGACCAGTACAGGCCACCATGCTAGATCACAACATGGCAGAGGCGTCACATGGTGCTCGTTCAGGTCTTTTCTTAGAAAGCCACTAATATCATCATGGGGCTCTACCCTCATGACCCCATCTAACCCTAATTAATTCCTAAAAGTCCCACTTCCAAATATCACTAACATGGATTTGAGGACCACGTCTCTAACATACGAACCTTTGGGGGACACATTCAAGCCTTAGCAGGTACTAAGGGTGACCAACCAACCTGGCTTATTGGACATACCCTAGTTTGACACTGAAAATTCCCACACCCTTTTCCCAGACAAGCTGGACCAGTTAACCACCCTGAGGAGCTAAATCCACTTCTGCACTGGTCATTTTTGAATATATGAGTTAAGAGTTGAGCTCAGGACTAGGAATGCAGCTCAGTGGTAGGGTCCTTGCCTTGCATGTGTAAGGTTCTGAGTCTGACACCCAACATTGCAAAAAAAAAAAAAAAAAAATCTCTGAATTTAGAGGTTACCCTCCCAGGTCAATCTAACCTGTCTGTTTATGCAGCCCATATATGTCCTGCACCTTGATCAGCTGTAGCACACAACAGGGTCTTATCCACAGTGAGAGGGCCCTGCACCACTTACAAACCACTTCCATGTGGGACCTCTCCCCAGAGCCCAGGGAGCCTCTGATGTGGACGTCACTTGGAGTTCGGGGCTTAGCACAAGCCCACAGATTAAGCCCTGTGTTTCCCATGCAGTGCCTTTCCCAGGACACTAGCTGCTTTTGTCAACAAAAATTAATAATGGATCCACAAGGCAAAGCTCCTCCCTTGGCTTCCTGCACCATCTGGGGCAGCTGAGTCCTGCTGGGAAGGCAGAGCCATGGGGAGATGGGAAGATCATCTTACGGGGGATGTTGGTGCAAGACAAAAGACAGCCCTGCATGGGCACAGGGTGAATGAGATGACAAGTCCTGCAGTGCGGGGGTGGAATCCAGGGTTTCCCACATGCCAGGCAAGCATTCTACCATCGAGCCACACCCCTAACCTCCTCTCTTTATTTCTGAGACAGTGGTTCACTAAATTGCCCAGGCTGACCTCGAGTTTGTGATCCTCCTGCCTTGGCCTCCTAAGTAGCTAGAGTTATAGGCATGTGCTCTCTCGCCTGGCTGAGGCATCTGTTAAGGTCAACCTCCCGCTAAGGTCCTGCTCCCTGTGACAACAGAGGCGAGCAAACTGTTCCAAGACCCTGGAAGGGCCTTACAGACCAGACCGAGACATGTAGAGCACGCTGCCCTCTAGTTCTGAGAAGTTCCTACCTAACACTTTAATCTTCTTCACTGTCTTCTCCGTGTTATTGGTCACAGTCACAGTGACAGGGATGGGTTCCCCATGGAAAAATATCTGAAAGAGAGATGTCAGCAAAGCTGAAGACAGTGTCCCTGCATCTTTAGTCTCGGGGCTTTCTAGAGCCACGTGAATTCCTTTGACTGAAGAAATGTGGCTGAATTACCCTATTTTTTTTTTCCAGTACCGGGGATTGAACTCGGGTCCTTGCACTTGTGAGGCAGGCGGCGGAACCACTGAGCTAAATCCCCAGCTCTGAATTCCCCTCTTCTAAGGAAAAAAAAAAATGCTAGTACTGTTTCCCCCAGAGCAGGGCCTGGAACACGTTCCGCCATTTCTGCAGAGGCTGAGAAGGATATCAGGGTTCTGAGTGCCACAGAAGAGGAACCTGGGATGTTTTCAGTAGAATCCTGAGGTTTTGGGGGGCAAGGAAACCACTGGGAAGATGAGGTGACGGGCTTCTCCCTGGCAGCCACCCTGTGTAATCCAGCCCCAAGAGGGGGTGTATGTGTGCCCATACACATGCGTGTGCACACAACACACTATGTGAGGCGCTTGCCAACACATGGGCATGCCTGATGTTGACCAGATGGAGAGAAAGCCTTGGCCAGTGGCTCTTCTCCCTTCTCCACAATGACACTTTTAACTGGTGACATCACACACAACTGCCATCTTGCATAGTTTCTGGTCAACTGAAATTTCCCAAAGTAAATAATTGGGTTTTTTTGGGGGGGGCGGTCCTGCTACTGGGAATGAAATCCAGGGCTTTACACCTGCCAGGCAAGGTCTCTACTACTGAGCTACATCCCCAGTCCTTTTTAAAAAAATTATTACTTTTGTTCCAGGGATCGAACTCGGGACCTTGCACTTGTGAGGCAGGTGGTGGCACCACTGAGCTAAATCCTCCTTTTTATTTTTTGAGAAAGGTTCTTGCTAAGTTGCCTAGGTTGGCCTCAAACTTGTGATCCTCCTGCCTCAGCCTCCCAAGTACTGTAGCTGGGATCACAGGCAAGTGGCACTGGGCCCAGCCAGAAGTAAACAATTTGGGGCAGTCTACCTAGTGGCACTGTGTTAGAGAACAAGGCCCATGGGGACACAGAAGGCAAAGCCAGCTGGAGGGGAGGCTGGTGAGCAACAGACAGAGCTGCCTAGGATGGCCAAGGCAGCCATGCCCGCCACGCTGCCCCAGGGTGATCAGCTGTACTCCTGGGGACAAAGCCAGCCATTCACAAACACTGGCTTCCACTGTCTGACACCCAGCCGAGGCTGGTGATGTTCCTACCTCTTTGCTGAGGGAGACCGTGAGCTGCAGGGGCTTGTCCGACATGAAGAACTGCCAGGCAGCCTCAGCGCAAGGCTGTGGCCCCATCTCGGGCGGGGCATGCTGCACCTTCCGGATCAGGAGCCGCACGCAGCTCCTGCAGGAGACGTCAGGCTGGGTGCTCCAGGCCCCGTGGTGGGAGCCTGGAGGACCTAAATTCTGGCCCTTCCCTGGTGCCAAGGCTGGCTGCAGTGCTGGGGTATGGTTCCCCCAAGGGTCTCTTTCAACCTGTCAGGCCCCCACTCAGCCTCCTGTTGGTGAGGCCGTGGGTGGTACCAGGTGCCTTTTGGGACAGGCTGCAGAGCTCTGTGTAAAGGTGACCCCTGGGACTGCTGTCTCAGAAGCACTAAGAGATGCACCCGCCCAGGGTGTGGAGGGTTCAGAAAGGGGGGATCTAGTTTGGGCAAAAAAAGAAAAGTGAGAGCCAGGAGGCTGAAGCAGGAGGATGCCATGAGTTCAGCCTGGACTACGTAGCATGGCCCTGTCTCAAAAATCGAAAACCACACCACACACATACACAGAGTGAACATGGGGTGTTGCTGGGAGCAGGGGGCTACTGCGTATCTGTATGGGGTGATGGAAAAGTATTGAGGATAGATATTGGTGATGGTTGCACTGTGAATGTGCTTGATGCTACTGAGTTGCACTGTTAAAATGGTTAAAATGGTAAACTTCAGCGGGAAAAGTAAAAAGATGATGTGTCATATATAGGCATCAACTCCGCACAACGAATGTAATCATCAGGTACTGCAAGCAGGTACTGATAAAAATAAAAAGTATAATAATAAAATAGAAAACTAAAAAGGAGAAGCCAGGCATGGGTGTGCACACCCAGAATCCCAGCCCTCTGGGAGGCCGAGACAGGAAAATCCTAAGTTTGAGCCCAGCTTGGGCAACGCAGTGACTAAGCTCTCAAAATTTAAAATAAAAAATGGGGGTGGGAGAGGATGTAGCTCAGCCCAACGGCCCTGAATTCAATTCCAGCACCCCGAAAAGAAGAGAGACAAAAGAAGGGAACAGGGGATCTTAGGAGCTGCTGTCACCCCCCAAACACACATCCACTGAGCAACCACCAGCCCCCACGCATGTGCAGGCGTGACCGCCCGGCCCCAGCTCTGCGGAGAGACTGTCGCCTGCCCACATGCCGGCCCCCACCAAGCCCCCCCTGCACTCATACTTCTTGGGGATTTTGTCCTCTTCACAATCAGCATTGTCTGTGGCGAACGCTTTGACCTCGAAGTCCACCCCACAGCACTGTGGGAGACAGGAGAGCAACAGGCGGTGCTCAGCTCCCCCACCACCCCAAGAGCCCTGAGGGGGATGGGGATTGAGGGGTTTTTGTCTTGTGTTTTTGGAGACTGGTCTTGCTGTGAAGTTCAGACTGGCCTGGACCCTGCAGCAACCCTCCTGGAGTGCTGGGATCACAGTGCTTTGCTCCCGACATCCCACTGCCTACTGTGGGGGCCTGGGGCCCTGGGACAGAGAGACAGAGGTGTCAGGCACAGGTGGTCAGCAAGGCTGTGCCAGGCTGTGAACCTCTGACCTCAAGCCCAGCACAGCCAGGGCGCAACAGCCCCTGGGGCCACAGCTCCCCTGACATGAGAAACCGGAAGTGAAATTTGGAGTAAAACCTCAGTATTTTAAAAACCTTTATGGCACGTGTAGGTTGAGGAGGCTCATCAGGCACCAGCCATCAGCTGCAGCCCAGGAGTGATTTTCAGGCCCTCATACACACACCCTCCACCTGGCTGGGTCTGCACTGTCGCCCCACCCCAGGTCAGTGCAACCGCAAAGGCATAGGGCCAGCGTCCATGGTGACACACAAGCCACCAACTTCCAGGTTCTTTGAGGGGATTCATGGAGACTCTGAAGCCCAGGAGGAAAACAACACATTTTCCATGATAAGAAGCTACTTTTAAAAGTCCTTTGAGGGCCAGGGATTTAGTTCAGTGGTTCCACCGCCTGCCTCAGAAGTGCAAGGTGCTGAGTTTGATCCTGCGTACAAAAAAAAAAAACAAAACAACCAAAAACCATTGATCCCCAGTGTGGTGGCGCACACCTGTAATCCCAGCACTTGGGAGGCAGGAGGATCACTGTAAGTTTGAGACCAGCGTGGGCTACATAGTGAGTTCCAGGTCAGTCTCAACTACATAGTGAGACCCTGCCTCAACAAACAAACAAACAAACAAAAATATCAAAAACAAATAAAGAAATAATCCATTAGAAGATTGAATGAATCTATGGTGTTTCTTCTTGAACTAACCTTTCCTGAGTCTTGTGGAGCTGGCTGCAACATCACAGAGCAGGGCAGGTAGTCAGGGAACTGCAGAAGGAAATAAAGAGAAAACAACTTCTCTCAGGGCATGTAATATATAATCATCACATGAAACGGGAAAACAAGAGGAATAAGACACAAGAAGACAAGTAATTCACCTACACTCCAGAGACCCAGATGAGAAGGGCCTTAACCACCACGAGTATGTGTACACACAGACACGCAGATGAGTGTGACACTGGTGTGTGTGTCACAGACATGCAAGTGGACCTGCCCTCTGCTCTGGTTTACTCACTTCATTAACCCAACCTGATTTAGAAAGATTATGTCTTTTTTTGTTCGAGACAGGGTCTTGCTATGTAGTCCAGGCTGGCCTTGAACTCACTGTGTAGCCCAGACTGGCCCTGACCTCACAGTGGTTCTTCTGCCTCAGCCTCCCAAGTGCTGGGGCTATAAGCATGTGCCACCACGCCCAGCTCCTGCTTTTTTTTACATGATGAAAGTTCTGTGCCATTGCTGTTAGGGCTTCGACAAAACAGAGGGAAAGTAGCCGGCCCCTTTCCTTTGGTGGTCTTGCAATGGTCTTCACATCTTTGCCATTACAAACAATGCTGCAATAAATATCCCTTCTTCATTTTTTCAGGTTCTGATACTTTTTTTTTAAATTTTTTTTTTGGTTTTTTGAGACAGAGTCTTACTATGTAGTTGAGACTGACCTGGAACTATGTAGCCCAAGCTGGTCTTGAACTCACAGCGATCCTCCTGCCTCAGCCTCCCGAGTGCTGGGATTACAGGTGTGCACCACCACACCTGGCTGATATATATTGATGTGATGTCACCAACAAATGATCAGGGATGGGGATTTAGCTCAGTGGTTCTGTCACCTGCCTCATCAAGTGCAAGGACCGAAGTTCAACCCCTGGTACCCCCCTCAAAATGGTCACTTTAAACCACCAGCACAAGTGTATGGCAGTGCTTGGGAGCAAGTTAGCATTTTTTTTAAATTTACAAAACAACTGTAAAATAGAATATCATAAAATTTACCACTTCATCTCTCTTAAATATACAGTTTATTGTTATTAAATATACTCTGCAATGATCTCCACCATCCACCTCCAGAAGTTTTTCATGGTCTCAAACAGAAGCTCCAGCCACTACACCTCAATCTCCCTGGCACAGTGGCCATGCCTATAATCCTGGCATTTGGGAGGCTGAAGCAGGAGGATCATGCCAGTTTGAGGTCAGAGCTGGGGTACCTAATGAGTTCAGTGTCAGCCTGCACTACATAGCGAGACCCTGTCTCAGAAAAAACAAAAAACAAACAACTAATTCACGACGCTTCCCCGTGTGGAGCAGACATCCATGATGCCAGCTGCCCATGACGTCAGTGTCCATGGCATCCGGTGCCTATGACGTCACGCTTCCATGCTGCCCAAGGGCTTGGGGCTGGCATTCAGGACACCCGGGTTTCCTAGGTGAGAGGCAGGGCTCAAGAAGGGATGGACCCGTGGTGACCCACCTAGCCTTGGGCCAGGCTGGGTGACTCCTCCTTCCACCCGGATCTCTGTCGCGCAAACTCCCGGGCCACCGAGGGGCAATTCTGCTGGTTTCTTTTTATAGCTGCCCAGCAGCACATGCTCATCTAATTAGGTGGTGGCAGGAGGGAAATATCTGAACGGCAGCTTGAAATGATGCCTTCAAAGGCAGATGGCTATTTTCAAGGATTTAAAAAAAGACAATCACAGAGCACGCCATCTAGAATTTCCTGCAAGGGCGCAATTTACAGGCCCGCGGACGCCGAGTCCTTCCCCTCCCACCCTCCGCCCGGCTGGCCGCTCACCGTGAGCAGAAAGGGGTACGTGTGGGCCCCCAGCTTCTTCAGCAGGCTCTCCTGCAGCCGTGTGGGCGCACTGGCGGCCCCCACAGGTGGGTACACCTGCACCCGCGAGAAGTACAGGTCCCGGCGGAAGCTCAGGCCGATCACGTCAACGTCTTCCTGGCCATAGCGGAAGGCGCAGGTCAGAGTGACGAACACTGGGGAGACGAGGGGGACAGGTCAGCCTGGGGAGCACCGTCCCTGGGATGAGCAAGCAGGGGTGAGCACGCCAGGGCCGCCCAGATGTCAGGGCTCCCGAGTCTGGATGGGGTGGGACCTGAGAGCCCGTTATTATGAGGGGCGATTTTTTAAAACACAGTGACTGGGGCCGGGGATTTAGCTCAGTGGTTCCACCGCCTGCCTCACAAGCGGAAGGTCCCCAGTTCGATCCCCAGTACAAAAGCAAAACAAAACAAAACAACAGTGACTGTTGCAACTAAAAAGATTTTAAATTGTATTTCAGTAAAAACACATTGCCATGAATCCCCCTCAAAATGTCCCTTCTGACTTTGAACACACTTAGCCCGTGTCTAGCACTGTCTGAAGCAGCTCTTTCGTGAGTGTCTTTAGTTGTGCTGTTGTGGCTGCCTCGATTTCTTTCTTTCTTTTTAAAGAAATTTTATTGGTACTTTTTGAGTACACAGTACAGTTACATTCATCACTGGGCTCTTGAACCTTGGCATGACAGATCTTGATTCTCATTTTTCCCCATAGCCCTGCCCTCCCTTCAGCCCCTCCACCCTCCCCTATGGCCTTGATTTCTTGAGTTGATTCAAGATGTAGATTTTTCCTAGTCCTTTTGTCTTGGGGGAAGAGCCAGAAGCCGTACCGGACCCAGTGAACGGGGTGGATGAAGACACCACGGCCGTCACAGACACTGCTGCAAATGTTCTGAATCGTTTCAGGACCTCGAGCAGCCATGACAGTGCAACCAAAGACACTCATGAAAGAGGACTTCAGAGCTGCTGCAGAAGGTGGCAAGGACGAGGGGATGAGTGTGTTAGAAACGAGAGGGAGTAGCTGAGGGGTTTCGCGCTGATGTATCTTTTATTATAATAATTTTTTAACTTAGACATGAATCTTTTCTTACATGCCACATATGTAGCCCACACATTTTGGGGAATCATAAGGGTTACGCCTCATTACCCTAATGAGACATGTCACAGGGTTGGGAGGTGTTTCTCTTGCAGCTGCTTTATTTTGCCAGGATGGTAGGACCGCATGGACAGAGAACACTGTGCTGCCCACAGCCCCCTCTTCCCTCTGTTCCACGCCTCCCTCCCTTGGTTTCAGGGGAAGGATGTTTGGATGAAGTTAAAGGGTGAAAGTGGAGACAGGAGCTCCAGGTGTGCTGGTGCACACCTGTAATCCCAGCACTCAGGAGGCTGAAGCAGGAGGATGTCCGAGAATTTGAGGTCTGGACTACACAGTGAATTCAAGACCAGCCTACACTACATAAAGAGACCCTGTCCCAAATAATAATAATACTAATAACAGTGCTTGAAGAAAAATGGGAAGGAACCGATGTACAGATGTGTACTGGAACCAGACAGCTGAGGGAAAAGCCGTCGGGGGAGTGGGGAGATGAAATCAAACTCCACCTCCTTCGCGCATATTCTGAAATTGACTAAACACTAAGTCACCACCTGTGAAAATGCCACGTGACTACAGACCCAGTAGACCACGAGACCTGTGTGCGAGTCCACAACGTACTTTGGGATAGAAACACAAAGCGTACGTAGGAAGTGCACGGCACATTAGTGCCAGCCCCAGGTCCTGGGAGGGAGCTGGCACTGGAGGACGCTGCCCATGTCAGCCCTGAGGGCAGCTGCCCCTCACCACCGACTCAGACGGGCATGGGCTGCTCACCTATGGGGTCAGCTCGCGAGCTCAGCACCCAGGCAGAACCTGGTTGTACGCCTGGGTTCACGGGCATCAGGGGTTTTCCCTGATGCCAGGTGCCCTCTGCGGCCGAGGGTACGGCATGGCAGGGCTCACACCAGGGAAACAGGGCGGCCAGGAGGCAGCCCTCCACCCGCTTCTGCCATGCCCCACAGCCGACTCATCCTAGGGCGCGTCCAGGTCAGAGCCGTTCCTCATGGTTGCTGGCAGGTGCAGCACAGAGGCAGACAGATGTCCCTTGTGTAACAACCCACTCACTTAACCACAGCTCTGATTTCCAACCCACCTTTTTTTGTACTGTTCTGTTCATCTTGTTTATGGAGCCTCTTCTTTTTTTTTTTTTAAACAGTACCCCTTGTTCACACTGCACTGTAATTTTTGCTGATAGCCCTGTACAGCACAGTGCTGCAGCTCTGTGTTCTAACACACTACCCTACTGCGTGTTATCAGGCCTGCAAATGAGAGTGAAGTCTTCAAGCTAGACTTTCCTTCGACCATCTCTTTGTTCTTTTTTTTTTGAGACAGGGTCTCACTATGTAGTTGAGACTGACCTGGAACTCACTGTGTAGCCCAGACTGGTCTCGAACTCACAGGGATCCTCTTGCCTCAGCCTCCCGAGTGCTGGGATTACAGGCATGAGCCATTACACCCGGCTATAACTAACTTTATGTTTTTTTATTAATTTTTTTTGGCACCAGGGATCGAAGTCGGGACCTTGTGCTTACAAGGCAGGCGGTGGAACCACTGAGCTAAATCCCCGGCTATCTCTATTTTCTAATGCATGTACCACACACAATTCGTCATTTAGTGACCCATTCAAGTCTCAGGAATGGAACTGGGTCACTAGGCGGGGAGTGTTTTGGGTGTGGAAAGGCACCGAGCCAGCCATGTGATCATAAGTGTACCCTGAGTCTGTTCCGATTCACCGCATGCAGCTGTCACTAGTCACGAATGAGCTGCCGCACCGGCACCGGACATCTCAGGGCTCAGCGACCCGGGCTCAGAACCAAGGTGAGGGGTGGGAACTGACTCACCTTTCTTTCCCTTCACAAGCTCCGGATCCACGAGAACAACACCATCTATGCCAGAGGAGGGAGAGAAGAGTGAGGGCAACATTAAAGGCCCTGTATGCCTTCTTAGAAATAAACACAGCATGCTTTTTTCTTTCTCTTTTGTGGTATGGTATGGAGGATTTGAACCCACGAATGCCAGGCAACTGCTGTACCCCTGAGCTACATCCCCACTCTCTAAAAATTTTTTTTTCTTGGCCAGGCATGGGGAACATTTTTGTTCATTGATTATTTGTCCTCTATGTGCTTATTTATTTATTTATTTATTTATTATTTTTTGTTTGTTTGTTTTGGTTTTTTTTTGGTACCGGCAATGGAACTAAGGCCCTTGCACTTGCGAAGCTGGCACCAGAACCACTGAGCCAAATCCCCTGTCCTTCTATGTGTCTGTTTTGAGGAAATTTCTCTTCCTCTCTTTTGCTTTTTTGTTTGCTATTGGGTCCTGAGAATCTGTCATATATTCTTTTATTTTTTTGGTACCGGGGATCGAACTCAGGACCTT
Organism: Fukomys damarensis; assembly: GCF_012274545.1. Classification (NCBI taxonomy): domain Eukaryota; kingdom Metazoa; phylum Chordata; class Mammalia; order Rodentia; family Bathyergidae; genus Fukomys; species Fukomys damarensis. The sequence continues at coordinate 130,446,587 of NW_022900928.1, read as the reverse complement.
ATGCTTTCGAGGCAAGTGGCAGCACCACTGAGCTAAATCCCTGGACCCATTAAACATGAATCTTTTGTCTCCTCATTCTCTTTAAATTTATTTCCAGTAAGCCAGTGGCGCCTCACTGATGCTTTAATTTGCATTTCTTTAATTAGGTTTCTAGTGAGGCTGATTTTTTGTTTTGGTTTTGGTACTGGGGATCGAACTCAGGACCTTGCACTTATGAGTCAGGCAGTGGAACCACTGATCTAAATCCCCAGCCCAAGACCTTGTACTTTTGAGGCTGATTTAAAACAAAAACAAAAACAGAAAACAAGCGGTTATCTGATATAAAGGAAAACCAGCATTAAAATTTTACTCCAGGCCCAGCATGGCGGTGCATGCCTGTCATCCCAGGAGGCTCATGGAGAGATTCAGAGATTTGCAGCAAGTTCAAGGTTAGCCTGGGCTACACAGTGAGTTCAAGGCCAGCCTAAACTAAAAGCGAGACCCTGTCTCAAAACAAAACACCATAAATAAAATTTTACTCCAAACTCCACTTACCCACTGGCTCTACCTTGCTGATGTGGTCGATATAGTCTCTCTTCCCCAGGTAGATGGTCACCTATGGGAAGAACAGGGCTGAATTTTAAATTGCCAAAGAACACTAAGCTAAAGTATTCATGTTAAAAAGTAACAACTACCAAGCCAGGAGTGGTGGTACATGCCAGTAATCCCAGGACTGGGGAGACTGAGGCATGAGGATCACCTCACATTTGAGGCCAGCCTAGGCTACATAGTGAGTTCAAGGCTGGCCTGAACTGAACTACATAGTAAGACCCATTTTCAAAAACTAAATAAATAACCAAACTGACAAATCTTTGGGAGGATACTGGGGCTTGAACCCAAGGCCTTTGCACTGAGCTATATCACTGGCCCTTTTTTGTTTTACTTGACAGGGTTTCACTAAGTTGCTAAGTTGACCAGGAAGGACTTGAACTTGTGATCCTCCTGCCTCAGCCTCTCAGAGTGCTGGGATTCAACTGGATGCCACCATAACCAGCATGATAAGCCTCTTCTTTCTGCTACAGACCCAAAACCCCCTGGCCTTGTTCTAAGAATTCCTGGACTGAGCAAAAAGGTATGAGTCTGGAGCCCAGGAGCTGCGGGATGGACGAGAAGGAGGAAGCAGTTGTGGTCTTGCCCCATTCTACAGGGCCTACGCCCCGGGCAGCACAGGTCTCTTTGCCCACCTGCCCCGCAGGAGAGCAAGCCTGGGCAGGGGTTAAGGTCATCTCCACTTCTCACAGGATCTACCACAGCGCCGGCGAGCAAAGGACTCAGCTGTGCTCCCTACAGGCACCGAAGAACAGGCACACGCACCCTAGCTGTCCCTTCTCCCCAGATTTCACCAGTGCACACTTTTATTTCCTCGAATGCTCCAGATCACTGGTGCTGGCATTAAATCTTGTCCTATACTGTCCTCCATGGCATAGCAGAGGGTCCTTGTGGCTTCTAGGTTATTGGTGTGACTGGTGCTGAAACTGACTTGCAGCAAATGCCTGTAGGTCCCTGAGTCATGGAAAAGATTCTGCAGGAACCTTGCAAATCCATTGCGTAGCCCTCCGCAGGCCTCAATAGCCCAGCTGCTAGGAGCCCACATCAGGGACACGGGACACTGATGTGAAGCTCCCAGGGACAGAGCCAGCTGAGTCACCCCTGGGGCTCCTGGGCCTTCCGGCTTCAGAAGGGCCAGACTCGAGAAGGAGGGAAGCAGGCATCTGGCCCCTGTGTGCCAGCCTGGATGCTTGTCCTGCTTGACCCCTCATCCCTAGAGCCCAAGGAGGTACCAGCATCCAGCTGCTGCCAACCCTGCTGTGCCATCTGGAGCGCTTTCTCTGGAGCCTCCTCCACACCTGCCCATGCCTCAGCGAACACTCTATCCTCGTCCTTGTGGGGACCCTGACAACCCTGCTGCCTGCTGACGGGGTCGTGGGTAGGGTGGCTGTTCACCCCTGTGGACTGACATCCAGTGCCCTGCCTGAGGCCAGGCAGCCCTTAACCCTGGCTCGAGGCCACCCCAGAGCTCCCTCCCCACTGCCCCAGCCCTACCTGGGGCCCTGGCCACAGCAGCCTCTGCTCCTCTTGCTTCTGCAGCAGACAAGGCCCTTCAGTCACATCTCCACCTGGGGACACCCTGTTCACACTTCCATGCACACCTCAGCCTTCATGTCCTTGCCTTGGCACTCTCTGGCCTTTGGTTGCCTCAGGAGCACATGGGCTTTGACAACACTATTTCATTCCCTCACCCCAGCTGTGTGAGACAAGAATTAACCCTATTTTATAGAGCATCCTAGACTTAGAACACATTAGCAGTAAAGTGGAGGCTGGATTACCAAGAGGAAGCCAGGTAGGCAGCCTTTTTGTGGTTGGGAGGAGGGAGGGTTGGAGGGTAGGTAGGAAGGAAGAAGGGAGGCAAGGAAGGGAGTGTTTCCATCTCTTTGAAGCTTTGGCTGTGAGGGGCCCCCAAGAAGGTGGCAGGCCGCAAGACCCAGGAAGTAACAGTGACCTCACATGGGAGCAGAGCACTCCTTGTGGCGCTAGAAAGAAGAAAGTGTGAGGGCAGGTGAAGGAGGAATCAGGTGATGAGAAACCACAGCAGGGTGCCCAGCCCACAGCCATTCACTGGCTCTGCCAGTTGTGTGCAAGACCCATGCCCTCCAGTGGGCAGTGTGCTAGGGGGAGGCCAGCCATGGCAGATTCCTGATTCCTGACTGGTTTAGGGTAGGCGGTTACCTGGTATCAACCAATGAAGAGAAGACAGAAGTGGGCTGGGGCTTCTGGGAAAGATTGCCCAAGGCTTCACAGAGGCCCCAGGAGGCCACACCCCCGGGATGCCATCAAGTGTGGGTGGCATCGCAGAAGACAGCAGGGTGGAGAGGATCACAGGGAAAGGGCTGTAGAACCTGGCACACCGTGCTCAGAGCACACAGCGTGTGCAGCCGAATCGGTCCTAATACATGAGACATTGATTGATGAATCCCCCTCATGGGGATCAATATAGGAAAAAAAAAAAACTATATGATTTTTTTTAAAGGATATTTAAAGTGGGCATGGTGGTGCACTCCTGTAATCCCAGCATTTGGGAGGCTGAGGCAGGAGGATCATCACAAATTGTAGGCCAGCCTGGGCTACGGAGTGAGTTCAAAACAGCCTATACATAGCTAACATAGTGAGATCCTTTCTCAAAAAACAGAAAAAAATAAAACATTCAAAAAAGGGTGCCTTTCGAGGTTTGGGTGTGGGGACTGGTAGAAGAGAGAGAATGAAGGAAAAGTAGCACTCCTTTTCTGCCCGAAGTTGAGAGAAAATGTGTGCAGGAGCGACACAAGTAGGTAAGGAGATTGCAGAATGGACGGGAGGCACCCAAACTATCACCCCAAAGAATCAGAGCCTTTGATGACAACGAGGATGTTGCCCAGCAAAAGACGAGAGGGCAGGTAGAAGCCGTGTGCCAAGGCCATTCTCTTGCGTGGCACAGAGAGACCAGAGAGCTCCTGCTGGGCCGAGCATGGGCTCAGCCAGCAGCTTAGGGAGCCACACTGCTCACGCAGTGGCCACCAGACCGGCACTGCTGGCCGTCCAAAGGGACACACCCTGAAGGTAAGCACACCACGCATTCCAACCACTCAGCAAAAGAAGCAAGCAGTGCTATGAATTTTTATGTGGTTTACAGGTTGAAATGACGTTTTTTAAAAATATACTGGGTTAAATAAAAGATAGTATTCAAAGGCATTCCCCATGTGTCTTCCTGCCTTTTTAATAAGGAGGGGTGTCCAGCCCCTCGGTGAGCTCTGCCATGCCATGACGCTCGTCGGCACCCATAAGCCGTCCAGCGGGCCACTGGTGTCGACTCTCAGAGACGAGTGGAGGGAGAAGAGCCAGCAGGATCAGCCAGCAGCCCAGAATCGTCAGATGGTAAAGGAGGAGAAACAGAAAGCATACAGCAGGAGAAAGCTGAAGTTCTTGCCTCACCAAAAACACCCAAAGAATGTTTCTTTCTTTCTTTACTTTCTTTTTTTTTCCTGGTACTTGGAGCCAAGCTCAGGACCTTGGGCTTGCCAGACAGGCTCAGTGCCACTGACCTACATCCCAGCCCCTAAAGAATGTCTCCTGATAAAACCAAAAGAAGCAAAAGAAGAGCAGGAAGAGGGAAAAGAAGAAAATTACTGATGTTCTTACAAAATCAGAGGCCAAACCAGGGACACCGAAAGATCTACAGAGGCTGATCAATGACTGTTGTAGCAGCAATTGCTTAGTGATTAAATTAGAAGAACTCAATCTATCAGACTCCTGTTTCCTCAAGGCCAATGATTTAACTCCATTTTTCATCATACCTAAAACCAATTTGTCCTAAGTGGGTAAAACTCTGAAAGAACCACAGTGAGAAGAAATCAGCTCTGATGCTGATCATCTGTAGCTCCGCTGTCCAAGCACTAGGGCTCATCGCGTGGCAGACAGTATTCGGAGGAGACAGCAAAGGCAGGAAATGGCTTGCAAAGCACATAAAAGGTCCAGGAGCAGCTAAAGTTGTTGGAGAAGCATGTAGGAACTGGGTGTAGGAACTCCAGGAAGAATTAAAGAGCTTTTTTTTGTTTTTTTTGAGACAGGGTCTCACTATGTAGTTGAGACTGACCTGGAACTCACTATGTAGCTCAGGCTGGTCTCGAACTCACAACGATCCTCCTGTCTCAGCCTCCCGAGTGCTGGGACTACAGGTGTGAGCCACCATACACGGTTTAAAGAGCTTATTAGACGAGGTGGTTTAGCTTGATCCTCTTAAAGTTCCTGGATTACCCTCTCCTTTTTTATGCTGTTGAGACAGGGTCTCACTATGTAGTTCAGATTGGTTTTGAACTCACAGCGATCCTCCTCCTGCCTCAGCCTCCCGAGTGCTAGGATTACAGGCGTGTGCCACCACGCCCAGCAAAGTTTCTGGTTTTTGACTGGAACTAGAGAGATCAGAAGTTGACAAAAATGATGAACATTCCTGAGATAAGAAAGGTTTTTGGGTTTTTTTGTACCAAAGATCGAACTCGGGACCCTGTGCTTGCGAGGCAGGCAGTGGAACCACTGAGCTAAATCCCTGGCCCCAGAAAGGAGGTTTCTGAACTTCTGGAACTGAGACTACTTAGCCCATGCAAGTCAGAATCCTTGAAGCTGGGCGTTTTCTAATTCTAAATCCTAATGAAGATTCTAATATTCACAGTGGAATTTGCATCTCATTTAATGATGCTGGCACATTGCACCGCAAGCACTCAGTAAATCAGCTGTGATTCTGGTATGTTCACTGCATCAGCAGATGTGAATGTCCGACAGAGAGTCTTTGAAAGGTTCGTGGTAGCTGTAAACCACAGTGTGGAGCGGTGGGATAGGAGCAAACTGGCCCTGTTCCCTTATCCAGTGGTCCTGAGGATGAGTAGCCAAGGGGCGACGCATGGTGCTGGGGTAGACACAGAGAAAGGAAAGCGCCACATCCAATCAACATCCGGGCTTTCCCCAGGTATGGGCCATAGGACAGAGGACCGGGGAGGTCACCAATTGACAAAACAGGACCTGAGACGGTAGGTCATGGGTTCAAGGACGGCCAAGAAAAGAAGTAAAATTGGGGCAAGGTCATAGGGACAGAGAGATTAGGAGAAAATTGAGGGCCACAGCACACAAATCTGCAGGGGGTGAGGAGCAGCTGTATTTCTGCTGCTCACTCTTTTCTGTCTCGTTGATCTTCCACCACAGATTGAGATAGAAACCAGACAAGGAGGTTCCCAGCATCTCACAGGCTTGTTTTGTTTTGTTTTTGGTACCGGGTATTGAACGTGGGACCTTGTGCTTATGAGGCAGGATGTGAAATGGCTGGGCTAAATCCATGGCCCTCACAGGGTTTTGATATGGATCTTGTCTATACTCAGAAAGGCTCCACTTATTATTATTTTTACAACAATTTGCAGCAAGCCGCTCGCTTCTGCACCACTTACAGATTTGTCCCGGGAGATCTTCTTGAAGATGACGTGTGACTTATTGGACTTCGTGCTGGCCGCCATATTATCTGTCCCTGGCAAGTTCTCCCACCTCGATATATATGTCAGGGCGCAAAGGGCTGGGAAGAGGTGAAACAACCCTAAGCATAAAGTTAAGAACATTGCAGATGTAAACCTGCCTGAGTGCTACGGTGCATCCACAGGACAGTTCCTTCTACCTGCGCCAACATGCACGTGTGAGAAAATAAGATCTTTGCTTTGTTTGTATTTCATGGTGGTGGGCAGTTTTTAAGTAGTTTTCTTGTTAAGTCTCAACCGTCTCTTAGCAAACCTCACCAGGCAGTCCAGTGAAATCCAATAAGAAGTTCTTGCTACTCTGATTAAACTTTGGTGTCATCCACTTAGGCTGAAAACAAATTCTCTTATGACCAGGTCTTATGGCAAATAAATCAAAACTTCCTAAAGCCCACAAAACAAGCACTTCGCAGTTTTCATGAACCCACGAAAACCTCCAAAGGTGCACCCCGCAGATCCTACTAAGCAGTGCTTTCTTTTCCAACAATGTCTGTTCCCTCTACTTAGCTTCACGGACAATTAAGGAGCAGCCTAGTGACCTCAAATTAAATGCTCCCAGCAAAGTGCTCCTGGGAAGCATAGACAGGGGCAGAACTGGGACAGTCTGCTGCCTACATGACAGCGCCCACCCTTGCCTCCCCAACTCCAGCCCTGGGTTTCTGAGAAGGCTTGGATTGTGGCATCACATACCTTGTAAATTGCCCCCCACCGGGCAAGGTGCCAGAAGAGTCTGGAGAGGGTCCCTGTGCTCTCGACAGATGAGCAACCAGCCCTGTTCTGGGCCAGCGGCTTTTGTCACTGATGACCCCTCACAGGCACACACAAGGGCCCTGGCTGAGGCGTGCGGGGAATTTGTAGGGGATCTGGAGAGGATGCATCCAGGTCTCTGTGTCTAGAGGCCAAATCCCATCTACAGAGCAGAGTGGAAAGTGGATTACAGCTGAGACAGGGGACAGCAGTCTCAGCAGTTCTGGGCATTAGCTGAGGGCGCAGCAGATGCCCGGCCATCCCCGCCTGCGGGGGAAGATGACGTGGAAGGAACAACAGTCAATGAAAGCTACTGTTATCCTAAGCCTCTTTGGGTTCTGGAAATAGACTGCTTATCCCTCTGCTCCTCAGCATCATCAAGACAGGATTTGCAACGACAAACTTGATTAAACTCAGCAAGCATTATGTGCACAGAAAGGTCAAGGAGACATGGCAGCCTCAGACGAACCCAGCGTCATATGGGCCAGGTGGGTCCTGTCCCCTCCTCCTCCGCCATGTCGTTCACTAGTTATGCTGGGGTCTCTGCCTGTGTCTTCCCAGCCCCAGGGGCACCTCATGGATCCACATTGCCACCCGGGCTTCTCTGGACCCCAAGGGCTCTCCCTGTCTTGTGACATCCATCCTGCCGTCCACGTCCTTCTCCATGTGTAGCAGAACAAACTCCACGGCCACCATCGGTCACCCCCCGTGGGATGTCCTGCCCCTCAGAATCTGGGCACATTTCTCAGAGCATGTGCCGGCTCATTGGCTGCCTCTCTCCCCTCTCTACTTTCCGTTTTTCTGAGACAGGGTCTTTTTTTTTGGTACCTGGAATTGAACTCAGGTGCGGCACCACTGAGCTAAATCCCTGGCCTGAGACAGGGTCTGGCTATTTAGGCCACGTGACCCTCCTGTTTCCGCCTCCCACATACCTACGATTACAGGTGTGCCCCACTGTGGCCGGAAGGTTCTTCATCTTTGATTAGGGCTCAGAGCTGGAGAGACCTTCTCTCCTAGGGCTAGACAACTCCCAGACAGCAAAGAGCTGGTCTTCACAGTGCATCCCCAACCTTCTTCATCAGGCTGTCATGTTCCAGGCCACCATTGTCCCGACCTGACCTCAGCAGGGCCAGGTAGTGGAGACCTCCCACACTCTAGAGCCACAGAACCATCCCACCTAGCCGACCTGAGCCTGCCTACCCTGCCTCGCCTGTTCCTTCCCACAAAAGCCCCAGAATGCGCTTGCCACGTTTCTCCCTCACCCCCTCACCAGCCCTAGTGCTTCCCATGTGGCTCTGTGTGGCTCCCACGTCCCTCCTCTAAGGAACCGTGACAAACTGCCTTCATGATGGCAATCATTTCTTGACCTGTTAGCCTTACCGTACCTGAATAATGGGACATTTTAAAACACAGGGTTATTCTCTGGTGTTAAAACTATTAGACGGTGAGACGTGGAGGTGATGGGGGATTGGCTGCCCCAACAGCACCAGAGAGAAGCCTACATGAGGTTCACTGCAGACCCAGCGGTCAACCTTAGCAACAGGAATGGTGGTGGCCCTCTGGGAGGTGGCAGGCTGAGGACACAGCTCAGCGGGAGCACACTTGCCACCACACACATGTGATGTGCCCCTGGCAGCCTTATAGAACACTTCTAGTTACAGGAATACAGAGAATAGAGGGACAACACCACATGAAGGCTGCCAGGCCGGTCCAGAAAGCCACTGGTATCTTGCACAAGTCAACGCCATCGAAGGGGACGCGCTAGATTAAGACACATAGGGCATTCAGTGTTCAGATGTCAGGTGTAGGCTCAGCCTGGACACTCAATGGGACAAAGGCATTGGGGATACTGGGGAAATCTGAAAATGGTATGATGAAAATTACTGGAATAGAAAGGCAGATGTTATGCCTGAACACAGAAGGTTGTTTTTTGAGTTTGTATTTTGAGACAGGGTCTCACTATGTAGTCGAGACTGATCTGGAACTCACTATGTAGCCCGGGCTGGTCTCGAACTCACAGCGATCCTCCTGCCTCAGCCTCCCGAGTGCTGGGATTACAGGTGTGCGCCACCACGCCCGGCTCCCCTAGATTTCTTCATGAAGTTTACTGCTCTACAAATTTCCAAAGTCTGGAAAGCACTGGCCCTGGTGCCACTTGTTTCTCTGGAATCGCCTGTAGCAAGATGAGGTCCATTTCTTATCTCTGACCCCTCATCTCAGCAGTGGCTGCAGGGTGGCAGTCAGTGGTGCAGCAGGGATGTTCATAAGAGGCCTCCCGGCTTTGAGGTCAGCTTGCCATCCTCGGGGCTGACTAGGACATGTACATGAGGGAAACGGGCACTCTGCCAAACAGGGTGCTCCACAGAATGAAAATGGTCCTGGGTGCTTTAGTTTTACTGCACAGAGAACTGGGAAGTTTGAGACAACGGCATTCATGGAGTGCCAGGCAGTCTGCTTTTTAACATCCACCACCTTCATTTCAATTTGTATCTTTTAGTTTTGTTTTGTTTTGTTGGTTTTTTGAGACAGGGTCTCACTATGTAGTTGAGGCTGACCTGGAACTCACTATGTAGCCCAGGCTGGTCTCAAACTCACAGGGATCCTACTGCCTCAGCCTCCCGAGTGCTGGGATTACAGGCGTGCACCACCTTGCCCGGCTTCAATTTGTATCTTTCAGCCCAAGCGTCATTTTTAGAACAGAGGGCAAAGGCCGGGGATTTAGCTCAGTGGTTCCACCGCCTGCCTCACAAGCACAAAGTCTCAAGTTAGACCCCCAGTACAAAAAAAAAAAAAAGAACAGAGGGCTCTCTTGGGCTAGCTCTCCAGATCTTATTTAGATCTCCTCTACTACGGCCCATCAGGCTGCTGAATGCTTCCAGGGAGGGGAATAACTTGTATGCCCACCTTCCTTGAAACAGTGCAGGGAAATCCTGTTGGACAGAACTGGCTTTCCTGTGTCTTCTCTCCACAGTTCCAAGTGAGTCCAACACTTCTGCCACAAATGAATCCCCCTTGATCGAGGTCCAGCCCAGACAGACAACTCCTGTCTTGAGGCATCATGCTGAGAAGGGCGCTCGGTGCTCCGGGCTCCGTGTCCACTGTGACTGGAGACCAGCTCGGCCTCCCTGCTGTTTCCTTGGCCCCATAGCCTCCTTGCCTTTACAGGTGGGAAGATCCTGGCAGTGTGCAGAAAAGGGTGAAAGTTGAAAAGGGTGAAGTTCTTCGTGGGGCAGAGCAGAAGGGTCCAGACCAAGACTTCCTCTTGACCCAGGGTAGGGGGTACCGACCTCTGCCTGGTGTCTCTTTATCCACCGAGCCCCAGCAGAGCAATGTGAGACCAACCACAGATCCAGGGCCCCTGCCCTGCCTGTGATGGGCTTCGGGAGCTGAGAGCCTCGAGGGACCTACACAAAACTATGCAGATGCACCTTTTCCTGGGGAGCGAGCCCCCACTTTTCTTTAGATAGATCCACTGCTCACAGATCAAAAGAGCTTGAGAAATCCTATTTCTTTTTTTAGTTGGAATTAGAGATAGAGGTCATACAACACTGTGAATAAACAAAATGCCACTGAATTGTTCATTTATTTTTCTTTTTTTTTTTTTCCAGTACCGGAACTCATGACTTTGTCCTTACCAGGCAGGTGTGGTGCCACTGAGCTACATCACCAGCCCTGAATTGTTCATTTTAAAAATGATTACGTGAATCCCAACTCAATAAATTAAAAGAAATATACTTTCAACATTATGATTCAATACAGAGCAAAATTTCTACAAAACATTTACTATTCTTAAATTTATTTAGTTTTTTTGAGACACGGTTTCACTGTGCAGTTCAGGTTGGCCTGGAACTCTCTCTGTAGCCCAGGCTGGCCTAGAACTTCTAGCCTCCTGCCTTGGCTTCTGAGTGGCACCATGCCTAGCTACCCTCCTATCCTTAACCTGGCCAGTAACTCAGAAGAAATACGTTTGGTGTTTTTTTTTTTTTTTTTTTTTTTTTGGTTTTTTGAGACAGGGTCTCACTATGTAGCTGAGACTGACCTGGAACCTACTATGTAGCCCAAGCTGGTCTCGAACTCACAGCGATCCTCCTGCCTCAGCCTCCCGAGTGCTGGAATTACAGGTGTGCGCCATCCTGCCCGGCTTAGAAATACATTTTTTTTAACCTTTGCATCTTTAGGTAGTTTGTTAAAGCAGCAAAAGCTAACTGGATCCAAACTCAACCAATTGTGAAAAACTTACCATTACAGTAGCAGATTCTGAAAATGGATTGGACAGTGTTTGCTAGTGAGTCACTGCAGATTCTAGCAGGTGTTGATTGCAGCTGGTGTCCCTCTCAGCTTGGGGTGTGTGGAGACTTACAGGAAAAATGACAAGTTGGCTCGAAGATATTCTGGGGACATGCCTGAGAGTGAGCAACCCTGGTCACGGTCGGGGGGTGGGTACCTGGGGGCTCGCTGCGGAACTGTTTATCTGTCCTCTTCTGGAGGGTCTCACCGCGCCTGCCAGTGAACCGTGAATTACGAGGTCAGCGTAGCCCTTGGACAGGTCTGAGGGACAGGTGCTATCAAAGCAGAGAACGGGAGAAGCTTCTGGAACAAACAGACCAGGAAGAGCCAGAGGCAAAGACAGAAAGCAGCAGAGACCTGCAGTGAATACCAGGGCTCCCAGGCTGGTGGGGGGGTACACGCATTCCCTGTCCCGGGCACTTCTACCTAAACTCTGCAGTTGCAGGTTTATTCCACTTTACCTAAAACTCAGTTTACTGAGTGAATTTGTGATTTCTAACATGCATGGGCCTTATCTCCGTGGGACACAGAAGGCAGCGTACTCATGGCCAGGTGACCTGGCCTTCCAGGGGGGCATCGTGCTGGGGGTCCCTGCAAGGGCCCATGGTGGCAGGAGCTGAGGACTCAGCGCAGGACAGTGCCCATCGGGGACTCAGGACCCAGTGGGTTCCTCTTGCTCCTCTGTGAGACTTTCCCCTTTTTACAACTTGGGATGTAACTCCGATCATTACTGTTCACGACACGGCACCTCCAGCAATGTCTGCGGTCTGTGTTAAAGCAAGTGTGCTCCACAGGAGCTGGCACCTCGTCCTGCTGCTCTTCTGCTGCCCTCAGCAAGCTGCACTCTGAATGTCCTGCCACAGGAAGCTGTGCTCACAGCTGTGAAGTCAGGCACTCCACAGCAGTCCCGGGGGCGGGGTCTCTATCATCACTCCAGGGCCCACATAAAATTCCCTGCCGCCTACTGTGCAAGATGCAAGAGGAGCTTTGTGACACGTGACAGAGGGCAGTGGTCGCTTTCAGGACTAGACCTTGAACTCAGGTTAGCATAATGTTTTGGGAAATGGCCTAGGGAAAAGAAAGGTGTTTTCTTTTCATCCTCAAACTTTGAGATACCCACAGGTCTGTAGCAGCTCACTCAGCATTTTTTTGTACCCGGAATCAGGCATGGGAACCTTGACACCAGCACTGGGCCAGGCTGATGTCTGGCTGAGTCCCCTGTAGGGGGAGCCATCAGGATGTAGCTCAAGCTGCCTGCTAGGTATCTGCAGAGCTGTCCAGCAGAGGCAGCTTGGGGCCAAAGGAGACAGCAGCTCACACCAAGCCTGTGACCAAGGTGCCCGCAGGCCAAGTTCTGGAGATTCGGCCCCACTGTCTCTGGTCCTGTGCTAGGATCCACACAGGGCATGAAATGTGGGTGCTCACAGCAGGCAATGAGCTCCGAGGTGGGTGATGTGACCAATAATACAGAAAAGAATTAGGGAAGTATTAACTGTTACTGGCAGAGAAACTGACCAGATCTCCTTTCCCTTCTTAGAATAAAGAATGAAATAACCACAGAGACATAAGCGATTTGAAAAGTATACAACAGAATCTTTTTATTTACAATCAAGTTGTTTGGCAACATAAATAAATAAAAGATGTGTCCTGGCCTGTGAATTTCAGCTCCTCCTGACATGAGCGCTCTAGATGGCAGTGGAGGAGAAATGAAGGCCAGGAAGACAGGAGGAAGGGCGCCCATTCCAGCACTCACATCCCCAACCGTCCAGAGAACAAGCGTGGACAGAAAATAAAGTGCAAATCATATGAAAAACCATTGCGTCTCAGACACAAAACTGAAATCCTATACACGGGTACATGGTGAAGATAACTGTTGCCCGCCCTGGACACGGCACCCAGCCTGGCAGAGCGGCGTGGCCGGGGTCACCGCTGCCAGCCCCAGGGTGGTACATTCGAGGCCTGATTTCCTTGTCACCAGCATGCATGTGGTGTGCACCCATGCGCCGGGCATCGGCAGTGACACAGGAACACACTTCACTGGAACGGGCTGGCGTGTGTCCTATCTCAAAACTTAAGACAAACTGGGTCATCTCCTGACTGAGAAATGAAGTGTTGGGGAAGGGGCAAAGGCTCTGAAGACCAGTCGGAGAGACCTAGGGACGTTTCAGCAGTAACAAGACAGTCACAAGAGGCTGGCGGCCCCCTGGGGCCCCGTGTGCGCTCCCACCATGCAGCCAGGGCCCCAAGGCAGGGATGTGTGTCAGGGCCACAACCGATGTTGCCGACCAGAGAGGAGGCCCCGCGCTCCCCAGTGAGGTATGGAAGACCAGAGCTAGTAGTGTTTCCCGGCCAGACAGGGCAGGAAGCTGGGCCCTTGCGAGGAGGGGACCGCAGGGCAGGTTGCTTCAGTGGGGACACCCCAGGCCATCCGTCAGCATCCTCAGAAGCCCCGCCAGAAGGCCACCATGCCACACGCGCGAGCTCGTTGTCACCACCAGGACAGGAGTGTAGAGTCCCGGTGTCTCTCCTGAGTCAAGGTTGTGCCCACAGCACAGCTTTGCTGCCTTTGTCCACACTAACGACGTGCAGGCCAGAGGGGGCCCACGCCACCGCGTTGACAGAGGAGCTTCAAGGAGAGACCGGAAGAGCATCAAGTTTCCAGGAGTCGGGCTGAGACCTCAGCCAGCCACACACTAGACCGGGTACCTAGGGTCTGGCCATGCATGCCCACAGCAGGGCTCATTATGGGAAAAAGAAGGCCCAAGAAAGCCTCGGGCCTTGGCCAGCTCACCCCGGCAGCACAAGGGCTCACAAGGGCACCCTGAGGGGGACGTCCGTGTGACTGGCAGATGGGCATGGGCTGGCCCTCAGGTGGAAGGCAAACCAAGTTAATTTACTGACAGGGATCTGAGGAAGAGGGCAGCTTGGAGGGAAGGGGAAGAGGAAGTGCTGACCCTTTGCCCACTGTCACCATGGTTCACTCCCCGGGCACCTGCTGTCACTGCCCTGTCATGAGCCGCTGCTACCCCACGGGGCCCCACTGAGGCCCAACCCTGGCTAGGACAGGGGCCGGGAGTGCCCTCACTGGCAGCATCCGCCTCACCTGTGGTGCTTCGACAGCGTCTTCTCCACCTTCCCTGTGAGCACACTCCACACATACAGCGAGCCCTCCGCCGAGCCTGCTACAACATAACTGCCGTCGGGGCTGAAGAAAGCAAGGGAGCGAGAGCTCTGACTCCCCGTGGCGACGGCGCCTGCTCACAGCAGGGGGAAGCCGCTGCTCCTCCCAGCACAGGCCAGGCCTGGGGACACTCAGGAGGATGGGCTAACCCCAAAGAGCCCGTCAGTTCCACCTCAGGGCTCCTGTCTTCCCCTTCCTGAAAGCTCCCCAGCAACCTGGTGAGCAAAGGAGACTGATGGCTGCCCAGGAGCCAAGGCACAGACGGCGAGCTCTAGTCTGAACTTCAAGCCCCTCCTCGGTCTCTGGGTGAGGCCTGGACATGGGAGACACCCACGCAGCACCCAAAATCATCTGTGCTGGGGCTGGGGTGTCGCTACTGACCTGAAGACCACTCTGGTCCAGTCTGAGCCACACTTGAAGCCAGGCGCACTGAAACAGACAGCAGCGCTGTCAGCAGGCGACCCACAGGAGGAGTTGCCCAGCCCGGCCCAGCCCCTGCTGCCTCAGCTACCTGAAGGTCTGCCTCACGGTGCTGGTCCGCAGATCGATGACTTTCAGCAGGTCATCACGGGAGCAGCTCAGCAGCTCAGTCCTCTCCGGGTTCAAGTCCAGGGCAGTGATCTTCCCCAACAGCTCCATCTCCCGGACCACACTCTCTGATCTAGGTAGAGGAAAAGGCCTTCCGTCTGTCTTCTGTCAACCGATCCCAGAGTGACTGGCTGAGGCGTGAATCCGCTAAGTGTTCTAGCCCATTTGGGAACAATACTGACCACCAGCCAGAACTTCAGATTATCAAGAGCTACCTGGGGCCACTGCCCAGTTGGGCTTCCTGCCCAGGGTTGGAGCTGTCAAATTACAGGGTGAGACCTGTCTTGCCCAGTTTAACCCTAAAAACTTCACGTTTAAAAAAGCCACACAAAGGTTTCAATGAAAACCTGAAGGGTGTCTAGGGGCCACCGGTGTCCCACCGGCCTTTTCTGGCTCCACGCTGGACCCCAAAGCATCATCCCGACACGCAGCCTTCGCCCCCACGCTCCACGCCCGCTGGGCCAGCCAGCTGCTGTGGCCCCAGCTCCCTCTACTCTATCAGCCCACCAAGCAGCTGTGTCTCCCTCCTGACCAACCGGCCGCCCTTCAGCTGGCCCAGGAGCGGACTCTCCCAGCTTCCTGCCCATTTCCGGAGTCCTCTCCATTCCCTGAATGTTGTCCTTACTGCTGCCCTTGCTCACACTGCACCTCCGGATGCTCTTGTCTACCAGCCTGAATTCAGGTCCTCACCAACTGACTTCCCCGAATCCCAGTACATCTTTGTTTTGAGAGAGCGTCAGGCTGGTCTTGAATTCACAGCAATCTGCCCGCCTCGGCCTCCTGAGAACTGGAATTACAGGTATGCACCAAGAGGCCTGGCTTCAGTACTTCCTTTTTTTTTTTGGTACTAGGAATCAAACTCAGGACCTCACGCTTGCTAGGCAGACTCTGTACTGCTGAGCTACATCCCCACCCCTCCAATACGCCTTCTAAAAGTGCCACCCAAGTAATCCACCAGACTCCGTGAAGCAATCATTTCCTTCTCAACAACCAACAGCTCAAGGATTACGACATCTGGAAAGGGCTCATGAGGCCCGCTGACACCTGAGCCCAAGGCACTCCATCAGTCTCCCAATGTGCCACATGTCAGCCCTTCTGCTGCTCTGCTGGGAACGTCTCCGGCCTTCCTGCAGTGCGAGATGCACTCGCTTCTCCACAGCCGTCAACTCCCGAGGGTGCCTGTCCGCCCTTCGCCAGCTCATGTTGCCCGAGGGCCGGCAAGGGGTCCGACCTGCAGCATACGTGCAGTGACTGACTGCCGGACTGGGTCTCTTGCTCTGTGGTGGTCACACTGCTGAGCCACAGTGTCCTCGAGTTCATTTCCACCACCTCCTGAGATTTTACCACCATACAGACTCCTATCTGCTCCCCACACCAAGCTCTCGGTGCCGTACCGGATGTCCCAGAAGCGGATTTTCTTGTCAAAATGCCCGCTCATCACACACTGCTCTGTGCAGACAATATCATTGCAACTGGATCCCGCAAACACTGTCTTTATGCCTGAAAGAAAATCAGCAATCACGGGGGAGCCACACGCATAGCTACGTCCACCACTCCAGTACTTGATCGCTAGAGGAAACCTCAAACAACAGTCACCGCTTGGCCCTCTGAGTGTCAAGCGGAAACCACACCACCCCTGCAGAGGCCTAGGCGCGCACAGAGAGGCCAGTTTCCTCACAGACTTTGCTGCGCAGATCCCAGAGTTTGAGGGTCCGGTCGTGGCTTCCCGAGACGATCCGTGCGTTGTCTAGCAGGAACTTAGCCGACAGCACTTTCCCACTGTGGCCTGTGAGCGTGTGCTAGGAGAGAGAAGGCAGCACGGTGAGCCTCAGGCCCAAGGCCCAGCCTAGGACGCAAGGCAACAGAGGGGAGACGGGAGAAGCTGCACACAGCCTTGGTGGCCTGGGCAGCAGCTGGGAGAAACTTCCAGAAAGACTGCCTCTGCCTCTGGGCTTCCCAGTGCGAGGTCCGGCTTGGTCCCCAGCCATGAAGCAGGGGTGGAGACTAGCAGGACAAAGTTAGGCCATGGGAGTTCTGCCCTTGGAGCGGACTCGGGGACCTTGGCCCCTTCTCGACCCATTCTTTGTCTCTGGGCTCCCCCAGGCCCAAAGTGACAGGGCCAGGCAACCACGAGGTGAACTCTCTGAAGAGGGCGGGAGTGGGAAGACTTTGAAGTCATCTGAGGGGACTGCTCTATGAACATTTTTTCTTTTGTACCGGGGATTGAACTCGGGACCTTGCACTTGCGAGGCAGGCATCAGCAACCATGAGAAATCCCCGACCCTCTGTGACCATTTTTAAGGCCTGGATTTACACACAATTATAAAACACTTAAAAACCTGGGCTGTATTCAGTGCCACTGAACGTCAGCGCCGCCCTGGAAGCGAGGACAGGGTCGCCGAAATCCTAATTTACAAGGGAACACCAGAGCGATCCGTGGTGGCTTTCAACAAGTGGCCTCAGTATCAGACTCTGTCAGACCACAGCACGGACACCAACCGGCACTCCTGACATGCACGGGCGTGTGGGGAAGCTCTGGGATGCCAACCTTATGTCAGCTGTCCCATCCCCACAGCGCCACAGGAGACGATCAGGGATGCCAGGCAGGGACCAGACAGTCAGCCCTTGTACTATATTCACCATGGACCACTTTTCAAAGCGTAGTCAACTGGGCAATGCGGGGAGCAATACTAAGGACTCAACCCAAGGCTGTTGCTCCAAACCACATCCCAAGTCCATCCACCCGGTCTTGCTATTTATCTTTCTTGGGACTGGATCTTCCTAAATTGTACACGCTGGGCTTGAACTTGCCGTCCTCCTGCCTCAGGCTCCTGGTGGGCTGGGATTACAGGTGTGTACCACCACACCTGGCTAATGGATTAACGACTTTTTTTTGAGACAGGGTCTTGCTCTGTAGTCCAGGCTGGCCTCGAACTCACAACAATCCTCCTGCCTCAGCCTCCCAAATACGATCACAGATGTGTGCCCCATCTGGCTCAGTATTTTTCTTTTGGTACCAGGCGGGGATGAACTTAGGACCTTGTGCTGGCGAGACAGGTTCAGAAGGTAGTCACCGATGCTATCTAATTAAAAAAAGAATACCTTTAAAAGATCTTTTGAGGGCTGGAGATGTAGCTCAGTGGCATCTCACCTGCCTGGCAAGTGCAAGGCCCTGAGTTCGATTCCTGGTATTAAAAAAACAAAAACAAAAAAGCGCCCCCCACCCCACCCCCGCTTACTTCCAGGTAATTAATGGACTGAACATTTGCTACCGACCAGGACCTGCAAGGCCACAGCAAGCTGAGGGTTCCTTTCACTGGGGTTTTTCAAACAGGGTCTCACTATGTAGCCCAGGCTGGCCTTGAACTCAGGATGACCCTCCTGCCAAGGTGGATTATAGGCATGCATCACCATGTCCAGCAAGGGTTCCAGTTTTTAGCACAGGGGCGGGGAGAGTGGATACAGAAAAACAGCCATTATGGCATGCTAACCTCTCTCCAGGAACCCTCACTCTTTACAATGTACTGCATTTCTCTTCAAACTACTTATCAACTCCTGATGTAGTTTCCTCATGTTTCACCAGGACAGAAACTTTGTGTCCCGGTTTCTGGCAAAGGGCCAGGAAAGTAGAAGGAATTTGGCAAACACTGGCTGAATAAATTGTTAATTCCTGGGGGAGGAGTCTGAGAAAATAAATTTAATCATACAGACCCAGTTCCAACACATGCTTTGTTTAGTCTTACTTTAGAAACAGATGCTTTTCTCCTGGAAAAACTGAAGTACCTGCTTTGACTGACTAAGATGGAACAGACAAAATAAATATAAACAAACGACCTTGTTATATTTACGACAGAGGTTGGCGCAGAGCTCAGTCCTTCCCACTGGTGGAGCAGCCCCACTGGGGCGAAGGAGCGGAAGTCGCAGGACCACACACCCGGAATGGCACAGCCTCTGTACTCGGCATTCTCACCCCTCCAAGACCGGGACAGCACCCACAAGGCTGCCAGCCGCAGGCCGAGCTGCAGCTCTGCGAAACCTCCCACTCACCCTCATGGGAGTGCAAGCAACAAAGCTCGTGTTAAATACGGGGAAAAACAGTGACCTGCCGAAAGAAAATCACCCGACCTGTGCGCATCCCAGGGACAGGGGAAACTGGGGCAGGCTACTCCTCAAATGCTACTTCAGCAGATTTCAAAGCTGTGCTGTGTGCACAATGCTTTCTAAGATGACGTCTTCCCCAAGCACAGGAGGAAAAAGAGTCACTGCCTTCAGGGGCTGTGCGAACTCAGCCCTGCAGACTAAATGCACCTGCTCTCCCTGTGCCTGTGTCGTGTGGACCTCACCAGGCTGCCGGCGCCCGCTGTCCTCTCAGTGGCCCCTTTCTCCAAGTCCCCTGTAGCTACCTACACGCTGTGCCTTCATGATGAGACTGTGATTTAAGCGACAACTTCCTCTGGCCACAGACTCAGTCACTGTCACCTGCGATTTGGTGGCAAACATCTGCAAGCCTACTTCCTTCTGACGTGTCTCTAGGAAAAGAGCGGCTGGACCAAGGACTCCAAGGACAGATGTCCCTGGCCCTCGCCCTCGGTGGGGTGCCCACCTGGCTCACTGGGCTGCACCTGCGGGCCCAGTGGCAGGGAGGGGCTTCCATGAGTGCGCACCCACTGTGCAAAGAGCCCTTCTCGTAACTAGATTGGGTATGGCTAAAATTCTATGAGCTGTGAGGTGTTTGGAAGTTTGCATTTAATTTGAACACTGTCTTTACATTGTGCACAACTTTTCTCCGGCCTCAAAGCAAATCCCACATCCAGATCCCAATTTCTGAATACAAAATTGCCCATTCAGATGCCTTCATCACATAGCTAGATGAACATCAACCAAAGACTCCAGACCCAGGAGGATGCAGCGCTCGCAGGGGAGGTTTCGGAAACAGCAGCCACCACCTACCCAGCAGCCAGCCCCCACCACGGCCACTTCTGCTTCCCCCTCCACAATGAGTGGGCACAGCCAGCTCAAGTGAGACAGGTTCAGGCTGGCCTGGAAATGCACGTCTATCTCCCTGCCTCAGCCTCAAGTGCTGGGATTCCAGGCGTGCCTCCCAAGAGAAATCTCAACAGAGCAGCAGGCAGCCTTGCAGCACCCTCCAGTGTTAAAGAGAGGACTGCGCAGGGCTGTTTCAGGCTGGGCTATCTCCTGGATGTGTTTACCGGAAGGGTTTTAAAGCAAGACCACAACCAGCTACTTCTCAAATTTTGGTCTCTCCCAGCACCACTGCCTTATCATAAAAGCTAAGGAGATACGGATGTGGCCGTGTGTAATGCCGCGAGTGTAGCAAGTGCAGAGACAGTCCAACCCTGTCCTCCAATGCCATCTGCCCACTGGGTCCCGGGGAAGCCACAGCCTCCTTGGATAGGAAGCCCCTAACTTCTTCATGCGGCAACGCAGGGTGTGCAGAGCCCACTGGGGGAGTCCTCCGGCTCTTCACACTCACCCGGGGGCCAGACACCCGATGCAGCTGCAAGTCAGCCAGCGTGGGAGGCCACAGCACTGGAAAGACTACCTGTGTCCAGGCTCCCTCTGCAAGGGGCCCAGCCAGCTTTCCAGCCAGCTCACAAAGGTTCCCAGCACCTCGACCACTGTCTGCCCCTAAAGTCTCCTCGTTGCTCCAGCCCTAAAGCTCAATGCCCACCTATACAGAACAGCTTTTTACCAACAAAAAAACAGCACCAGGCACTCAACTGCTTCCGCTCCTCCTCCCCAGGCTGAAGCCAAATCAGGCTGTTGACACTTCTTCAGCAGGTGGTCACTGGACTCTTCCAGTCTAGAAAATCTAGACCACTTAAAAACAGCAAAGACCCTAGGCCTTAATTCTAATGTCTTTTTTTCCCCCTTGGTACTGTGAATCAACTTCAGCACCTTGTGCTTTCCAGGCAGGTGTGGCACCATTGAACTAAATCCCCAGCCCTTTCTTAAGCTTTTCAGACAGGACCTCACCATTTAGTTCAGGCTGGCTTTGAACTTACTATGTAGCCCAGATTAGCACTGAACTCAGTGATCCTCCTGCCTCAGCCTCCCAAACGCTGGGATCACAGGTGTGCATCACCACCCTCACATTCTTACCTTGTCATTTATTAGCTGTGTGACCTTAAGCCTTGCCCTCTGTTGGCTTTCTTGAGCCCAAGGTTCCTCTTCTACCTACCTCACCTCATGTCCTCAAGGGTCAAAAGCAGTAACACATTTAACAGCAACAGCTCAGTACTAGGGCCCCCACGCAGAAGGCATCTGGGAAAATCCTTCCTCTTTAGGCCACTCACAGTGCAGCACCAGTGCTGTGGGTGACAACCAGAAATGTGTCCAAGCAGTCTGCGCCCCAAGGCAGGAACACAAGGCGGCCCCTCTGTGCTCACCTCTGTTCCCGAGAATGGAACATGGCCACCCTGGAGGCACGGGCAACCACCTGCTATCACCACCATCCCGCCTGTGGCTGGGGAAATGGAAAGCTCCCTTGTCCAAAGTCTTCTACCTTTGTCCCTGCACTACTCAGTGAGACTGCCACAAACCTCCCTGCAGATTTAACAGCTTATCTTGCTGGTTTTGGATACAAAAACAGCCTGTGCCAGCTGGCTCTCCTCCACTTATGGTAAAACGCCAACCAACGACAAAGGTGCCCTACATTGTATATTTCAGTAATTTTATCAGTAAGCTATGTAACTCATTCAAACTCAAGAAGTAAAAGCATCTCTTAGCCTGTAATCCTAGCACTACGGCAGCTGAGGCAGAAGGATCTCAAGTTCCAGCCCAGCCTGAGCTATACACGCAACACTTGTCTCCAAACAAATGGAAAAAACAAAATTTCTCTGCAGATGAAGCCACAGGCTCTGATTTTCCCATTAGAATGTAAGTGATACCACCATCAAGGTTTGGTCTTCATCTTGGATGCCAAGTCGGGTTCAAGTGCAGACTTCCTCAACACCGATCTCGCTTTTCTCCCTCTACCTGCCTGGTCTCCCAGCTCAGTGAATCAAAAGCACCGCAGTGATCTCCACCTTCGTCACTAACTGGCTCTGGGAAGTAGCTGCATGTGTGGTGAGCACCACACGGACCATTCTGGCTGGAAAGGGGAGCGGGAGCGAGTCATGAGGGGACACAGCTGTGACAGGTCCCAGCTGTCAGGACAAGGTGTGGCTGTGCCCTCAGGTGCTTGTGTACCCCACTGCCCACTACTGTGGAGGGTTTTGGGTTGGGGCCTGGAAGAGTCGACTCACATCCTGTACTGACAGCTGTGGTGCTCAGCTCAAGTTGTCTCTGAGCCAGTTCTCATGGACAGAAAATGTGAGGCTCCACTGCAACGTTAACACTGAATTCTGGACGAAGTGAGAGTGCGTTGCAGAAACTTCAGTCTTCCCATGAACAAAAGGGTGACTCAAGAATGCTTTTCAGGAACATACACACAAGTCCCCTATTGTTTCCTATTTCTTCTATATTTTACACCTTGACAGCCACACGCAGTTTTCTTAACTGGGTCTCACCCGTAATCGATAATCATCCACGGTCCAGATTCGGCTGGCAAAGTCATTTGAAGCTGCTAAGAGGTAAGCTCCCTGAGGGTAGAAAAGAAAGGGAAAAAACACTTTTAGCCAAAACAGAGGAACTCAGCTCATATGACACAAAGAATTCCAAGCTTCAGACGCCTACAGCCACACGCGCCAGGCTGAGCACCAAGTCTCACCGCCAGCACAGTCCAGGCCCTCTGCACCCAAGCGTGAGATACCTCAGCCTCCAGCTCACCTTCGCCCTCGCCCCTCCGGACTGCAGAAATGACTCCCTACACGCAGTCCAAGCCAGAAAGCCCAGAGGGCCCGCTGCTCTTCCCTCTCCTCATCTCCCAACCAACTCTCTCCAAGACCATCCTTTCGCACCCAGCTCCACACCTCTTGGGCCCCACCACCTGGGCCTGGATCAACCGCAGAGGCCCAAGGACAGGGGCCACCTCAGTCCTGCCTTTCCCGACCCGGCCTTCCACACCGCCAGGTCTCCCAGGATTCAACGCCACACCTGTTTTCTGAAACCTCCCCGGGCTGGGGTTGCGGCTCAGCGCCAGGCTGACCCCAGCGCCACGAACGCTCACTTGGCCTCAAATGGCCCACTGGTTCCCTAGGCCTTACCCCAGAAGGAATCCTCAGCATCTCTACCTCCCATTCCCTCAGCACAATGGCTTGTGGTTTGTGCTCACTCACTGCTCTTTTTTTTTTTTTTTTTTTT
>NW_022900928.1:130413121-130423231 GCF_012274545.1 Fukomys damarensis | reverse complement strand
TTTTTTTTTTTTTTGGTACCAGGGATCGAACTTGGGCCCTTGCAACTTGCAAGGCAGGCAGAGGAACCACTGAACTAAACCCCTGCCCTCACTGCTCATTTCAATGGGATTCCCTGAGGGCAGGGACCATGTGGGCCCCTATGGCACAGATCTCAACACACAAAACACAGCTACCAGATGGAATTAGGGATGTTACAAACCTGACACACAAACAAATTAAATCTCAGGGTTTGTCAGTCTGTGTATTAATCAGTCCTAAAACCCACTTCCACCTTTCTCTAACAACATGGGTTTTTTGGTGGTTTTTTGAGAAAGGGTCCTGCCATGTAGTCCAGGCTGGCCTCGAGCTCACTATGTAACCCAGGCTGGCCTTCATCCTCCTGCCTCAGCCTCCTGGGTCACAGGTGTGCCCACCACACCCAGCTAACATGGAATTGACTTAAAATAGAGGGAATGGCAGAGAAACCAGATAAGGACCTTATTAATTTCAAGAACCTAAAATACCAGATACTTACAGCACTGTCAAATTCAATGCTTGTAATTCCAGCATTACTGCCAGACAGGGCCCCCTTGAACTCACACTTGTCTGTATAAAAAGAAAAGATTGAAGAAAGGCAGGATGTTAAGTCAGTCAGAGTCTCAATGGGCAATGAAACACAACAAAAGACAATTACTTTGTCCCAATAGCGCACCTTTATAGATTCAAACTGCAGGACAGAATACGAAAGACAAAATATACTGTTAATCTTTAACAACAATGATGCAGACCATGGCATTTTGTATGTGTTCTTTTTTTTTTTTTTAGACAGGGTCTCACTATGTAGTTGAGACTGACCTGGAACTCACTATGTAGCCCAGGCTGGTCTTGAACTCACAGCGATCCTCCTGCCTCAGCCTCCCGAGTGCTGGGATTACAGTTGTGCACCACTATGCGGGGCCATATGTATTCTTGGGATGCTGCTGTGTAGAGCAGGCCGGCCTCAAACTCACAGTGATCCTCTTGCCTGAACTTCCTGAGTGCCAGGATTATAGGTGTGTGCTACCAGGCCTGTCTGGCCTGTGCCTGTTCTTGCACAAGCAGTACTGTATTCCCAGTACTTGGGAGGCTGAGACAGGAGGATAATTATGAGTTCAAGGCGAGCCTGAGCTTTACAGAGTTTAAGGCCGGCCTGAATTACACAGTGGGACCCTGTCTCAAAAAATCATCAAACAAACAAAAGCAACAATAACAATAAAAACAACAAAAAGAGGAAAGTGTAGGACTTAATAAACACGCCAATCAAACTAAACTCAGTTTACTTAGTTCCGCTATTTCTTAGTCACTTTTATTTTATTTTTTTTTAAAAACAAAGTTTTTTAGGATCTGATGTTTAGGGCCACTCTCACCTCAGCACTCGGACTCCCTGTCTCCGCAGCCCTTGGCCGGCCCCATGGCCCCATCCATCCTTGGCATCAGCACTGGCAGGGCCTTGGGCTCGAACCTCTGGCCAGGGAAGCCGGGGTGACTCATGGTCAGTAGACTCTGACTCAGGATGTTCAGGCCAGCCGGGCCACATCCACACAGCCTGCCCCAGAACTGTGTCTACCCACTCTTTCTACCTCACAACCATCCGTCTTTGTGCCAACTATCACTTTGTACAAACTGACTACTATATTTCAGAATCCAAGATGTGATTTCTAAGACGTGAACAGAAATTTTAAAAAATTAGATTTACTTCCCTTCTAAAACTGATGTTGCTTTGCAAGATGTTCTGGTAAGAATGAGAAAAATCACCTAAGACTTCCTAACCTAAATACCAGTGCTTTTGGTCACTACCTGGAAAATCAGAGCTCACATCCACTCAGACGTAAAAAGAAACCAAAATGCTAGTAATGCTTGGTCAGGTGACTCCTTACATAAAAGGCTGTTCTAAGATAAATAATTCGAAGAGCGCCTAAAAGCAAGGTCAGCCAGCTGCCACCAGCACAGTTCCCTCCCGCAGATGCTAATGGGCTCTCACCTCCAAATACTTCCCACAGCTTGACCCTCCGGTCCATGCCACCTGTGGCCAGCAGTCGGGAGCCTGGACTGAACTGCACAGCATTGACTTCCCCGTCGTGCGCATCCTGGAAGGCAAGCGCAGTTTTAGCATCCAAGACACCTGAACGCTCACCTCCAAATGAAGCATTCATCCTGAAACAGTAGCTGGTCCAACCGTGGGCTCCTAGCCCGGGGCCTCCTATGATTCTAGCATCAACTTATTCCTACAGTTACAGAACAACTCGGGGTAGACTATCTGCCTAAAATTTGGTAAGAATGACATCTCAATAATCTTATTAGCTTAAAAATGGGCCTGGGGGCTGGGGATTTAGCTCAGTGGCTCTGCCTCCTGCCTCGTAAGTGCAAGGACCAGAGTTCGATCCCTGGTACAAAAAAACAAAACAAACAAACAAAAAAAAATGGGCCTACGGCCAGGTGTGGTAGCTCATGCCTGTAATCCCAGCACTGGGGAGGCTGAGGCAGGATTGCTGAGGGTTTGAGGCCAGTCTGGGCTACACAGTGAGACTGAGACCCTGTCTCAAAAAAACAAAAACAAATACAAATAACAGGGCCTACAATTAAAAAGCCCCCTTGGTTCCAGATTCTTAGATTTCCCTCTACCACTAACTTCATTAGTTAATACTAGGCACAATGTATCTGAACAATGAGTAGCGCATGGCCTCTCATGATAGAGCTCTTCTGATCACCCCTAATATACGTAGACACCCGTCAGTGTTCCAGCGGGTCCCTGAAGTTCTTTCTGGGAATACCACTACCATGTGCCAGTGCTGTGACCTTTGCCACGTTCTCCGCTCCTTCCAGCCTCAGCTCGTTCATCTAGAAAAGCAGTTTAGGCCATCAATACAAGTATCAGCTGTTATTCCGAAGCATTTAAAAGGCTTCCCAGGAAGTCTCTGGGCCTCAATATAAACATGGAAACACTTGAACTAAAGAGATGGCATACTGGCTGAAAAAAACTAGGGGGAAAAATCACCTCATTCTAGGAGGAGAGGAAGGATGACGAAGGCCTCCCTGTAACTCACTGACACTGGGAAGTAGGTACGGGAGTGTTTCCGGGTAAAGGACACTGCTGTCCTGCTGGGATTCGTCCCAGAAGACAGATGCGAACACGGAGTGTCTCTACTGCCTGGGAAACGAGCAGCACTTTGGTGATGTCATTTTCTCCTTTTCCTCACTACTGAGAATCTGAGACTATCCCCTCCACGTAACCTGCCCTTTTTAAGAAAAAGGCCTTCCCCATGGAGGTCTCAGATTGAAAACTTGAGATCATGCCCCGCCACGCCCTGCCGCCACTCATCAAGCTCCTGAGTAAGCGCTCATGTTGGACCTGGGTCGGCTGTGAACTGTTCACTCTCACAAACACACACCAACGGGGTCCCTGAGTATCAGCTGCTCCACTGTCCCAGCACACGACTGCACTGTGCCAGGAAACACGGGGGCTGCTGGGAGCCGAGGGCAAGGAAGGGACTGTGACATTTGGTGCATCAGACCTTTTACCAATCATCATGAACCTCGGGGAGGGCCGGGCCCATTATGGAATCAGAGGAGCAGGGTGGGCTGCAGAGAGCCCTGCACCCCCCATCCAACTCCTCCTCCAACATGGGACAGGGCAGCTCAGGCCGGGCCTGCTTGCTTCCTCACTCCTGGAAAGTGCCCACTGTCTAACTGCCACCCCATCTTTATGGCGAGTCTTCCCATCCTCAGAGAGCAGCCTCTGTAGCTGCCCCCCACCCCGCCTAGCAATGACCAGGCGACTTTGAGCCCTTGTGGTCCCCCCTTCCCCTCCCTGTGCTTGACAGCCTCGAGCCTGGTATGAGGACACCCCCACCCCACCCCCGCCGGGTCACTTTCTGCTTGGTTATGCAGGTGGGGACACGGATTATGCTAGCATCACAACCCGGCTCTGAACTCCAAGCAGCACATCTGGCGCCACAGTGGCCTCTGCCCAGAACTGTGTCCTGTTTCCAGATGCAGGCTCTGAATAGTGAAATCACAACAGACAGGAGTTTCATTTACGCAACCAACAGCTGCCCGGCTGGACTTCCTGACCAGACCACCTGCTGGAGCCTTCCTCTCCCTGGAGTTCACTGGATTTGTTGTCCCTTGACCCGTTCCTCACACTACACATTCCGCATCTCTCGGCCAGTCCTGGTGTGGAGGATGGCAGCTATACATTCTGTGCTCTGACACTGCGAATACACGGCCCCTCCCAGGTGACAGGGCCAGCTGGTGTAAGTGAGCATGGAAGGCTTGGCGGCAGCCCGGGACAGCGGGGAGGAGGCATACTCACAAAGACACACAGGGCAGCGGTCGGTACCCTCACGTCTTTACCAGGACCAGGATGAGCGTCCACAGTTGCATCCTGGGAGACTGGGAAGGAAGAGACAGAGCGTCTCCTAAGGAACAACACAAAGGCAAGAGTGAGACAGGACGGCAGAGGACCATGTTCACCAAGCTGCCAGGCCTTGGAGACCAACCTGCCTCAGTACACTGCGTCCTCCGCCCACAGCCTTTCCCTTCCACATCCTTCACACCACAGAAGGATCCACCAAGTCAGAGGAACCCTCACTCAGACGACAAGAAAGGAAGCTAGCGTAAGCTTTACTTGCCTGCTTGCGGACCCATAGGTTCCAAGTCAACGCAGAAAAGCAATCCTAAGCAACAATTGCTCAACCTGTCAGTCAACTGCTAGGGGACTTTGTCTGCTTACAGTACAAGCTTGGCAGCTGCCCCTGGAGGTGTGTGACACTATTCTAAGGCGACGTTTACACCTCGTTACTCACCCTCAGTACACAGGTGGCCAAGGCAGAGCTGCACGCATGCCAAAAGAGACAGTGCAGATAGGAGCACACGACCCGACCGGATGGGGAGTGCAGCCTGGCCAGCTGCGGGGTGACCCGCACTCACTCCGAGGAGCATGCAAAGCACCCTGGTTAGCATGTGGACATCTGACGATTGCGGGCGGGCGGTGCAATCAGCGTGATTATCAATGACTCACATTCGCATGCTGGGCTAAGAGGGGGGGCACTGTCACCTGGCAGCATCGGAAGAGTGATGTCCCAAAAGGGGAGAGTCGGACAGACTAAAGGGAAAGGCCAGAGATCAGCACGCAGCAGGACTGAGAGAAAGGAAGCTGAGAAAGGAAGAAGCTAAACGAAAAGCCAAAATTAAGGCATCTGTATTCCCTGCATCACTGAAATTTGGGTGCACATTTAAAAAATAACTACCCACATACATATGCTTAAGTATATTTATGCACATTTAAAAAAGGAAAGGTCTTCTAACCTACCCAAAGATATTAGTGATAGAATCCAGAAGGCCTCCAGCAGGCTGCGAGAGTCGCTTACTAAAGAGGAGGGGAGGATAGGTTTAAACCTCAGAAACATTTTGTCCAAATAATCATCAAAACAGTCGATATGTTTCTCATTTAGCCCCGAAATCCCAGCTGAGACTCAACACAGTGTCTGAACCAGGAAATAATGGGAAAGGCAAAAGGGAAATCCAGGGCCGGGGATGTAGCTCAGTGGCGCCATGCCTGAGTTCAATCCCCAGTACTGAGAGGAAAAAAAAGAAAGAAAAAAAGAACGGAAATCCAGCCTAGAAGTTTTAAAAGAAAGCAGCTTTCTTAGCACGAAATTAATTCCCCCAGAAACAAAGCCTTGAATAGGAATCTGTCTAACGGACCTAACATGTTCTGGGTGTTCATAACTGATCCCCACTCTCTCAGTCCTGCTCTAGCAACACACAACTGAACTGGGCCCTGTCCTCCAGGAAGCCTCCCTTGGTTTGGAAGCCAGAGACCGTAGGCGCTGCTCCCCTCCCATTCTCCCTGGTGGAGCAGGTGAGGTGGATGGGCCGGTGTCCTGGGAAGAGGCCACAGGGGTTGCGGGGTCTGGGTGCACCCGGCTACGCCCCATCCTGTCAGAGCTCCCTGCCCAGCCCACCCGGCTACTCACGAAGCCGCTCTGCTGATGCCTCGCACCGGAGAGGTCTCCTCGGTGTGATCTGAGGGCTCATCCACAATGACCTCAATGTCGTCATCCCTGGAAAGAAGGGCAAGAGGTGTTGTCACGGTGCAAAATGGGATCTTTGCTGCTGAAGCAGTTCTGCAAGGCCAAGGCCGCTCTCTTGTCCGACAACCTGAAACGTGGCTAAGGCAGCGACAGCAAAGGGTTCCCTGGAGAAAAGGGAAGAGCCGCCACTTTGGAGAAGCATGAAAAGAAACTGAATCTGTTTGAACCCAGGTGCTGAAAACAAGTGTCCAGAGTGAAACATGCACACTACAGTATTTGTTTTGAGACTGGGTCTTGCTATGTAGTCCAGGCTGGCCTTGAACTCATGGCAATCCTCCTGCTTCAGCCTCCCAAGTGCCGGGATTCCAGCATATGCTTTTGACTCTGGGCATCTCACACTTATGTTATAGCTCCATGCTGCCGATATGTGGAGAGGCTGTTGAACTGAGTGCACAGTCCACTCACAGGAACACACTCCCTCTGCTGGTGTTCATCCTACCGGATGCGAAACACCTCCAGAATTCCCTGTCTTCCATTTTCTGTGGAGGAAGCTGTGTTTTCCTGACGAAAGGGGAAGGCAAGTAATTATTTTGGTCTTAATGACTTCCCACTAAAATGCAATCTTCATAGAGAAGTAAAAAATCAAGTGCAATAGCCCAAGACTCCTTCATCTGCTGTTTGAATTTTAACCTCTCAAAAGCAAGACTTTTCCTTTGCTATGATTAATTATGAAGATTATGTGAATATATACTTAAGAACTTGTTACCGAGCAAGTTAAACCATGTCAAAGTAAATTGGTTTTCCTTTATTTATCTTAGGATTACATATCAACGTCCCACATTCTTGGCCAGGACGTAGAAGAAAATAAACAAGGAGATCCAGGCGGTACCCGACCTTGGCTGCTCTTCGCACACGTAAGGCTGTGGGAGTCACCTGTGCTCTTGGGAGGACAACACAGACAGCGCTGTCTAACATATTCACGACAGGGCCACAACCCAGCTGTCTCACTGTTGGGTGACCCTGGACCACAGGGGTGGTACACACATGACTGCACCACCAGGAAGTACAAGGGGCCCAATGGGACAGCCATGCAGGCACCTCCAGTGGCTCAAGCCAGTGGGAATGTGGTATTTTACGGCCCCAGAAGACCTGGAACTGCACAGGAACCGTGGCTCCCAAAAAATGACTTGAACTCACTATGAAAATCCTCCAAAAACATGAATGTATTCTCAGACCCGGAAATTCCACTCTCTGACAAGCAGATTAAAAAATCCTCTACAGCCAGACACCCAAGTTTGCATCCCAGTGCAGGTCATTCCCGTGTTATTCTGGACAGGACGCTAGGCCCATTTCATGCCTCACCTGGTCATCTGGTTAAACTGGAACAGGCAAATGACACTCTTGTAGGCAGGAGTGTTTTTTGGTTGGTAGCACTGGAGACCGAACCCAGGGCCTCACACCTGCTAGGCAGGTGCTCTACCACTAAGCTACATACCCAGCTCCCCACTTCCATTCCTTAAAAGTTTACCGTGAGTCAGGAGCATGGTTTATGCTTGTTCCCAGCACTCAGGAGGTCGAGGTACAACTGCTATGAGATCCAGGTCAGCATGGACTATGGAGTATGTACAAGGCCAGCCTGAACTACAAAGTGAAACCCTGTCTCAAAAACTGAAAAAATTTCTTTTGAAGCAGGGTCTAAGTTGTCCAGGTTACAAACTTTCAATCCTTCTGCCTCTGCCTCTTGAGGACCTAGCACTGTAGGCATGTACCACCCCCCCACCCAGTGTAAGCTGTTTTTTGAAAAGAACCAATTCTCATTGCCAGGTCCACTATTTATCTACTGTGCAGCTTTAGGAAAACATCCTGAGCTGGCAAGAGACACACATATCCTACACATCTAGAGCAAAGGTTCAGCGAGACAACCTCTTTTGTATAGCAACTGACTCCTAACTGAATTTAACCACTCCTCTCCACTTGTCAGGAAGCAACCTACATTTTCATTGCAAAACATAATTTGGAAACTATCTTCCAAAACACATTTCAACAGAAATCTATCCCGAACTAGAGCAAAAGGCATTTTGTTATTAAAATATCCACCACTCTCAAAACACAGCTCCAAACCCAGCAAAAATCTCCTTGGAGGCAGATTAGGAAAAGCAGCACACTACACTCAATTTCTTTTGTTCCAAGGGATCTTATGTTTCTAAGACTTCAGTTACGTTTCAAAGATTTGGTAAAACTTGCACTTAAAAGTCATAGACCAAAAACCAAACAAGAGAACAAAGCTCAGGCCAGGTCACATCATGATAGGCCCAATTAAAGGCAGACGAGTGATCAAAGTGTCAAGGGGAAGCAGTGAGGCAATTTGTGTACAGGAAGCTGGATTCACATTCACTTCTGCCGAGGTGTGTAAACAGGAACAGGGCCTTGGTGAGGTAATTTGGCAACATGATCTAAGTGTTAACAGCAATTCATTATTTGGAAACTATCTTCCAAAACTCATTTCAGCAGACGATTTTTTGTATGAATCTATCCCAAGAAAGTAGACAGAAATATGATTGAAGACCATATTTAGTTTGTTATTTCTATGTGAGAAATTAGAAGACACCAAAACACCACAAAAATGATCAGACAGATGTGTCCTTTTCTGGGTGGTGGTAGAATTATGAATTGCTTTCTGCCTTTAACTTTTTAGGTCTCTTTCTAAAATCTGTAAAGTAGTTTTATAAAAATGAAAACATTATAAAACTACTTAAAATGAGGGGCTGGGGATTTAGCTCAGTGGTACCGCTGCCTGTCTCACAGGCACAAGAACCCAAGTTCGATCCCCAGTACCAAAAAAACAAACAAAAAAATTAAAAACGAGACGAAGCATTAAGAGCAGAGTTGGACCAAATGATTTCTACTTACTGCTCCACTGGCAGAGGCTCCTTCGCTGCTTCCGCCAGCTCTTTCTGTAGTCGTGCTTGGCGCCGCCTATGTAAAACAAAACAGCCCCTGGTTATGTATGCACGGGTTTTCACTCTCCATAATCCGCTCCCCTGGTTCTGCTGACCCTTGAGTATTCAATGCATCTAAAACAACAGCCACTCTAGGCAAACACCCAACGTCACCGACTCTAGCCAAGGGTGAGGCTCCCCATGGAAATGGTTTCAGAATAAAACCTGGAGGAGACTGTTATACATCAGAGAAAGCGATGAACTAGTAAGGCGAGGGGCTGGCCTGCCAGGACGCAGGGCCTCCAACCCCTTCCGATGAACTGCAGGGCTAGACCTGGCTGTGACTTGGCTCGCTGCAACAGTTATAACCATTCTAAAAGCCCAGTGATCTACGCAGGTGTCTGTAGGGCGCTGGCTCTGGGACAATCCTCTCCAGTGGACACCGGGGTCCTTGGAAACTCAAGTTCTATGTAAACCGGCGTAGTATCTGCGTGGACCTTGCACATAATCTTCCTGTGCATTTTAAATCATCTCCAGCTGACTTATGATAACCGGCACAAAGTGAAAGCTATGTAAGTCATTATTTTACTGCACTGTTTAGGAAATGAAGACAGGAATAAGATACTACATGCTCAGTACAAATCCCAAGCTTGTCCTGAATGGCTTCAACCAAGGCGGAGGAGCCTGTCAATTCCAAAGACTGACTGCACCATCGCTGAATGAGGTGTAATGAAGTTCCCTGTCCAAGCGGACACAGTTTTACTGTCATCACGGAAGTCGTGGCATTGGCGAATGTGGCCAGCAGGCTCATCCGGTCCTCCCCCTCCCAGTCACTTCTTCCACCTCCTGAACTCAGTTCTCTCCCCACCTCCCGGTGCTCATCCCCGACACCACCGCGCTCCACGTGAAGGCCTGTCTGGGGCACCAGCATCGCTTGTGAACACCAATCACCATGTCTTGGGAGTTCCGTGGAGCTGCTCACGGTGACAACTCTCAAGTGGGGAAAAGCCCTCCGCATGGCCTATCAGAATCTCGGGAAGAGATGAGGGTACCTTACTAAGGTGAAAATTAAATTAAATTTTCCAGGGAGGGAGGGGGGGGAGGGAGAGGGAGGGAG
>NW_022900928.1:130394350-130412995 GCF_012274545.1 Fukomys damarensis | reverse complement strand
TCTGTGTCTGTAGCAGAATCTGGGCCCAGGGCACATGAGCAAAACTGTCCTAGAGGTAAGGCACTACTGCCAGACTGTCCCAAACCCACTCCTCTCACTTTAGTCCCTCCCTGTCCCACAGGGCAGGGAGAACAAAACAGCACCACAGCCAGGCCTTCAGCGTCACCCACTCAGGCCACCATGGGAGGCAGGGCGTGAAGGTCTACTTCCAAATTTTACTCTCTGCTCACCACTCAGGTGAACAAAAGCCACTACAAGTAGGAAGAAGGGGACACGGCAGTGGGGCTGGCAGAGAGCGGGCTACTAGAGGGAAGGCTTCTCGGACACCACAGGCCCCACACCTGCCATCATGACGCCTCAAGGGCACAGTCCGTGAAGACACAAGGGGAGAAAGAACAATGGTAGATAAAAGCAAGTCCCTTTAGAAAGTCCCTGCTACCTGTCACTGCCTGTGACACTTTGATCCACAAGGCCCTGCCTTGACTCCTGCCTCTGGCTGACATTTTGGTGTGGTGAACTCCATCTGGAGGTGTCCAGACAAACTCATACTGCCAAGAATGCCACAACATGAGCTTCAAGGTGAGCAGGGTGGCCCACGCCTGTATCACCAGGTACTCAGGAGGCTGAGGCGAAAGGGTAGGCCTGGACAGCTTAGTGAGACTCTCAAAATAAAAAAGGGCTGGCGACACAGCACTTTGGGAGAGTGCTTCTCTCACACCTCTGAGGCCCTGAGTTCAACTTCCAGGACCACAAAACAAAACAAAAACTTCGGAAAGTCACAAAATATAGTAATACAGGACAAACCAGGCGTGGTGGCACACACCTGTAATCCCAGCACTCGGAAGGCTGAGGCAGGAGCTACATAGCTAAGGACAGTCTGAACTTCATAGTAAGAGCCTGTCTCAAAAAGATAAAAAAAAAAAAAAAAAAAAAAAAGGGATTTAGCTCAGTGGTTCTGCCACCTCTGCCTCCCAAGTGCAAGAACCCAAGTTAGAACCCTGGTACCAAAATAAATAAATAAATAAATAAATACGACAAACAAAACAAAACAAAACAAAACAAAAAAAATAAAAAACAAAAAACCCCACAAGACAAAAACCATCATCTCACCACTCCAAAAAAACACCACAGTGTGATTCCCTACAGTCTTCAAAATACAAAGCTCAAGGGGCTGGGAATTTGATTTAGTGGTTCCGCCACCTGCTTCTCTCATAATCACAAGGGCCTGAGTTCAATCCCCAGTACCAAAAACAAAACAAAACAAAACAAAAAAAAACAAAAAAACACCCAAAAACCTGGGAGCATGCCTGTGTTTCCAGTCATATTGACTTTTTTTTCACGTCATTAAGCATTCTTAAAATATACAACGTAAATAATTTTATAAACTCCACAGTGAGAATAAACACTATTTAACCATGCAGCAATGAATTTCATTAGGAACCTCACCTCTCTATTCCAGCAAGTGACCTTCAGGGGTAGTGGTCAGACCTGCTTCACAGCATGAGAAGGGCGAGGGGAAAATGCCAATCTATCTGACAGTACAGTCAACCCCGTTCTGGGAGCTATTCTTTCTGTGCTCAGCTTGTGGTATTCTTGCAATTGCAAATTTTCTTTTATTTCCACTATCACTATTCCTAAATTTGTTAGTGCTTCCTGTTTTTCCTCTTCAAAGCACTGGGTTGTACTATACCGTGCAGTAGCTCAATGGCCCACCTGGAGTCCTTCTCATTTTCAGCATTAAGGCGATTGGCTTCCTGGGCCTTCTCGGCCATCCACCTGGTGACCAGCTCCTGGTTCTCCTCAGCAGTTTTCCTCAGTTTCTCCTCCAAGGCAGTGAAGGTGATCTGCAGGGCGTCGTATTCGTCCTTCAAGGTCTGGGTGGCGATCTCGAGATCCTGGAGCTTGCTGCGCAGCTCCAGGCACTCTGTCTCCAGCTCAGAGATGGTCTGCAAACATTCCGTGATTCTGAAAGCACAACACGAGGAATCCCTTGCCAGGGCACAGCTGTGTTTGGGCCAGGGCAGGAACACGGGCCACCGCCCCAGGACAACCCTTTTAGGAAGCAACCTGGGGCGAGGTTCCGCTGACCACGCATGACCACTGAAAGTATCATCCAGGAAAGCAGGACCAGAAGGAAGGGGAGCTTAAGGGGCTTACAGAGGTACAGGGACATGGAGTCTCCCCAGCTCTGGGTACCAGGACTGAGTCCCTGTCCTCTCATCCACCAAGTTTCTTTCGACCAAAAACACTCCTGGTCACAAAGGACCCCCTCATCCTAAGGGCCAGGGATTCAGCTATCATGGTCACAACTCCACCACCAGAAGATGCTAGAATACCCAAGCAGTGGGCCACAGAGAGCTGTGAACACCCTGGACTCTTCCAAGGGTCTCGACTATGGCCCCGGGAGCATGCCGGGAATCCAGAGGCCCTGACACTTTCTTCTTAGAGCTTGCAGGAAAGGGTCCTGGCCTGCAGGCCCTGCAGTGACTCAGCTGCCGCCTGCCACTGGCTATGTTCTTGGGAGTTTGGCCAAACAGGACACGTGACACCCGCCCCACACCAGGTCCCTCGGGGGCCCAGTCTCCACTCACTTTGCTTCATTCATCTGTATCTCCCTGTCCTTCTGCTGCATCTGATTATTCAGGTCGATCACCAACTGAGCTAACTGGGAAATAAACGAAACTTATAAATAAGAGACCTTAGGGCCGAATCTGAAGTTACACAGTGAGTGACTGCTGTATTTGTTTTTTCTTGACACAGGGTCTTTCTTGCTATGTAGCCCAGGCTGGCCCTGAACTCACAGTGATCCTCCTGCCTCAGCCTTCTAAATGCTGGGATTCTGGGCGTGTACCACCATGCCTGGTGTGACTGCTGTATTTTTAAGAAAGGAAAGGTACCCTGGGTCTGGGCAAAGGTACTGAGAAGAGGGCAGGGGCAGAGAGTGGAGGGGTCTACAGGGAGGTGCGTGGGGCCTGCTGCTGCTCCCTGCTGAGGACACACATCTGCCCCTCGATCTCACCTGTAACCCAGCTGAACCAATGGTAAACCCCACCCCCTCAGCTGGATCTCTGCCACGACCCATCTACTGGTGGGCAGTTTTCTCGACTCTAAAACACCAGGTACACACTCGGAAACTCCAGAGGTATCAGCGACCTTCAGGGGGAAACTCTTCAGTGACCACGTGCGTGGGCAGCCCCTCTGTTCTCAAAAGCTTCCTCGCTGTATCTCATTGCTTTTAGGGCAGAACAGAGGGGTCTTGCTTAGGGGCCTCAAGCTTCCTGATGGTTCCCCTGGGCCTCTCTCATTCCCCTAAAGAGATCTTATATGGCCAAACAGCCAGGCTCTGGCAAACTCCCGGGGAGGTGGCTACTCCCCCATTTTCCATGCAGGACTCTCACAAGGAGCAAAGACAGATGCGAGGGGCAATCTTTACCTCCCCACGTTTCTTGTGTAATTCAGTCAGTTCCTCCTGGTGTTTAATCCTCAGCTGGGCCATTTCCTGTAGCTGACTGTCATTCCATGTGCCATCGTGTCCAGGACTATGTCACCACCAGCCAAATCAGGAGAACATGCAATAAAGAAGGGAATCAGACCACACCTCTGTAATTAGGCAACATTTAC
Organism: Fukomys damarensis; assembly: GCF_012274545.1. NCBI lineage: Eukaryota > Metazoa > Chordata > Mammalia > Rodentia > Bathyergidae > Fukomys > Fukomys damarensis. Next base: position 130,409,374 of record NW_022900928.1, on the reverse strand, counting down.
AATTTCAAACATGTACATATCCACCAGCCAAAGCTTCTCTAGTGCCTCCCACAGCATCAACTGTTACGAGACACTGCAAGTGGAAAACAGGAGAGGTGAGGCACAGGAAACCAAACACAAATGTAACTACTAGCTTGGCAGGCCGGGCTCCCGAGTGAAGAGCAGGTAAACCTGAGCAGGCAGGGAGTCTGTGCTCTGCCAAGTGTGAGTGTGCCTGCCACGTACCAGGCACTGCTGGCACCAAGGTGAAGGCAGCCACCCAAGCTCTGCTCTCCTATGCTTCTGGCCAATCAAACAGCTGGACAGTCAGCCGATGCCTGCAAGCATGAGTCATGTGCTGCAGAGCAAGTGCAGCGGGGAGGGAAAGGGCAGAGCAGCAGGGAACTGTCCTAGGAAGAGGATCAAGGAGGGCTTCCCCAAAGAGGGGACAGATGACCGGAGACCGGACTGTGAGGAACAAGCCGAGCGGACCTCCAGGGGAAAAGGTTCTGAGCAGAAGGCACTGAGAGTGACAGGCCTGGAAGGAGGTGGAGGCTGTGTGTGCAGGGGGAAGGTCACAGGCCTGGGGAAAGGAGCAAAGGTCGAGGACGCGGGGAGACTGCTCAGCCTCCCACACACTGCTAGGGGTCTGGAGTGGACAGCAAGGGGCACAGGCGCAGAAGCAGGGAGCCCAGTTAAGCTCCTGTGCAGTCCAGACCCAAGATGATGCACTCCCACCACAGCGGCAGTGGCTACAGGGCTTCGCTTGGGTATGAAAGGGGAGGACTCGAGGCCTCTGGCCTGCACAATGGGCTGCAGGCAGCTGTACTGAGTTGCAGAGGTCGGCACGCAGACAGCCCTGGAGCCTCGGGAGTTCAGACTGCTTCAGGAGCCAGCTCAGCTTTGGAAACTGTGCCAAGTATTTGCACAGTATCTCAGAAATAGCAAGACTGTGATAAAGAAAAACTCTGAGATGTCTTAAATTACAAAGGCCAGAGGGTGCAGGGGAAAGAGATAAGGGAAGTTAATCATTTAGCAGCTGCAGGCAAGTTTTTAGGGTTTGAAATCTGGACTGGAATCCACAGCAGACCACTCCACCCTGTTTACCTGTAAGCCTTCTGGGACTTTGACCCTCACCAATCCAGAAGTAATTATTTCTGGTTAGGGCTTGCCCTCCTCTTATACCAAGGCTTCTCCGCTGAGTTCCAGGCACGTTCCCACTTTCTCCAAAGTTCATACAAACTGCTCCCAGCTCTGCTCAGGGGACATTCACCAACCGCTGCTGGTAGTTGTGGGAAGGTGTCCTAGCTCTGCGTCCTCTCCTATTCTGGCCAGCATCTGAGATGGCTCCATAAACCCTTCTGCTCCAGAGACCTCCAGGTCTCATGAGACTGGGCTGACCACAACTGCTCTGCTGGCTCAGAGGGTCGTGGCTGGAGCTACAGATGAACATTATCAGACCACCTGAGTGGGGGAATCCATCGCCCCAGAAGAGCTCACATGTGGACAAAAGAGGGCTGGGCATGAGGACACCCAGATCTGAAGAGGGACCCACTCTGTATGAGCTACAACACCATAAAAAGGGAACAAAAAGAGGCAGCATAAAAATCTTTCCTAACTTTACCCCACATACCTACACAAATGAATACCAGGCCCTTTGAGGCAGCTTGGGACTTCCCTAATCTTAGCCCAGGAAGTAGAGGCCAAGAGACTGAGAAAGTGGAACACATCTTAAATGAAACTGTCCTAAGTTAGGAAGAGACCAGAACTACCTATCGAATTCCCTTATTTAAATGCAAAGCAATGTGGAACATACAAAGAAAAAGGTGCAGCCCCTCCTCCTAAGGAACTGACATTCTAGATTCATGAAAACTAGTAAAAAGCCAAAAGTACTAACTGTATTAGAGGAAGAGATTTCTCTGAACAGAGACAGTTGGGGAAGGGCTGGAGAAGAGCAACTGGAGCAGAATTTCCTAGGAAGGGCCAATCACAGATAAGAAAATCAAGCAGAGGGTGCTGAGGACCAGTGAGCCCCTTAAACTTCATGGTAGAAGACACAGCACTTAACTGAACTGCCAGGAGACAGAAAGAAAGGACACAGGCCACTCTACCCTCAGGGCTGCCTAGGATGCCCCACTCACCACGAGCCCAGCTCTCAGGCCTGTGCGCAAAGATGGCAATCACACCTGACCACTGTATCACACGGTGATGTAGGGCAAATGACACACGGATGAGCTATGGACCTCCAAATTATATAAGGGAAACATATTTCCCAACTTGCTGGATGTGCAATATGTTGAGTGTTCTCTAAAATTGAAGAATGAATTCCGGGAATAATGGAGGTTGAGAGTAGGAAGAATTTACTGGGGGGCGGGATAAAGAATTTATTTAGAAAAAGACAGCTTCTAAGAGAGACAGAAGGGGCCCTGGACAGCGGGTTGTTCGCAGACCCTGCTGCTCAAGGGAGTTTTATAGAGCAAATACATGAGGTGAGGCAGGTGTAAAGGAGGACAAAACTAACTCAACCAATAAGATTACAAGTGTGGTCACTTAAGTAATATTGACCCAATGGAAAATCACAAGGCAAGTATGAGGTAGGACAAAACTATAGTCAACTAATAACATATGAGTACAGCTGCTTAGGAAATATTGATTAAATGAAGATCAAATGGGGAAGCAAGTCGCATAGCAAGCATATATGGACCAGTTTTGTGGTCCCCACTGAAGGTGACCGGAAACCTATTTAGAACATCAATCACTGCAGCTCATCCCTAGGGGAAGCACAGTTGTAATATGTCCTTATCTTCTGCATTGATTCTCAGGAGAGCCCAGCCCTGACTGAACCCCTAGAGTTATTTTAACTAACTTAGCAGTCTATAATAATTCAATCACCTAAAGGACCTCCAGATAGATCCAGCAGGGTGGGGAGGGACCAGTGATCTATACTTCTAAGAAGCTCCCGGAGGACACTACACCTCCAGAACACACTTAAGAAAACAGAGTGATGAAGCACTCAAGCCGGGCAGGGTGGCGCAGCCTGTAGCTCAGGACACTCCAGAAGCTGAGGTAGGAAAACCCCTTGGGTCCAGGAGTTCAAAGCCAGCCCGGGCAACATAGGGAGCCCCACTTCAAAATTAAACTGAAGGCAAACTAGAATGAAAGGGGCCTTAGGAGAGACAGGACAGAGGGAAGGAAACAGCCTTTGAGCTGCTCTTCCCTGAAGAGTGGAAATGGGCTTCCCCACCTCTGCAACCCGAATGCCTGGCCCAGTGCAGTCACAAAACCTAAAATGAGCAAGGCAGACTCCTGTCACAGACTGGAAATGACAGGTAGGGGACAGCAAAATAAAAATAAAAGTAATCCAGGACTAGGAAGAGAAGAACAGAGGGCCAAGGTGACTGCACACAGGGTAGGAGCGGGATCCTGAGGGAAAAAGGAACCATAGATGACTCGTGGAAAATGAGGGCACCATTAATAGAAACAAGGCAGTGAGGAGGACAGGCTCATCATGGGCAATGTCTGAGGGAGGAAAGGACTTCCAGTGAAATGAGCAGCCCAGAGAAATTCAGCTGCTCATTTATTCACAATACCTTCCAGGGCAAATGAGTGCACCTGATAACATGGATACAATCACCAAGGCCCACCCACAGCGAAATTTAGACCCTACTACAACTAACATCTTGATTACTACAGAAGTCCCCAGGGCCACAGCCAGGTGGCACCTCCTGAACTGTTAGAGTGAAGACAGGACTGGGTGGATGGAGGACTCTTCCCTGTCTGCTCCTCCCAGGAGAGGATTCTGCCCGGGAAGGAAAGAGCGCAGGCAAGGCAGCCATACGGCAAATCTGTCTGCATAGGAGGAGCGATTAAATCAGGCCACATCTACCACTTATTTTTAAACTTTAAATTACCAATGTCGTTTTCCAATTACCCAGTGTGTGAGAGTAGATTTTAGAGTAGTGGGCACTGTTACTACACAAGTCCCCAAATATGCAAACACCATAAACTCTAGGGAAAAAAAGGAAACCCCACTGCTTTGAAGAAGTACGGCTTTTAGACTGGCCACAACCTTTGGAAAATACAGTAAATGTACATAAAGGAGGGAGTAAAAATACAAAATATTCCATAAGAATATATATGTATTTAATGCAACAAAACAAGACTAATTCTTCCTACTGAAACATACTGATATTCCTAACCTGTTCTTAGAAAAGACATAAAAGCCTGCTGTGATCTGTGGATTTGATCTCTCAGGTTAATGTTGAAAAACACCAAGCCAGGTGTGGTGGCACATGCTTGTCATCCCAGCACTCCAGAGGCTGAGACAGGAGGACTGCCATGAGTTCGAGGCCAGCCTGGACTACAGAGCAAGACCCTGTCTCTAAAAATAACAAAAACAAAACAAAACACAAAGCCCCAACCAGGCTAAAAAGATCAAATAGAACCACAGTGGACAAAAAGCAATCTGTGTTTGTTAGTCAATTCTGTACTAAATAGAAGCTCTGTAAACCTACTGAGGAATACTTGTCTCTGATTATTCAAAAAGTGAACCCTGGCAGGTTAGAAGAGAATGTGACCAAGCATACCATAGGAACCCACATTAAGAAAATTTCTCAAGCTGAGAGCGTTGTAGTTATGCCTTCTAGGTCTGTGTGTATCTTTTGAACAAGTTTAATTATTCAGTTTGCTTTTAGAGAAGTGACAAGAGAACTAGACAAACTTCAAATACAAGGTTAGTTTAAAAAATAGTAATAATATTAAGTTAGTTTCAAATTACCTTATCTCATGCCGGTTTGGCACATCATGTTTTTCAGCTTGTAGTTTTTGGGCCAACACTGAATGAAGATCAGACTTTTCCAGCAACTTGTTATCTGTATATACATAAAAGGTCAAGCATTAAGTTATTTTTTATACCATAATTACATAAGGCTTGGGACCAAAAGATTAACAGATGAACTAGGTAGGTTTCACCTTTATCAGGTATCAAAGGATGAGTTACTAATCCTTATCACCTTGGTAGCAATTATATAAAATCTAGGAACACACATTCCTTGGATGCCTAAGCTTGGGAAGTCCAGTCAAACAACCTACAGATTACCAGCTACAAGCGTCCCCTCTATTAAAGGGAGTTGAAATTGCTTCCCACTTGCAAAATTATGTTTTTACTTTGGGAATTAAAACACCAAATGCAGGGCCAGGGATTTAGCTCAGTGGTTCTGCCACCTGCCTTGCAAGTACAAGATTCCAAGTTCGATCCCTGGTACCAAAACAAACAAACAAACCCAAAACACCAGCAAATGCAATGGCACTGTGAAATGTTCTGTACCTTTAAGTAATACAGAACTTTATTGTAATATGGTAAATATAACTATTTTTTAGATTACGGCACTAGAAATAGGAATGCAAATTAGGAGTCCCCAGCATAAAGCTTGGATCTAACATGGTCAGTTATAAAAATGGTACAAAGAATGAACTCATAGATGGTTGGAGGTAGTAACATCTGAGTTCAGTCTTTTTGTTTGTTTGTTTGTTTTTGAGACAGGGTCTCACTATGTAGTTGAGACTGACCTGGAACTCACTATGTAGCCCAGGCTGGTCTTGAACTCACAGCGATCCTCCTGCCTCGGCCTCCTGGGTGCTGGGATGACAGGTATGCACCACCACGCCCAGCCTTTTTTTTTACTCTTTTTTTTGGTGGTACCGGGGATTGAACTTAGGTCCTTGCGCTTGCAAGGCAGACCACCAAACCGCTGAGCTAAATCCCTGGCCCTAGAACAAAATCTTTACAGAGCCTATGCTAATAACTTCCAGTTGAAAGAGTTCATCTCTAAAGAATCTGGAGTCCTACTGCTCCTTGATACCTATAAATGGAACTCTTAAGCAGAAACACCTTCTTCTATCTTGGTTGAAAGGATCAATTCAGCTCAACAGGAAAGTGGGAAAGTGGTCTCACCCTGAGACATTCTAACCAAGAAAAAGGCTTAACATCTGGCCCCAAAGGGCCCTAACAAGACCTATAAAGTCTGTTACCCTGTGATTGTTTTGACTTGACTGGCTTGGGTAGCTGCAACAAGGAATGAGAGGGTTAAATCCCTGGCCTAAACAGATGATCTGAACAGGCCAAAATTGACTAGCTCTCCTGTTGTTTGTTTGATTCCTGTCTCCTTTCCTGGCCCCGCAGGCAGTCACTACTTACTAGTCTAGGGCTGATAATTGTTATTTTCTCTCCTTCTCTGTTTTTGGGTGGTACTAGAGCTTGATAGGTAAGCACTCTACCACTGAGACGCATCCCCAGCCCTCTTTATTTTTAAAGTTTTGAGACACAGTCTTGCTAAATTGTCTAGGCTAGCCTCAAACTGGTGATCCTTTTGCCCTCATCTCCCAAAAAGCTGGGATTACAGGCAAGTGCATGCAGCTCCCATCCATCCTCTTGTTCAGACTGCTTCTCCATCATGACTTCCATTTCTGAAGTGAAAAAAACATCCAATTTGTGTCTATGAGGTTACAGCATCTTTCATTTACAGATCACTATAGAGATGGTTTTCAAAGAACTTAAAGACAAAGCACTATTTTATGAGTCTGGGCAAGCTTCCTTACCATTATAGATGCAAAAGGGTTAGTAAGGGGTGACTCGACTTTCAAAGGGCACTACCTTTTGAAGAGTAAGCATTCACTAACAGAATGGAGTCCCTGTAACCTGTGAGGGAATCACATTTTGAGTGAGAGGGGAGTCCTGAGCTTGTGAAACACCGGTCTCCTGGGGCCTCTTAAGTGTACGTGGAAGCTGGGCATGGTGGCACACGCTTGTAATTCCGGCACTCAGGAGGCCGAGGCAAGAGGATCACTGACTTCGAGACCAACCTGGGCTACATAAGTTCCAGGTCAGTCTCAACTACATAGTGAGACCCTGTCTCAAAAAAACAAACTAACAAAAAAAGGTACCTGGAATTGGGCAGGGGATTTAGCTCAGTGCTGCTGCCACCTGCCTTGCAAGCACAAGGTCCTAAGTTTGATCCCCAGTAAAGGGGCGGGGGAGTACCTGGAATCTAAGATGGCACCAGTACAGCATCCCTTTCTTCTGTTTAAAGTTAAGTCCAGTGAAAGAAAGGAGCCATTTGTTGGGAGACTCAATAGGAAAAACAAATGCAAAAGTTAATTTCCTTAACTCCCACCATCAAGATGCTATGCAACCCAAAGAAATTATTTAATCTCTGTTGGTCTGTTTCCTCATGTGTAAAATGGGCAACAGTTGGACCTGGTGCACTGAATTCTGGAGAACATAAAACAAAACAACATATGCCAGTTATTTACCACCCAAACTTGTCTGCACACCAGAAGCTTTTGGGGATCAAAAACCACTGATCCTGTGTTCTACCTCCATTTGTTCTGGTTTAGTTGGCCAGGGGTTGCCTTGGGCTGTGTAATTAACAATTCTCCAGGTGGGTCTAAAATGCAGATACACTTAGGAACTGATTTTGCACAATGAGACTTCAATGTATAGCAATTAGTTTTAAAATCCTATCATCCATCTAACTCGGAAAACTTTGTCAGTACCCTTAAATTGCCAGGTGTAGTGAAAAAAACTTTCAAAATTTTCAAATATCATAGGCGTGGTGGTGTACGCCTTTAATCCCAGCACTGGGAGGCTAGGCAGGAGGATCACTGTGAGTTCTCGAGACCAGCCTGGGCTACTAGAGAGTTCCAGGTCAGCCTCAACTACATAGTGAGACAAAAACAAACAAACAAAAATCGTAAAGCCTACATTCCAACTAAAAGTGCTGTATTTAAAGGCTCACAATGTATACTCGGCAAAGAACAAGGAGGTCTGAAAAATAAAAAACCACACGTTCTGTGATATTCAGTAGGCTACGTTAATCCCTCCAGTTAAGGCTTTAAATTCAACACCTGCCTCAGTCACGCGATTCCCCCTATGCGGGATGTGTCTGGAGTCTGCCTATTTGAGGGCATAAGCATTAGGTGAGCTGCTGAGATTTACAAAAACAAACGGGGACTGCCCACAAGGAACACACAACTGACGAGAGAAATCCCCCAGGATAATCCATAAGGATAGAGTGAATGGAGGAGGAAGGGGTGCAAGGGCGTGGAGCGTCCGAGCTGTGGAGTGGCCCCTACGGTCCCATCGGCGGCCGCGTGTCCTCTCCGGGCCCACCCACGCTCCCCGTCCGCACGGCGCGGCTCACACTGCAGGATGATCTCCTCGAACGCCTGCCTCTGCAGTCGGTCGCGGCGCCTCAGCTCCTCCGCAATGTGGCGTTTCCAGCGAGGGAAGTCGGCAGCGCGGAGGCCCGACGACATGTCGCACGCTGCCCTGGCGCCTCAGCGCCGCAGTTCCGAGTGGAGTCTGGCGGCTGCAACCAGCACCATGTGGCGACCAGCGGGCGCTAAAAGGCCCGTAGCTCCAGAGCTCACCGACACAGACACGCACAGACTGCCCCAGAGGCCATCCAGGACCATCTTCCGGCAGGCACCGGAAATAGTTTAGCGAGACAGGAAGTCCCGCCTCCTCCGGCGTCGTGTGACACACGCACGCACGCCACCGGTGCAGGCGCAGGGCGCTCGCAATGACGCCCGGAAGCCGGAAGCGTCGTTGCAGCGAGGTGGCCGCTGGGAGGCGCTTCGGCAGCGTAATTGGACCAGTCCTGGCAGGAGGAACCAAAGGATGCCCTGCTGTATTCATTTTTTTCTTGTTTACTTCTCCGTCTGCCTCCTCCTACATTTACTCAGTTTACAAACAAAAGTGGCGACCACACCCTACGAAGTAGCTGGGTGCTTGAGGATGAGTGACAACCTTCCTAAGCCTCCGTTTCCTAATCTATAAAATGGGTACAGTGATGATACCTACCTAACAGTTGTGGTGAGGATTGAAAGGCAAAGCCTATGTAATGCAGTTAGCACTGTGCGTGGCACAGGTCAAGCCTAATTCTACCTAGACACCAGGTGTCCTTCTAAAAGCCCCTCAAAGGCTGGCTGAGCGAGATTTGGGCATAGCAAATCAAGGCTGGACAACCAGGCATGACCTGTCAGTCACTGTCCAGATGCCCGCAGAGCAGCTTGGAAGGCCGACGTGGAATTGCTCAGATCTAACCTCAGAAGAAGACAGAAAATACGTGACCAGTGACTTGAGTGCCACTGCCCTCTTGTGCGGTGGCCCATCCTGCATGCAGGCTGAATCTAAAGAGCACTTCTTTCTCTTCTTTCTTCTTATCTTTAAATAGATGTTAAACTTTCAGGTTTGTTGATTGTCCCATCCAATTCTTTGAATGGGCACAAGAGCCTGGAACAAGAGCTTTAGCAAGGGCATCCTACCAGACACTGTCCTTGGAAGCAGGCTTTTTTGTCTGTCTGTCCGTTTGTTTTGTTTTGCAGTGAAGTGGAACAAGAACTATGGAAAGATGTGAATAGTATATCAGTTTGTGTTAATCATTAGGATCTTAGAAATGAGGACCTAACTTCCCTCATTAATGGATCCTTAAAAAGTAATCTAACAAACCGGACGTAGTAGTGCACACCTGTAATCCCAGCCCTCTGGGAGGCTGAGGCAGGAGGATCACAGTCTGAGTGCAGCCTAGATGATTTAGAGAGATATTGTCTCAAAGTAAAAAATAAGAGCTGGAGGTGTAGCTCGGTGGGAAGGCCCTGTGTTCAATCCCCAGTATTGAAAAGGGAGGAAGGCGCGAAATGGAAAATGCACAGATTTGAGGAAATGCTATCTGTCAACAAACTGAGTTAAGTGGGTCTTTAATGAAATTGTGTGGACTCCATCTGCTCTTATTAAGTTAGTGATTTTATTGGATGAAATTAGAACCAGACAAAGGAGACCAGAAGAAATGAGTGTCCGAAATTGTCTTCTAGTGTGGTCCCATCTGGAGGAAGATCTTTTGCAGATAGATAAGAAAACCTGTACACTAGAGTGACCTGAAGTAAATGGAAAGATTGGAGGCAGAAATTGAAGTGACTGCTTCACATGCCACAGAAAATGAAAAAGCGAGTTCTGTACACCACCAAGAATGCCTCCAGTTGTCACAGCAGCACCAACTTCAAAAGGCCATAGTGTCCTCACGTAGCATCAGATTTTGACAGCTGAGCATGCTAAAATTCTCCTGACATGATTATGATTAAAATAGGTCTACAAATTTACCCAACCAGCAGTTCCACTTGCAAGGCCCAGAAATATTTGGGCATATGTCCATATACAAAAATGTGTGTCACAGTATTTTGAATGATACTGGAAAGCTGAAAACCATAATTCCAACTATAAGAGATTGGTAAAATTACTGTGTATTTATTGTCAAAAATTGCTCATAGTAAAAGCCGTGCATGATATAAGTCTAATTTGGGAAAAATAGGTGTTCCTAGCACCTCATAATAATGTTTGTTGATTGAATAAGAATAGTTTTATTTTTTTGAGGCAGGGTCTCATCTCACTATTCCGGGCTGGCCTTGAACTCACTGTGTAGGTAGGGTGGCCTACTTCAGGCTCCCAAGTGCTGGCATATAGGCCTGTGCAACCACACCCGGCTAAATGAAGAGTAATTTCTTACTGTTCTAGATCTGCCCTCAGAATTCTTTTTTGTTTTTTTTGTGGGTTTTTGTTGTTGTTGTTGTTGTTGTTTTGAGACAGGGTCTCACTATGTAGTTGAGACTGACCTGGAACTCACTTTGTAGCCCAGACTGGTCTAGAGCTCACAGTGACCTCCTGCCTCAGCCTCCTAAATGCTGGGATTACAGGCGTGCACCACCACGCCCGGCTAGATCTGCCCTCTTCTAACTCACCGCTTTATCTGGCACAAGGCTGCAGCCACACTGAAGCCTTTCCTTCCTCCCATCTGCTGGATGCATTCTGTACCCCCGCTGAAGCCTTGGAATTACTATATGTAAGAGGAACCCCTCTCATCTGAATTCTTTTGTTTTTTGAGACAGGGTCTTGCTATGTAGTTCAGGCTGGCCTTCAACTCACTATGTATCCCAGGCTGCCTCAGCCTTGAGACTGCTGGGATTACAGGTGTGCACCATCACGCCCAGGTGATTCTAGAATCTTTGCGTTTAGCCACTCCCTTGGAGTCTCTGCTCCAGCTGACATTGCAGTTTGACTTGACTAGAATCCATGAAACAGAGTACTTTTCAATGATATGCGATTCATTTGTAAATGAGCCAATAGGGAGAAGGTTTGGACTGCCAGCGATAGAAGGGCAGTCTGCTTACACTTGAGAGAAAAGGGGGGTTATTTCCTGGATTCAGGGTGCTGCATGGGCTGGAAGCAGAGCCATGGCTGCAACCCCGGAGCCCCCACAGCCAGGGTGCAGATCGAGTGGTGATGGGGAGGCCTCAGGAGTGTCACCAGGCTGAGCGAGTGGCTGCCCTGGGGAAAAGTCATCAGACGGAAGAGGGAATAAGGTGGTCCGAATGTTCTGGTGATAGTGGATCTGAGCTTGTATCTGTCCTGGTAAATCACGAGTGTCCGCAGGATTCAGCACACTTTGCCAGGAAGCGGCATCTGTGAAATGGATTGGACGGCTTCTAATGCATGTAAGATAAATGTAAAATATCCCAAGATTCTTGCAGCAGTATGTTAATTTGCTCACAGAAAGAGTGGAAGGGACATCACTTAGCAAAGAGCTTTCTTTTGGAAAGTCTAGTTCCACGTAAACAAAGCAGCACCACCAGCCAGAGCGTAGCTGTGTAAGAGCCTGACTGAACCAGAGCGACTCCATGTTGACCAGCAAACGACCTAGAGACTGTCGCTGCCCCCCCATCCCTTATAGGATAACTAATGATTAATTGTGAATTGTTAGGTAACTGCTTTGAAGTAGCTGGGAAACTAAATGGAAACTGTAGTGAACACAGAGACCCAACACAAATCACGCCACTCCTTACTTGCCTGTAGTTGAATGTTCTGAACATTATAACCTAAGTTGTAAATGGAATAATGGATAATCGATCTGCTGATCATTAGTACGTGATGGTCAAGTATATGCTTGATGACCACTAGCTCAGATCAACTGATTCTTTGCCTTTGTCCTCTTCCTGTAAGTTTTAAGTGTACCCCCCACCCTTAGCCCTATATAAAATGGCCTCTGTTTCTGAGCTAGCCGCCTCTCTGAGCTACTTGGCTTGGGGAGTGCCGTCTGGCCAGACTAATAAAGGTCTATTTGCCAACTTGCCTGGTGTGTTCCTTCCTGGGTGACTCTTGCTGTGCGACAAGCTCCTGGAGCCTCGCTGAGCTTCTGAGCCCAGCATCGTGGAAGCCTCTTGTCTGTTCACGCTCCAGGAGTAAAAGTGAGACTTAAGTCTTACAGCTGCATTTCCTCCAAGGCATTTGCACCACTGAATCTCCCAGGATTTTCACCTCAAGCATAGATGCCTCCCGTCTCCTCTCCTCCTCGGTGAGATCCTCCAGTTATACTACAATTTGCATCAGTCTGGAAGCATTCCAGCTCTGACCCTCAAACAATTGTCCCCTTTACTTTCGTCCCTCCTCTTTAGATCTTTCTTGTTCAACCTGAAAGTGAAAACACTTCAGACCCAGGTAACATCAAGCACAAGGACAAACTTCTCAAGGGGAACAGAGATGCCCTTGCTTGGCTCAAGGGGCTCACTCCAGGAAGGAGATCTCAATGTGTGTTATTGGTGGAGGTGAGGAAGACAAAATGCAAAGGAAGGAAATACCGACAGGCTTCAGTTTTCTTTTGTGTGTGTTTTTTTTCCACTTTGCTTTTATGTTTTTCCAAAAAATTTCATGTTTTAGCTGTGCATGGTAGTACACACCTGTAATCCCCCAGCACTTGGGAGGCAGAGGCAAGAAGATTATGGGTTCATGGCCAGCCTAGGATATATAGCAAGATCCTGTCTTGAAAAAAAAAGGTTTTTGTTTTTATTCTTACACTTTATTTCCACTTCTTTCACCTCTTCCCCCAAGCACATTAATTAAAGTGAAAATAAACTAATAACCATGTTACTGCTTCGTCTGCTGTATGAATGTAGCCACTGCTAGAGTCAACCAAAGGACAGGTAAGAAACCAGCTTCCATGGGTTTTCAGGCGCACCAGTGACGCCTCCAAATACATTTGTATTTGACAGTAACGATGCTCACATAGGCATGTATCGCTGGACACTTCTTATTCCTTGCTTTTTCTTTGTTCTCTGGAGTGTCACTGGTTTTGGATATGCGTGCATAGTGCCGGGAAATTTCGTTATAAAGAGTCTGTGCACACAGGTTAAGTTACGTGCAGAGCATTTCCGTATATGTACACGTTAACATCCAGGTTTCATATTTTAAAACTGCCCATCGGAAGGCTGGGGGTGTGGCTCAGGGATAGGCTCTTACCCAGAATGCACAGGGCCCTGGGTCTGCACTCCAGCACCTCAAAAACAAAACCGAAAGTACATTTCTGCATGTATTGTCTTTTCACTCAGGCATTTAGTAGCAGCAGCTTCCAGAGAGGAGGCCCTTGTTAACATCGCCTCAGGGGCTTGGCAGCCTGGCATCTGGAGGGCTGGCCCAGGGACTCCGCGCAGCACTTCCAGTGGACAGGAATCAGATCCCCAGTGTGCACATTGCCTCTGGTTTGTCTCTGTAATCTTTAAGGAGATCGTATTTCTCCTCCATGCCACTGCCTTCTCCCACCATGAATCACAGTTCACACTGGTCGAGTTATTTTTACGTGCCAGGCATTGTGTTCTACTGGATCCACTTACTTCTCGACATTCTGTGTTCTAGGGGCTATTAATATTTCCTTTTAACAGATGTGGAAACTGACACCTGAAGGTCAGGCACTCTCTCTGATGTCCTTGATAAGTGACAAAGCTAGGCCACAGTTGAGGTAGACGGCTGAAGAAGTCAGAATGTTCAGCCTTCGGCATCTGCTTCCCGCTGTAAATTGCAGCTTCCTTTTTCTCTTGTCTGTGGCCCATCCTTTTCATTCCCCACATCTTCCATCTTCATGAAGAAATGGTTCCGCCAACAGCTACTCAATACAAGCAAGCAGCCAAGTGGAGCCAGCATCTCCAAGCTCCAGTTTTAATTCCTAGGAAAAGGAGCTGATGGGCTGGCAAGTGCTCAAGCCTAACAACCGATATGACAAGGGGATGAATCAGTCTTCCAGAGCGCTTCCTTGGGTGGAGGGGAAGAGCAGCTCTCCAGAGGAAGATGTAGAGCACACCTTCTGTTTGGACTGCCCAGCACCCTTCCCCTGTTCTGTTGGTGACAAATTCTACACTCCTGGCTTCCTTCATTGTGTGTTCCTGTCCCTTCTTGCATGAAATTGGTCCCAAGAGTAGCCATAGGAACCCTCATCATCCTCCCCAGGATTAAAAATGAATATGAGAAGAAGACCTCCCTTCTTCCTCGGTTATGAAGTCTGAGGATATGCATCCAGATCTCCTAGGGCACATGTCCTTTGCCTCACAAAAAAGCCAGTTTGAAAATAAAAAATGGAACAGCCACCTGGGTCAGGGCAGGTATGAGGAACCTGGAGCCCTGATGGGGTTAGGTCCCTGGTTCCAGCCACTCCTGAGACCTGCCTGGAACTTCACCCCGTTCCTTCCTTCCCCTGAGCTGGTTTATTGTGTGGATTACAGAGTTTTCCTTTTACCTGTCACCTGTGCAACACTTGCACAGCAGGTAGGCCCAAGGGAAGACTAGGGCTGCACAGAAAATGTGCCAGTCACTAAATCAGGCTTTTGGACTTTCAAGCAATGACAAAGGTTTGACCTATTTCTCTCCTTGTACACTCTGTAAATAAACAACTGCTGTCTAAGCTCGGAAAGTTTCAGGACCTAGGGTCTCTTGAATAAGTTAAGCTTGTTGAGTAAGTTATGCTCTGTTTTACATAAATATCTATTAGGTGATGAGAGATATTCTGAGTTGAAAAAAATTATAACTCAAAGGTTACAACTGGGCTGGGGATCTAGCTCAGTGGCTCTGATGCCTGCCTCGTAAATGCAAGGGCCCGAGTTCAATCCCAGGCGCACACACACACACACACACACACACACACACACACACACACACAAAGCACAACTGAG
>NW_022900928.1:130383117-130393117 GCF_012274545.1 Fukomys damarensis | reverse complement strand
AAAGCACCCATGGCTGTATAATCTCTCTCTCTCTCTCTCTCTCTCTCTCTCTCTCTCTCTCTCCCCCCTCTCTCTCCCCGCCCCCCTCCTCTCCTCTCCTGCACTGGGGGTTGAGCCCAGGGCTTTTGCACTGACCTACATCCCCAGCCCTTTTTTACTTGAGACAGGGCCTCACTAAGTTGCAATCCTCCTGCCTCAGCCTCCCAGAGTGCTGGGATTACAGGTGTCCACCTCCAACACTCACCACTATTGCACTGGAGTTTAACTCTCCCACATGTGAGTTCTCAGGGACACATTTTAACCATAGCATCTGAAAAGCACATGCATGATTTTGGAAAATGTTCAAAAATCCCTCCCTTCAGGTTCAGATGATTTGGCCCTGGCCTTACAGAGTCCACGTGAGGTAGAGAAGCTGGTCCTTGCAACTGCCCAGGAATGCTGCTGTGGACCTGGCCCTGAACTAGTCCTTGGGGTCACCCTTGGTTACACCCTGGTGGGCAGGGGACCCCAAGTGGTTGTACAGGGAGGAAGAAGAAATGATCTTTCTGCGTGGGTTAGAGGGGAAGCTGCTGCAAGACAATCGGCTCTTTGATTCCTGCTAGTGACTCACCTGGGCCTTTCGAAGCTAGAAAAACATCTTCCTCAGGGCTGGGAGCACTTGTCTGGCCTAGCACCCGCCCCCACAAACCTTCCTCCTTGCCCCTTCCTTTAACCTTGAAGTTTACCTGCTCCAGGAAAGGATGGGAGGAGAAGGAAAGCACTCAGCCTCTCCTACAAACAAAAATTCGATATAATCTGGGCATCAGTGGACTCATTTACAAGGGGAATCAGAAAGACAAGCAACTTTACATTCCTTGTACAAGTTCAGCTGCAGGCAACAGAAATGTTTGTTTTCGTAACCCTTTATTGGACCCGGAGCCCCCCACATGCTGACAGTGAGCTACAACCTCCAGCCCTTTTTATTTTGAGACAAGGTCTTGCTAAGTTTCCTAGGCCAGCTTCAAACTTGTGATCCTCCTACCCCAGCCTCAAGGCTATTGAGGATTACAGATAGGTGTCACCATGTCTGACTCAGAAACCTTAATGTGTAATTTATTTTATTTTATTTTATTTTTAAATTTTTGGTACTGGGGATCAAACTTGGGTCCTTGTGCTTGCGAATCTGGTGTTGGAACTTAATGTATAACTTAAAACAGGGATCAGCAAAATGTTATTTATGGGTCAAATCCATATAGCTGTCTGATTTTGTACCACTGTCAACCAATGAGAGTACTTGTATTTTTTATTGCAAAATATGAAAAAGACTATTAGCCTTTAGGGGAGAAGTATTGCTTGACTTTGCCTTTTGGTGCGCTAAGACTGAAGTACTTACTGTCTTGGCCCTTTACTGTCTCCTAAGTTAACCCTTAAGGATGTTGATCATTTCAGATAAGAGACATAAGGATGGGCTTCGGGTTGGTTGTGGGCACAGTGGAGAGGCTGCACTGTGCCAGTGAAGACTCCAGTCTCCCACCTCTCTGCCTTGCCCTTCTTAGTTCTGGCCCCACGCTTGGGTGGGCATCAATCAGAAATGACCCTAGGAAGAGGGCTCTGTCCTAGGAATGTGGAGTTCTTTCCCAGAAGCCCCTAGTTGATATCTCACATCTCATTGGCCAAAAAAGTCATGTGCTCATTTCTGGCAAGGGGGAGGTACCATCTTTAGACCCTTGGGCTGGGGCTGGGGTGGGGTTGGCGCCCCCTGGAGGCTGAGTGGGAGGTGTGGGTCCAAGGAGTCAGCAGTCTCAGAAGTCCCCCTGTTTCCTAGGCATCCCAACCTCACCTCCTGCCAGTCCCTCTCTGGACTGAACCTGGGCTTCTGCCACCTAATGACTATCATGTGGCAGAAGAGTCACTGCACAACTCACGGGTCTTGGTGAGAAGAATCCTTGATGCTTCCTCCTTGGACTCTTGGAGCCTTATCTGTGTGGGAAGCCAGCTGCCATACACAGAGCCAAACTTCTTGGTGGCCACCATGCCAGGAGGAAGCCCAACCAGTCACCTGAGGAGACTGTGTGACAAGAGGTAGTGAGGGTGAGAGAGACGCCTGCCAGCTGCTGGCTTCTCCAGCCATCCCCACCTGAGGCACCAGACCTGTAAATGGAGAGGGCTCGGGGGGGCGGTGCTTCTGATGTCCACAGCTGCCATCAGACTACTGAAGCAGGAAACAGGACCCCAGCACAGACAACTCTTTAACACAAACATAGGAGCAAAAGCGGTTTTTAATGATGCCGGCGGCTCAGCGAGTGACTCCTGTCAGTCTCCAGAACCCCAGATAGAAGTTTGCGCCTCCTTATGTACCTTTTTACATCCACGAGGCTTAGTTCCCTTGGAGTTTCCCTGGGAATAGAGCAAGCAGGATTTACACAAAGCAGAGCAGCAGAGAGGGTGAGAGCAAAGGGTCTGGCGGGACTTTCTGAGTCTCGCAGTCCTTCGGGGACAGATTACAGAGGTTCTCGCGGCTGCTCAGGCGCATTCTACAAAGAGCATAGTTACCTAGTTAACCCGTAGCTGCCTAATAACACAGTTAAATTCCATACAGAGGTGTGGGCTCCTCTCTCACTATTATCATAGGAGATGTCCCAGGCAACAACACCCAGCTGAGCCCTGCCAGCCACAGACTTGTGAGAGCACCATCCACTGTTGTCCTGGCATGTGCAGGGCCCAGCACAACTCACACTCTGCCCTCCAACTGTTGCTCAAGTAATTTGTAATGCAACTATAGGTAATTAAAATGGTATGCAAACAAAATGGATTCCCCTCTGGAGGAAGAAGCACAAAACGGCTGCTGGGGAGGTGGGTACCAATGGGGTCCTCTGCACTCTGCTGGGACGGTGCACACAGAATGTCATCATGCTTTGAGATGACTGACAGACAGCTGTGAAGCCAGAGTGATGGGAGGGCCTTAAGGTACAAGAACTCTATGTACGGATGTTTGTTAATTGTATGTTTGTTTGTTTGTTGTAACAGTGTCTCACAATGTAGCCCACGCTGGCCTCAAACTCACAGTGATCCTCCTGTCTCAGCCTCCCAAATGCTGGAATTACAGGCGTAGCCCATCATGTCTGGCTAGAACTTCTGTTTTTAGAGTGTGATGCAATTTTTTTCCATCATAGGGACGAGCCTTTTATTCTAAGAAGAGATGATTGGGGTGAAAAGAGTATCTTGAAATCAGTAAAGAAAAACTCAGCCTGTATCTTCAGTGATAATAAATAGTACCAGAGTGGTAGCTGATATCCATGGAAAGTGTATGGTGTGGGAGGGCAGACACTTTGCATATCTCCATCCATTCCTACATGCATTGTTATTTATTTATTTGAGACCGGATCTCGCCACGTAGTCTAATCTGGCCTTCTTGAACTCACTATGTGGCTGAGTCTGGCCTCAAACTCACAGCGATCCTCCTGCCTCAGCCTCTGGTAAGACCAGAAAATAAAGGGACAAAGTGCAAGGGCTTGGGCAAACTAAGTAAACTGAGTAACCTGAAGGCCAGGACCCGAGTGGGCTAAAGATAAGCTTCAAATACTCTGTGAAATGCAAAAGACAATAGTAAAATATGCTGATGACAGGAAGCCTGGCGAGCAGCTGCATACCTGATTTTGCACTTCCTCTGCCCCTTTCACATGCCAGGAGTTGTCTCTAAGCTTCTAGATGCAGGCATTTCCTTGGCATTCTTTTTGCTCTCCTAGTCTAGCAAGGGCTTTTCTTTGTTCTTTCTACCAAATTGCATCTGGCACAGGTACCGTTCCCCTGCTTGCTGTTCTGTCAGCCTCAGGACAAGAACCGGTTACACTGGGGTCATACGCAGGTGCCACCACGCCTGGCAGACCCTTCATCCTCACACAATCCCAGGCCATGGGTGCAGTTGGAGATGAGGCAGCCTGGGATTCCAAGCCGCAATGCAGCATGGGGGGTTCTGGGTTCAAGGTGTGCCTCTTGCACTTACCCCTTCTGATATCTTAGGCAAACTGCTTAAACTCTGTGCCTGGAACTCAGTGAGTTAACAGTGAAAACAGTGTCTTGCACGTCATAAGGGCCCCACGTGTGTTGTTCATTACACTTGATCTTAGCCAAAAGGCCGAGAAGTAATGTGTGTTGGCCATTATGATTTCGGAGGCCCAGGGAGGCAGGTGACTTGTCTGGGAGGCCAGATTCAAGGCCAGCTTGTGGGCTCCCCAGCCTGCAAACTTGGCAATCTGCACTTCTTTACAAAGGACACCTGGGTATCTGCTTAATAGTGATAAAAATACAGAGATGGAGAGACAGAGAGAGCCTGTTGATGACCTAGAACTTGTGACTTTTAGGCCCCCATAAGGGGGCAAGCATGGTCACTGATGAATTCAGTCCACATCCAAGCTGTGCCCATGACTTGCACAGGGGACCCCCACCCAGAGACTTCCCATCAAGGTACTCAGCAGGGTGTCTCCTGAGCATGCAGCACCCCTCTGATAGACTGGGCCTCAGGGCTGCTGCTATGGCCTGGTTATTTGTGCCCTCTCCCCAGATTTATATTTTGAGCTGCTCACTTCCAGTGTGATAAATTTGGAGGTGGGGCCCCCAGTGACTAGGTCATGAGGGTGGAGCCCTTATGAGTGGTATTAGTGTGTCTACCAAAAGATGCCCCCCAAGCCACCGTCTGTCTGCCTATAATCCCAGCATTCAGGAGGCTGAGGCAGGAGGATCTCTGCAAGTTTGAAGCCAGCCTCAGCTACGTAGTGAGTTCAAAGCCAGCCTGAACTGCATAGCCATACTCCATCTCGGAAAAACAAAAGCAAAAGCCACTGTCTGTGACCAGGATACTGGGTCCAACTGCTTCTTGATCTTGGACTTCCAGTGTCCAAGCTGAGAAATGGATTTCCATTGTTTGTAAGCCACCCCACCACCCTCAGTTACGGTGTCTGGTTATAGCAGCCTGAACAGACTTGCCCGGATGTTCCATTGGCCCTGCCCGAACCGTGTCACATGTGCTTGGGGTAGGGGCCCTCCTACCTCTCCTCCCCCTTCCCTTCCTCCCTCCCTCCCTTCTCCCTCTCCCTCACCAGGGTCAGACCCATATGGTGGGCTGACAGTTCTCCTGCCTCCTCCCACTAACCTTTAACTTCCCCCATAAATGTCTCCCTCAACCACCCCTCACAGGCACAGTCCCCAGCCCGAGTCAGGAGGTCATCTGGCATCCAGCTGGTACCTCTGGGAGTCTGGCCCAGACTGCTGACCTCATCTGCTGGGCCTGGACCTCAGAGCTGTCCTACTTCCTGAAGAACTAAGGCAGGGCTGTCCTTTCTGCCCTAATCTGCCCTTTTGGGCATCATTTAATATCCTTGCTGAGTCAAGAAATTTAGAATCTACACAGAATTGTTATCAGGTGTCTCCTTAGAATGACTGGAAATGAGAAGGTCGGCGTTATATGGGAGGACAGAGCTTTGAGGCAGTGGAACTCCCTGGGCTCATGAACTGGAGGATCCCCAAAATGACTGGGGCTGTCTCAGAATCCCTGGGGAAGCACAGTCCACGTCGAGTGGTTTCTTTAGTCAAAGGGTTGTTCCACTCAAAGGCAAACAAGTAGTGGGAGTTGGATTGTAATGGAGTACAAAAGAAAGCATCCTCTAAATCTAACACAGTGATCCGGGCAGCCTCTCCTAAGATTCGGGTTGTGGGCATAGAGGATTATAGCCTCATTCACTGCTCTTAAATCCTGAGCAAATCTAAACTATCAAAGGTCCACTTGGTTTCACCCCAGATGTAAGTGAAGAATTGAAGATACTACTTTCTAATGGGTCATCAGAGATTCTGTGTTCTGCGCATGTGTTCTGGGTCTTCTATGATTGACAGGTCAAGGCTACTTGTTCAGCCGGTTTGCCCTGCCCTAATCTCCTACCTCAGTCTCACTGAGGTACCATTATTCAGGAAGTCACCGCTATTCAGGGAGCTGGAGGCTAAGAATTCAGTCTCTAAGCCAGGTGTGGTGGTGCACACCTGTAATCCCAGCACTTGGGAGGTTGAGGCAGGAGGATCTCGCTGTGAGTTCGAGACCAGCCTGGGCTACATAGTGAGTTCCAAGTCAGTCTGAACTACACAGTGAGACCCTGTCTCAAAACAAAACAAACAAACAAAGAATTCAGTCTCTGTTTAGTCCTCCAGCCCCTCTCTGGCTCCTATTACAAATATTAAAAGCTACTTCTAGGCTTTTGTTTATGGGAGTCTTCAGATCAATTGCTGACCATCCTGTGTGGCTTTCTCCATACAGCTGGGGCTGATTGGAAGTTGAAATGCATAGCTGGGAGGACTATTGGCATCTAGGTTAGCAGAACTTCTAATGGCTTTCATTAATCATCCCTGAAACATTGGAGGCTTTTCTCAGATCGCTTCTCTGACCTTATCATGATTAACATGCTTACAGTACACTGTTTCATCCTCTCTTCAAGATGTCATATGATGACTAGGTCCCTGCCTCACGAGCCTTCCTCATAATTCCGCATCACATTATTTCTTACCACTGCAGTGTCTCTTAGTGGAGCGCAGCATGACCTAGGCTTCAGGCAGCCAAGCATCTGCATACTCCTGTGCAGTTAGGTGGATCCGTTGTTTCTCCTCCACTCTATAGACCTGCAAGGGCAAGGTTCGAAAGTCACCCTGCGTCAGATCAAAGGTCAGAGCAACCCTTTTAAATCACCAGTAAACTGGCCGAGATCCTCAGAGAATCTGCCAAGCCTCTCTTTTATATGCCTAAGTCTGACACAGAGAAAGCCACCTGCACCCAGCTGGCGGCTCTCCCTCCTTTGGTGGCCTCCTGGAGAGGACAAAGCCAGGGATTCAGTGGGCAGGGAATTCATCTCTTGGTACTAGTGGAGCTGGGTACCTCCAGCAGAGGGCAGTATAGAGTAGGGTGGTGGCATATAGAAGCCACGTCTCATGGGTGCTACAGCAGCTCCAGGCAATTAAGGTAACTGTGTGGGGTTCCAGAGATCTGACTGGGAGAGGGGCAAGGGTCCTGAAAAGATGGCAAAGACTCCTCTGCTCCCATGGAGCTCTCAGTGGGTCTGACTGGCCCAGGGATTGACCAGGCTCTTCTTGGCTTCTGCCCGAAGAGGGCAGGTTTAAAAAGGAGTCATCCAGAATATGTGCTTTCTCTTTGGAATTAAGGAAAGACACAAAAACCCGGCGGGCCTTTCTTAAACCCTTATCCAAGTATAGAGGCACCTTTAGAACTCCAAGCTTGCATTCCAAAAGGCCTCCTAGCAGCAGGGCCTCTGAGTGCCTTCTGGGGCCTCCGTACTATGGTACGACTTTTATTGGATGGAGGGGTTGTGCAAAGTTGAGCAGCAAAAGATCCCAGACTCACTTGGCTTGCCACCTCCCTTTGGCCATTATATGGAACAAGATTGCCATAGCAGTCAAATCCCAAAAGGAAAAGTCTTCCTTTCCCTCCACGTCTCTACGAAAGACTCTGTGTGGAACAGCTGAACTGGCGTGCCTTAGATCTCCAAAATCTGACCAACAAGTTAGAAGCTTGAAGCAGACAAAGACAAAGCAGGAAGGTCCCAGTGGGTCCCACTGAGTGCAAAGAGCATAATTATTTTTACAGTAACAACAGATCAAATTCCGAAAACAGTAAGCGTGCCTAAAACCCCCCAAGGATCTGTGTTTCCTTCAGACAATGGCAGAGAACACAAACCAAAGGCAGAAGTTACAAAGCACCAGAAGCGACAAGGAGACCTGTCTGAGAGGCATTTAGTCATGTAAGCACAGACACAGCAGATAGGAGCAAGGGGTAAGCACAAGGAAATGGGACGGACTCAGACCACCAGCTTCATGGAAGATCATTCACCAACCCAGGCTTTTAGGAAAAGAATCAATGCCTTTCCAAACCAACAATCGATCAGGACAAACCAACAGGGCCCCAATATCTAATTCCCAAACAGTTCTAAGACTTGTAGGAGTTCCTTTCACTCTGCCAGAAGGTGCCATGTGGAATTGATTAGACCCTAATGTTTAAATTATTCCCATTACATATCAAAAGAAAGGATTGGCAGACTGATTTTTTTGTTTTATGTTTTTGGTACCAGGGATCGAACTTGGGCCTTTGTGCTTGTGAGGCAGGTGGCAGAACCACTGAGCCAAATCCCGGACCCTGTTTGTTTGTTTTTTGAGACAGGGTCTCACTACATAGCCCAGGCTGGCCTTAAACTCACTATGTAGTGAGTCAGGCTGACCTCAAATTCACAGCAGTTCTCCTGCCTCAGCCTCCTGAGTGCTGGGATTACAGGTGTGCACCACCATGCCTAGCAGGACTGATTGACTATAGATAGGGTCAACACATCTGCTGGGGATTCACCCATCCATTGTGTCCAACACTGACAGCACTCAGTTAATTTGGGGTTCGGGGAAATCCTGCATGAAGGCTCAAGAAACCCCACATTGGGCACCAGAAAGCAGTCACTAGCTATTGTGAGTCCTTAGGCACATGCAACATGGAAAACAGACATAAGTGAATTCTTCAGCCCCTTCCCTGTCCCTGACAGCTGTCACTGTGACTATTTAGGGCACTCTAAAGGGAAGGATCCACACACAGGCCACCACAATATTACCAACCAGGTGAGGGGTTTTGGTTCAATTTGTACGGAAATCATGAATTGGCAAAGTGTAGCTCTTTTAGTGCTAGCAGCCCTGAGTGCGGAATACTGGGGTATACCAGATCTTAGTATGAGCAGCTCCCCTCACTGGTCAATCAAGCAGCTGCTGGGAGCCTTCTGGATCTCTCCTGGCCACGAGAGAGGGGGGATCCCAGCGATCCTGTCACTCTCCCTTGTTTTCCTGCTGCTAGTTCTTTTCAGTGCTACCGGTCCCTGCCGAAGCCACATTCAGCACCAGAGGCCTTTGGTATTACCAGCTCTTAGCGTAGCAGCTCAGCAGGCTTTACTTGAGGTACAAGTCATAGGTACGCAAAACGATGTCGCCCGAAAGAGGTTTAATCAGAATCTATGCCGCAGCATGAGAGGGAAGGTACATGGACTACCTGTCTAAGGCTGTGGGGCGGCTGCTTCTACAGGAAACAAGGCAAGTGTCTGGTCATCGGTAAGGGAAGGGGCCCCTGTGGACCTGAATGAGGGGCTACAGAGGGTGGGGTCATCCAGAGGGGATGTGGGGCTGACCAGTCTGTGTCCACAGCTTGTGCAGCCAAAGCAAAATCTCCTAAAGCAGCCGCGGGCTGCCTGAGGTCCCTGCGCTGGCTGCGTGCGAGGCATTCGGGACAGCCGTGGAAGAGAATGGAGGCACGTGGGTCCCTTTTCGCTTGTCTCCGAGGCAGTGGCCTGCACAGACAGCCTTCCCCAGGAGCCCAGTCAGCTGTCACCTTGATCTCGGGCTTCCAGCCTCCAGGACTTCGAGGAACAGATTTCTGTTGTTCAAGCCACCCAGTCTGTGTGGTGTTTTGTCTTGGCAGGCTGAGCAGACGAAAACACCACCCAGCACACACAAGTCAGTTTGGGAGATTCTAGTTAGGTTTGTGGCGATCATCTTCTGGTCCCGGGGGGACCCTGCAACCCCACCGCCTGGCTCCCAGGGAGCTGGGTGTGAGAACCAGGCCCCTCGGTACTTTTCTCTTTTCAAGTCTCACTGTAAGTGGGAAGCACTATAAAGGCTGTGACTTAGGGATGCTTTTCTTAGACTTGAATCATTTCCCAGTAGCTTCTGTCCTATACGTTCACTGTATCGACAATGTGGTTCGAGCTCCATTGGTTTGTTTTTAGTTTTTATTATGAAACACCTAACCCAACTCTGCATGACCCGGCAGTACACCCAAGCTCTCAACAAGAAGGGAAGAGAAGAGGTTTGGAGTTGGAGACACAGCCCGGGGACGTGGCTCTCTGCCTTCCTTGTGGGACCTTTACTAAGGGCCTCGCCCTCCCTGAACCTCTGCTTCTTCCTCTCTCTCTCCTTTTTTTTTTTTTTTTTTTTTTTTTTTTTG
>NW_022900928.1:130368765-130383031 GCF_012274545.1 Fukomys damarensis | reverse complement strand
TTTGAGACAGGGTCTCACTATGTAGTTGAGACTGAACTGGAACTCACTATGTAGCCCAGGTTGGTCTCGAACTCACAGCGATCCTCCTGCCTCAGCCTCCTGAGTGCTGGGATTACAGGCGTGCACCACCACACCCGGCTGCTTCTTCCTCTCTAAAGTATGCACAGTATCCACCGTACTGAGCAGTGAGGGTCAGGAAGACAGGGGATAGAAGGTGCTTCTGCCTCAGCCCAAAGGTCTCTGTCACCCACTATCTGAGCCTCGGTGCTGTCCCGGAGAGAGTAGCCTGCTGGGTTCGAGGGCATTTATCTTACTCCTGATTAAATTGTCTTAGAGCCAACCCAGGAGAAGCCAGGGCGGGAAGAACAGTACTGAGTCTTGGAAATGCAACCCTGCCTGCTTCCAGGTGAGGGAGGAAGAATGCACCTCTGGAAAACTGGAGGAGGAGGAGCCAGCTGTTTCACCATTACCTGACATTTCACCCAGCTCCTCCACTCTACCCCAGTCAAATTCTCTGACTCGGAATGGCCCCAGAGCGGGCATTTTTAGTGGGCTCTCAGGCAATACTGAAATTTGACAAGCAAAGTCACTGCATTAGATTTTTTGTTTGTGTTTTAAGACAGGGTCCTGCCACGCAGCCCAGGCTGGCCTTGAATTCTGTGTAGCCCAGGCTGACCTCAAACTCATCCTCCCGAGACAAGAGTGCACCACCAAGTCCTGCTCTGCATTTGATCTTATAGACACTAACAGGTTACTATAGACTCTGTACCTAAATCATAAGCAAGTGTTTACAAGTTGCTTAGAGCAGGTTGTAGTTAAGAGTTATTCTCCACAACAGTCAGCATTCCAGTGCTATTTGGAAGCTTTTTATGTCATCTAGGATTGGTAATTATATTATACAAAAGGCTGAAGTCACATATTATTGCATACTCATCTCTAATTAGGGTGATTTAAGAGGAACAATCAGAAACACTCTTCATACACATTCTCCGGATGTCAGATAAATAAACCACGAGGAGAGACATGTGAAGGAGGTTGGAACCTGACATAATCAGGACAGGTGCATTACGAGGTCTGCTTTTGCTTTGCTTGTTAGGGCCCGATGCCAAGAGGCCCAGCAAATTAACTGGCAACAAAATGTACTCTATAATGGAACACGGAGCAAGGGCTCCTTTAAATTTAGCATTCTGACTTCATTAAAAAAATTTTTTTCCAACAAATAGAACATGCTGTGAAAGAGAAATCACAGAGTGACATAAAACAACCTCTCTGTCATCTGGAAAGCTATATTTAGAGTCATTTCTGAATGTTTCTGCACCACTGGGACTGTGGGAAAGATTTTCCTTTTCATTATGCAACGTTACGAACAGGAACCAAAAATTTAAGACAGCTAGCTTTAATATTTTTTGTTAACACCATATTGTCAAGTGGTAGAGTGCCAACGGCGAGAGAGAATGGGTAAAAGAGAAAACCTGTCGTCCATATGCTGTGGGATGAATAAGAATTTCATGAGTGGAAACAAGGAAAGAGGAAGGCTGAGAAACAGCAAATCTACGAGCTGCAGCATCTCAGGCAGCCCGGGAGCTACCAGGAGGCTTCGGTTCACCTTACAGGTGCTGTGCACAAGCTGTCAGCGCCCCGTCCCCTTGGGAAAGGCTCCGTCGGGGAAGGTCTGGGCACAGATGGCGAGAGCCACTGCGTGTTGACGGGGCTTCGCTTGTCACTTGTCACCGCTGAGCTTCCCAGTGACTCCCGGCTGCATCGATCCCTCTTCCCACAAATGAGAGCCAGAGGGGGTAACTGGCCTCTTCCTCACTCCCCTATGAGTGGCAGAACAGATCATTCTGGCAGGTCCCGGGAATCTGCATTTTAGTTCCCCAAATGGTGTCTTTGCAGAGCCAAGTCTGAGTGTTATTATTTTTAAGGAATCCAGAGCCAGCACAGATCCATAGAAGAAGGAGTAGCTGCACTTAATGCTTTTACACATGAGCTGGAGAGAGCAGCCCCCACACAACAAATGCAAAGCATTCTTTAGCAGCGACGGCAGCGAATTGTGAAATCCCAGTCTGGCTTCCACCTGGCACTCAGTGTACTTCTGGGCCATCCTGCTTTGCGATCAGGTGGTATTTACTTGGGGAATAAAATCTTCATATTAACATAAGCAAAACATAATTAGAAAAATCTGTTATAAAAACCATTCTGCTTTCCAAGCCAAATATAAATGACTTTGGGGTAGCGCATGCCAGGAATCCCACTTTGTTAGCTGTGTAATTAAGAATGACTGTCGTGCCAGTTGCTGTCACTGTCTAGTTTTCTTAACTGTTTGGACACTGGCGCCCCCCATCCGCTCAGTGTACACTTAGGACGAGAGAGTTGCAATCAAAGGTGATAATTGCTCACTTTTGTAACAAGCGCACAGTGCCCCCTTCCCCGATCCGTTCTCTGCCCTCGCCAGTGTGCTCTGGGCTGCGCTGCAGGGTGACCCTAAGGATAGCATCCCCCTCTGGGCTCCCCCTGCCCCCTGGATTCTGAATGATGGGAAGAGCTAGCAAGGGCGAGGAGAGAGGCTGAACTTGAACCCCCAACTTTCCTGCCTCCCTCGTGCTCATAGCGTCTTCTTTTTTTTTTTGTACCTGGGATCAATCTCAGGCCCTTGCCCGTGCGAGCCAGGTGCAGTGCCACTGAGCTAAGTTCCCGGCCCTGGCTTCTGGTATGGTTGCAGATCTTTCTGGGCACCAGCTCTCGTCCTCACACGTATCTGTGGGTGATGCTTCCTGCTGCCGCTGAGTCCCTGGCTGGGTCTCCTGACTCTGCCTGCACTTTGGTAGCTGGACTCTTCATTACCACCTTCTAATCATCACCTCCAGGTGTGTCCCTGCTCTTCATGGGTTATGTGCAGAGATGTGATGTCTATCCACGTTATGGGACTGTCTCACAGATATAACCACCCAGTTAAAATGACTGTTTGTTCTCAAATATACAAATGTATACACATGCATACACACACACTAAGAATATTAAAGGACAACCTACCCCCTTCCACTTTCCTAAACCTCCTTCTTTTGTGGGTTCCATAGATAGAATTGGTAGAAATGAGAAAAGGAAGAAGCAAAGTCTACATTTAACTTGATGAAACAGGGATGACATGAGCCAGAGCAGAGCACAGGGAGGAGGCGGGGAGGGATGGGGAGAGAAGAGCAGCAGTGTGGATGCAAGTGTGGGCCTGCTGTTCTCTGGGAGAAGAATGGGCAACTGAATTACAAAGAGAAAACTTTCTGTGCACTATTCTGCGTGGTTTTCCTCTCACTACTGCCCGTAAAGAAGACTTTCGGTTGTTGCCAGTCATGGTGGTGCACATCTGTTATCTCAGCTACTCAGGAGGTGGAGGAAGGAGGATTCCAAGTTCGAGTCCAGCCTGGGCAACTTAGTGAGACCCTGTCTCAAAATAAAATCAAAAGGGCTGAGGATGTCACTCAGAGGTAGAGTGCTTGCCTTGTATGTGCCAGGCCCTGGGTTTGATCCCTAATACTGAAAAATATGTGAAACAAAACCAGAACCACCTTTCAGTTACAATTGCATTTCTTTTCAAGGCTGTGGAGTTCTTTTGTTTTGTTTTTGCAGTGCTAGGGATTGAACCCAGGGCCTTCACACTGATCTAACTTCCCAGCTCTTTTGACTTAAAAAAAATTTTTTTTTTTTTTTTTTTTTTTTTTTTTTTAGTTTTTTGAGACAGGGTCTCATTATGTAGTTGAGACTGCCCTGGAATTCACTATGTAGCCCAGGCTGGTCTTGAACTCACAGAGATCCTCCTGCCTCAGCCTCCCGAGTGCTGGGATTATAGGCATGCGCCACCATGCCTGGCTCGACTTTAAAATTTTTTATCAAGTTCTTGCTGAATTACTAAATTGTCCAGACTGGGCTGGAACTTGTGACCGTCCTGTCTCATCCTCCCAAAGTACTAGGATCACAGGTGTGCACCACCATACCTGGCTTAGCTGTGAAGTTTTGAAATATGACAGCAAGTTATTTGACATTCTGCGCATCAAAAAGAGGAGCCTCTTTTTAATAAGATGAGATCCCAGTTGTTGATTCTATCTGCTAGTTCCTGTGCTACTGAGGATTTGTTCGTAAAGTCTTTCCTATGCCAATGTCTTCCAGAGTTCTGCCTAGCTTACCTTCCAGCAAGTTTAATGTTTCTGTTTTAATATTTAGATCTTTAATCCATTTGGATTTTAATTTAGTGCATGGCGAAAGATAAGGGTCTAATTTTAATCTGTGGCAGGTTGACATCCAGTTTTTCCAACACCATTTATTAAGGAGGCTATCTTTCCTCCACTGAGGGTGGTCAGCTCCTTTGTCAAAGATGAGGTAGCTGAGTACATCTGGATTTGTTTTTGTGTCTTCCAGTCTGTTCCACTGATCCTCAGGCTTGTTTCCTTGCCAGTACCATGCTGTTTTTATCACAGTGGCTTTGTAGTATAGTATCAAATTGGGAATTGTTATACCTGGTGCCATGTGTCTGTTGCCTAAAATGGCTTTTGCTATTCTAGGTCTTTTATGGTTCCAAATGAATTTTTGGATTCTTTTTTCTAGTTCTGTGAAATATAGTGTTGGAATTTCAATTGGCATTGCATTGAATGTATATAGAAGTTTTGGTAGTATGGCCATTTTCACTATGTTGAGTCTTCCTACCCAGGAGCAGGGGATATCTTTCCTTTTTTTTATATCCTCTTCAATTTCTTTTTTCAGAGTGCTGTAGTTTTCATTGTAGAGGTCTTTTGCTTCGTTAGATTGATTCCTAGATACTTCATTTTTTGGGATGCCATTGTAAAAGGAATTTTTTTCCTTATTTCTCTCTCTGTGTGTCTGTTATTTGTGTATAAGAAGGCTATTGATTTTTGGGTATTCACCTTGTATCCAGAAACAGCCCATTTGCCCATCCATTGGAAACTGGATAAAGAAGATGTGGTTTTTCTATAAAATGGAATATTACTCAGCCATAAAGAATGACAAAATAGATTCATTCATAGGAAAATGGATACATATTGAAGATATACTCCTAAGTGAAATAAATAAGGCACACATGTGTATATACAGAATAGTTTCTCTGGTGTGAATAATCTGCAATAATACATAAGATCCTAATAAGATTACTGACATTTAGAAATGGGAAGAAAGGTGCTAAAGGTGTAGGGAAGGTGGGATGGGTAGGGGAAGGGTAATAAGGGAAAAGAAAAAAATGTAAGATAATGAAAAGATGGAAATAAAGTATTTGTAGATAGGGAGGGGAGGAGGGGGTGAAGGGAGGGCAGGGGTAAGGGAAAAAAATGAGAATCAAGACTTGTCATGTAGAGGTACAAGATCCCAACAATGAATGTAACTGTACTGTATACCTAAAATGTACCAATAAACTCAATTAAAGCTGAGAAAAAAAAAGAGGAGCCTCGTTTTTGTGCCCTAAAAAGTGCTTCAAATTGGGCCCCAGGATTTAGCTCAGTGGTTCCATTGCCTGCCTTGCAAGTGCAAGGACCCAAGTTGGATCCCTGGTACCAAAAATAAAAAGTGCTTCATATCAAAATCAGCAAAAATGATTCAGTGACTTTAGAGATCACAAAAGGCAATGTGGCTTCCACTTTGTGCCCCCACCTGCCTTCCCCCGGAACCCAGCACTACGTAGTGAGGAAGCCAGCTAGTCACAGGGAAAAATCATATCCAGGTGTACCAGCCAAGTTCTACCCCCAAGGTCCCAGCTGAGCACCCGCCAGACTAGTGAATGAGTGAAACTCCAGGTGGCCCAGTGGAGTGCTAGAGCTTAATTGGGTTAACTCGATTAGCTTGGGAGCAACCTAGACAATTAGTAAAGCACACTCTGGTTGTGTCTGGGTGGAACACGGAGGTGTGACCTTGGGGACTGTCTCTGCTCCCTGGAACCTTGGTCTTTGATGCTGTTCCCCTGCATTGCCTTCTGGCTGCCGTGAACTAAGCAGCTTTGCTCCTCCACACCCTTCCACATGATGCTCCTGCATTGGAGCCAGCTGACCAGGGACTGGATGCCCTGAAACCGTGAGCCAAGAGAAACCTTTCCTCCTTTACATTCTGCATGTCAAGTAGTGGAGTCTCATCGATGGCAAAACTGATTAAAATACCCCAGCCACCAGCCTTCAGGCACACCCAGTGGAGCTGAACAAACTGAGACAAGCTGTTCTAACAGTTCCTTTCCAAACTGAAGGTTTCCGAACAAAATATGTGCTGTTGTGTTAGACTGCCGAGTTTGGGCAGTTTGTTACACAGCATTGGACGAATGACTGGTTCAAGCTTGTACAGTCAGTTAGTCTTGTGCTTTATAACCTGGCCTAAAGGAGGTTCGTGCTTGTCTCTAACAAGGCTGTGTCATGAAGACTATATTTTTGTCCACTGAGCTTTAGAAAAATCCTCCTTCGGGAGAGTTATATACATGACATTATGACTAATGCTGTGCATCTAACACGAGGGAAGTGCTTAATAAATACACAGCATTTTTGAGTAAGGAGTGGGACCCACAGGGACACTTTAGCAGCAATAGCCATTGGGGAGATACAGCTTTTACTGCCATACAATTTTCTCTGCAATTGGCAGTAAAAGCTGTAGAGCAGAATATCTGAAGAGCTGTGCCATTTGTGAAGCGACCCCAAAACCTTGCCAGGTGGGCTCCGAATGGGGAAATAACGGGGTGGACGAGGAGGATTTCGGTGAGTGCTGAGGCAGGGGGTCCAGGAAAGTCAGTCGCAGAAAATTTTCTGGTGGGCAGGTGACAGAAGAATTGGAAGAACAAAGGTATATATGTTGTGTGTGTTAAGAAGATACGTGTAGGGCTGGGGATTTGGCTCAGTGGTTCCGCTGCCTGCCTCGCAAGCACAAGGACCGGAGTTCAATCCCCAGTACCAAAAAAAAAAAAAAGAAGGTGTGTGTAGATGGTGTATCAAAATATGGGGTGAATGTTTATATTGAAAATTTTTTATCACAGCAAAAGACACATTGCCGGAAATCCCCCTCATTTCAAACATGCTTAGCTCATTATTCTCGCCCCTCTCTGAAGCAGCTCTGCAAGTCCTCTTTCGTGAGTGTCTTTAGTTGCACGGTTGTGGTTGCTCCACTATTTCCCGAACTGCTTCAGTACGTTGATCTTTCACGGTCCTTTTGACTTTGGAGAAAAGCCAGAAGTTTCACAGTGCCAGATTCGGTGAACAAGGTGGATGAGGACTCCCTGTGATATTTTTATTTTATCGAAACACCGAGGCAGCCACTCACAAAAGAAGACTTCCAGAACAGTTTCAGACAGTGTCACGAGCATTAGGGTTAGTGTGTGAGTGTGTGTGTGTGTAGAGGGGGTATTTTCGGGGGACTTCATGGCAATGTTGCTTTTACTGTAATAAATGTTTACATTTTAATTTTATCATACTGCACATATTCTGGTGACAGCCCCATCCCCTGAGCTCACAATCCATTTTACAAATTTGTGGAGGATGCTTCCTTCCTCTGAGCCTGTGTGCGTGCGTGTGTGTGTGTGTGTGTGTGTGTGTGTGTGTGTGTGAGAGAGAGAGAGAGAGAGAGAGAGAGAGAGAGAGAGAGAGAGAGAGTGGTGTCCAAATCAGGCCTGATCCCCTTCAAATGGCAACCCTTTCTTAGGAGAAGGGCACTGTGGCAGCTGTTTACTTCCTGGGAATCCGGCTACACACCCCACCTGCCCCACCCCAGGAGACAAAGGCAATGTTGAGGGGGGCGGGATGTCGCAGCCCTCTCTGGTGCTGCTGCTGCCGCTGGCCCAGCCGCAGCTGTGCCTGCAGGGCAGACCTGGCCAAGGCCATGCAGTCATGCTGCAAGGAGTCCCTGGGGAAGGCTCAGGAGCAGCGTACCTAAACCAGGGCGGGACGTGAAGTTAGGTGAGAGCTAACCTCATTTCTCAGAGTTTCACACAGTTGACAATGGGTGCTTTTGAGGGTTTAGGTGTGCACCAGGGTTCCTTAGCACGGTTATTTGGTTACTTGGTTCGGTTGCTTGTTTGCATCAGGGCCTTTGCACGGAGCTACATTCCCTAGCCACTCCCTTTTTTTTCTTTTGAGACAGTCTCCCAAAGTTGCCCAGGCTGGGCTGGACCCTGCCATCCTCCTGCCTCAGCCTCCCAGAGTGCTGAGATTACATTAGTAGGTCTTTTAATCCTTCTAAGGTGGTTAGGGCTGTCCCAGCAATCTAGTGGGAAGATCTTCATCATCTTTATTTTGTGACTCTGGAATCCAGCAGAATCCGGCCACATAACTCAGGAGAGCCCTGTGGGGCTGAGGTGGGAGGTGGGCTTCAACGTTGGAGAAGGCTGAAGAAATCAGAAACAAAGAGCAAAAAGACAATTGGACATTTCAAAGTTACTTTCCAATCACAGTGTGGATAGGGAGACAGCAATAGAAAAATAACGGATTTGTTAAAGTCAGGTTACCTTTTTGTGAGGATTACAGCAGGGCTACAATGAGTAGTCTAGGATACGTGGCTGTTATCTGTCTCCTGATTTCTTTTTTTCTCTCTTGTCGTAGTACTGGGAACTGAACCTAGGGGCTCCACACTGAACCACATCCCCAGCCCTTTTAATTTTTATTTTTGAGTCTCACTAAGTCACTATGTTGCCCAGGGTAGGCTTGAAGTTGGGGTCCTCCTGCCTCAGCCTCCCAGGCTGCTGGGATTACAGACATGCACTGCCATGCCCAGCCATCTTTCCTGATTTCTTGGAGTCAGACAGCATAGTCTTTAGTTTGTAGTCCTGGAAACTCTGTGTGAGCAAACTCCACTGTTCAGTTTGTTCCGCTGGGACCTCGTCGGGAGCTTCCTGTAACTCATATTTCACAGTGTCATCATTATCTCCTTCTTACAGATGGAGACACTGAGGCAACGCGGCCATACTGCCAGTCAGCAGTAAGGCTTGGGGCTGAACCGAAGCCGCTGGACCCCAGACTCCAGCATCTTCCTGTCCGTGGTAATCAATGTCCTGAATACTAAACAACTAAGTTGTAATATGTTTGCTCAGCTACCCCAAAGGAAATTCGTGGCAGTCTTTGGTCAACAGCCTGGATTTTTGCCTCTTCTGGAAGCCAGGGTCACTGGGAATGTAGCTCCTCCTGCCTCAGCCTCCTCAGTAGCTGAGGGTCCAGGGGTGCGTCACCACACCCTGCTGCCTGTTCACTTTTGAACCCCCAGCACCTCACCTGCCTCTCCCCACGACTGACCATGCTGGCGCAGGAGTGGGCCAGTCACTGTTAGCTCCAGGGCCCCTTTGGCTGTCTGTTTCCTCGGCTTGGTGACCAAAGTGAGGAGAAGCAGAAGCTAAGTCTTACCCAGAACAGGTGGATGGTGGACACTCCGGGGGCACAAGCTGCGGCATGGTGACCGGATCTGCCAACGTGTCCCAGAGGCCTGTGACCACCCTGTGAGGTGCAGCTGGTGCCTGCAGGGACCTCCCTCCCTCCCTCCCTCCCTCCACTGACCCCAGGTCAGCTGATCAGCTGTGCAGCTAGAGAAACCACTGAGTGCGCCTGACCTCAATTAGTCTTTCTGGCCTTAACTAGTGCCCCAGCCTCAACTAGTCCTCAGCCTACAAGGGTGACCTCGGCCAACCCATATGGCTTCAACTAATTGTAATGGCTTCCTCCATTCCCTGGCCCCAAGAAACGCTCCCTTTGGCAAAGTTTTCCGAAGCGCCTGGACGCCTGGGTTTCTGGTGAGTTGACGGGTCATGCTCCTCCCACACCTCAGAGGCAGGGCCCCTCAGGGCAAGGACATTCCTGGAGTCCCAGGCACCTCTTAGGATATCTGCAGCAAGCTCGGGCTACCTGGTTCTCTGGGAGGGGAGAGGGGTTGCTCTCCCGGAACCCTGTGAGAGCTTGGCTTTGCAGACAGGAGTTCCCCAAACCAGCAGGACCACTCAGTAGGTCTCCACTTCCACTTTACGGACTAGGAAGAAGACTGAGGCTCAGAAGCTGGGGCGGTGGCGCTCAGCAGCAATCCCAGCGCTCCGTGTGCCTGAGGTGGAGGGATCCCTGTGAGTCCAGCCCAGGCTACATGGCAAAGCCCTTGTCTCAAAAAGAAAAAAAAGAAAAAGAAAAGAAAGAAAAGAAGACAGGCTCTAAAAGACGGAGTGACCTGCAAAAGATTAAGGACAAGAAAGTCACCTTCATTCTGATTTAGAGCCACAAACAACCCCTGCCTCATGGCCTCCGCTGGCCCCACAGACACTGCGAACGCGATTGTGGCTGATCGGGTTGTGGAGGCTCAAGGCGCGGACACCAGGTCGAGTCTGGCTTGAGCACAGAGCAGCATGGGCCAGATCACAATAAAGATGTCACTTGTCTCCACCTGGACTCCACGTGCCTGACCACACAGCAGAGTTCCCCAAGTGGGGTGTCTGTGGTGGAGGGACGGCCATTTGCACCACAAAGGGGCTCCCTGTTGGAGGGGAGGCCAGGAGCTGAGCTGGCTGCTGTGCAGAAAGCTTCTGGGCCTCTCCATTGCTGGGTCTCCATGGAAATTCGCTCGCGGAGAGAAAGGAGCTATTTTAGGGCCATCTGAAGACAGAACCCGGTTGGCTGGGGTTAGGGAAGGTAGCGGTGGGAGAGAGCTTTTCTGAATGACTCACCCATTTCCCTCCTGTCAAGTGGGGGGAAAATGCACAAAAAAGCAGTGGGAACTGGGGTGGGGGGGAGCTGGCATGGCTGCTCTGTCCCTTGGGGGTGTGGAGTGGCAGCAGCCACCCTCCAGCCGCGTGGCATGGTGTGGAGCTGCTGCGCACTGTCATCAGAGAGCAACCCCATGACAGCAGCACAGTCCCGTGTGGAAAAACCAGCTTTAGTGTCGTCATACAAATGGGGAAGCATCTGCTTCCTAGACACGGCCGTGGCTGCAGTGCTGGAGAGGGTGGGCAATGGATTTATCTTGGGGGCTGGGCAGCCCTGGGGGGAAAGTCGGTGATCAGGAGGCAGCCATGGCTGATTCCCCTGTGTGTGTGGAGGACCCAGCGTGGTCAGGAGAGGAGCAGGCTAGGGCGGGCTGGAGAGGGCGAGCGTGGGCCAGGACCTGGGGAGGCTGCTGAGGGCCCTGGGGCAGGTGCAGAGGACCAGAGGGAACTGAACAGTCTCCTTGGTGGTGTTTCCAGCTGTGGGCATCATGGGACCCCGGTTGCCCATGCACAGCCCTGTCTCACACAGCCTGTGTGGGACGGAGGGGACCGAGGGACAAGGGCGCTGTGCCCGCTCTGGTGGAGTGAAAGCTGAGAGCGAGGGTGACAGGGAACAACAGGCATAGTCCATGCTGCTACCTTCCGCTCGCTCCTACGGGGGACTTGCCAGGGCGGCAGGCAGGACCTGAGCTCTTTGCTGTCCCTGCGGGTGGCAGCCGGGAAGTAAAGGCGTCCCAAGGGCCACAGGCATTGGCACCCCGATCTGGGTGTCTCCACCTCCCTTCCACCCGGCCCTTGTTCTTTCGGGTCTCACTGCTGTGGGATCAGGACACTGGCCTGCAGGGGCGGCTTCCACCTGCTTGGATGAAAAGCCAAGCTTCCGGCGGGCTCAGCCCTGCCCTGACCGCCACACGCCACTGTGGCTGTCACTGAGCAGCCCAAGGAGGCAAGAATGGCAGTGCCAGGCCATAGCACCCTGAAGGTGGTGGCAGGCAGTCCTGGAATTGGGCTCCCTGACTTCTGAGCCTGGCCCCGGACAGGTGTCAGTGCGTAATGATTCTCTAGAGCTCGATCAATCCATGCTAATTTTGTTTTCCTGAGACAGGATTTCACTACGTAGTCCAGGCTGGCCTCAAACTGGTGGGGTCCCTCCTTCCTCAGCCTCCTGAGAGTTGGAATTACAGACGCGCACCTGGTTCAACAGACACTTACAAAAGCCAGGAGGAACGTGGTCACTGCAGGACAGCAGGTGGACACTTGTGCACACTGAGTGGCCGCAGGGTGCCCGTATGGAGGGAGTGACACCTACCCTCATCCCTCAGACCCTGTACCATGGGATCCCATCGTCCGGAGTCCCCAACAGCTTCCCTCCCCCAGGGGCGACTCTGCAGCCTAGAAATATGCCTGGGGCTCCCAGTTTCAGGGGGAAAAAGCCAGAGCCGAGTGAGAAAGGCACAGTTTATTGGTCACACAGACAGGGCAGCGGGCGTGCGTGCTCGCTCTTCTCGCTCTCACACGCTCTGGGTCAAAAGCAACACGAGAAGAGACACCAACAATCAATCTATTCTCCTAGGAACCAAGGACACAGGGCTGAAAGACAGGGGGCCTGAGACCCAAAGATCCAGCCTGGCCCGTGGGTGGCAGGGTCTGGTGGGGCTGCCTGCCCCGAGCAGTGTATGTGTGGGATCCGGGCGTGCAGACCCGGCAGGGATGTGGACGCCCTGACCCCGGGCTGAGGCGGGACTTCTGCTTAGAGAGCCCTGGCTCCCCTGCCCAAATCACCTTCACCCTCCCTGTCCCCACAGACAACACCATCCTGCTCACGGTGGCCCCAGCCTGCTTAATGCTTTGCTGCTCAACCCTCGGGATGTGGGGGGAGGGGCTGGGAGCCTCTGCTCCCCGGGAGCCTCGGCTGTCCTCCCACACAATGTCCCTAAAGCACTTAGTGTGCACGTGGCGCGTGCGGGCCTACTCCTCCGCCCATGTGGCCACTATTATTATTAACAGTATTATTATTACTTATATCTCCACTCCCAAGTTGGCACTCCAGTCCTCTTCAAAATGAGGACTGGAACGAGGCCTCGGGGTCCCAAGTACCAAGGCCGCACTGGGGACCCAGGGGTGCAGCTGCCCTCCGGTGTGCATCTTCCCACACAGCACCGGCCGCCGAGGGCACAGCCACCGCACTGGGCGGGCCACCCAGAAGCGAGGCCGTCCCCCCCAAAATACAAAGCTTTGCACAGGAAGCAAGGAAGGAGGTCGTGGGGGAGGCTTCCGAGGCTCCTGCTGTTCCTCCGGCTCCTGTCACCGGCTGCTCACCAAGGGCGTCACTGCTGGATGAGAAACGGACGGCTGTCAGAGACGCACCTGACCGGGTGCCCAGGGACCCTGCCGGCCTCCTGCGGCGTGGAGAGAGCCTGCACACTCTCTCTGAGCCCCTTCAGACATGCGGCGGGATCGAAAACTAGATGAACGCTTGACGACAGTGAAAGACAGCACTACTCATCCTCCTCAAAACTCTCCCTTTTGCTTCAGACACACTTGGATCCTCGTTGTCACCACCTTCCTGAGGCAGCTCTGGAGCCCTCTTTCCTGAGTGTCTTTAGTTGCTCTCACCTGGCTGCCTCAATGTCCTGAACTGATTTAAAACATTTCCCTTTCATGGCTATTCAGACTTTGGGGAAGAGCCAGGAGTCACACGGTGCCAGATCCAGCGAGTGAGGTGGATGAGGACACAGTGTTGTGTTTCATGAGCTGCCTTTCTGCTGGATGGCAGGTGGAGCGGCATTCACCATATTTCTGATCACATCTCACAAAGTCACTTGTTCAAAGCAAGGGGCCATATTTTGTGGGACGTTAATGGCGATGTGTCTTTTAGTGTAATAATTTCATTTTTTAAAATTCACCATTTTGGGGGAGGGTAACCAGGGACCGAACTCAAGATCTTGCATTTGGCAAGCTAGGTGTGGCACCACTGTGCGAAATCCCCTGGCCCCAACATTCACCATATCTTTGATCAGGCCCCTTATTCTAATAAACATGAATTATATGCAGTTAATGATATGACTATATAATATACTAAATATTATATACAGCCAGGGTGGTTCAGGCTTGTAATCCAGTTCTTGGGAGGATGAGGCAGGAGGATGAGGTAAGAGCCACTGCCTATAATCCCAGCTCTGGGCAGCTGAGGAAGAATGGCTGAGTCTGGGCAGCAGAGAGTTCAAGGCCAGGCTCCTTTTCTTCATTGCACCTTGCTCCCTGGGGCCTCACGTGGTGGGGCTGGGACTTAGGCACAGGTGGGCCTGGGTTCAAATCCTGCCTCCTTCCAGCTTTTCCTCATAGGATGTGTATGGGTACACACTTTCACACACGCACACATGCACTCGGGCTGGGCTCACCTGCATGGCCGTCCTGCTCAGTAGCCCCTCCTCCGGCCGGTGCTTGCCATGGTGAGGGAGCTCAGAGTTGTCCCGGTAGTCCCGGCCCCTGGCGTGCTGCAGCTGCAGGACTGCCGCGCTCTTAGCAGGCAGGGGTGGCCGGGGCGCGGGGGTGGGTGTCGGCGGCTGGCTC
>NW_022900928.1:130333103-130367994 GCF_012274545.1 Fukomys damarensis | reverse complement strand
CCAGGACGCTGGACGATGTCGCAGCCGGCTCCAGGCAGGGCAGGGCCTCCTTCCGGGGCGTCTTGGGGGACTCCTGCTCCTTCCGGGGGGCCAGCTTGGGGAAGGTGCTCACAGAGCCATACAGCGGGTTCTCAAACATCTCCGGCTTGGCAGGCGGCAGATCCTCCTGCAGGGCTCCGGCCGCCCCCTTCCCCAGCTCGCTGGGCCTAGAGGGAGGGAAGGAGGAGGAAGGATGGGGCAAGGTGCGTTCAGAATGGGGGCATGGTGTGCGGTGCTGGCGGCTTTGAGCCTGGGTTTTTGTCTACAGTGATTAGAAGAAATGTTGTTGAACCAGTCTAGCAGGGTGACATGCTTAACAGCAGCTCCAAGGAAGGCTGAGGTCCGAGAGCAAGTTCTAAGTCAGCCTGGGCAACTCAGTGAGAGCTGTCTCTCAAACAAATTAGAAAAAATAAAAATAATACTGGACGAGCCAGGTGTGGTGGCGCACACCTGTAATTCCAGCATTCCACAGGCTGAGGCAGGACAATGGCCATGAGTTTCAGGCCAGCCTGGGCTACACAGTCAGTGAAAGGCCAGCTTGAACTACAAAGCAAAACTCTGTTTCAAAAAAGCAAAAACCAGAAATAAGGGATGATTGGAAACTGTTTTGGAAACAGCTAGAGGGGGGTGGTTGCAATAACACAGTGAAAGTACCAAATGCCATTTTGATTGTTTGTTTTTGGTTTTTTTTTTGAGACAGGGTCTCACTATGTGGTTGAGAATGACCTGGAACTCACTATGTAGCCCAGGCTGGTCTGGAACTCACAGCGATCCTCCTGCCTCAGCCTCCCAAGTGCTGGAATTACAGGCATGCACCACCACGCTCGGCTCCAAATGCCATTTTGAAATGGTTGATTTTATGTTCTAGGTTCATCACATTGATAAAAAAGTAATACATCGGACGGGATGGTAGGTGTTACTCCACGTCCTCACCAGGAACCTCAGTTCTGACCAAGAAGGACTTTGGCGGTGGCTTCGCAGGTTGGGAGGTGCGAACTTACTTACCCAGCCCCCTCCTCAGCAGGCCCACCGGCCCTCTTGTCTCTGTGACAGGCCCTGACCTGCCTCCCCCGGCTCCCCAGGGCCTCTTCTGTGACCACTTGTGTCTCAGGAGGGAGTCAAGATACTCTGTCTTCCAGACTTGTAGGAAGCTGCCATGTACTCAAGAACAAAACAAACAAAGCCTTTGCTCTGCTGGCCTGCCTTTGGATTAAGAGTTTGTTTGTTTGTTTGTTTGTTTGTTTTGTGGTACTGGAGATTGAGCCCATGGTTTGTTGAGCTGTACTCTAATCCTCCATCCCCTTTAAATTTTGAGACAAAGTTTCATAAATTGCCCAGGCTGGACTCATACTTGTGATCCTCCTGCCTCAGCCTCCTGAGGAGCTGGGATTACAAGCCTATGCTACTATTACTGCCTTGACACAGTGTAACAAAATCCCCTCCCTGGAAGGGGATTTCTTTGTCACATAACTCATCAGAGGAAGGAGGAAAC
Organism: Fukomys damarensis; assembly: GCF_012274545.1. Taxonomy (NCBI): domain Eukaryota; kingdom Metazoa; phylum Chordata; class Mammalia; order Rodentia; family Bathyergidae; genus Fukomys; species Fukomys damarensis. Next base: position 130,366,463 of record NW_022900928.1, on the reverse strand, counting down.
AGTAGAGCAGCTGTGACCAAAGCCAGAGGGGACACAGATAGACGCAGGACAAAGATCAAGGGAAAAGAACAGCACGTCAGACTTGTGGGACAGGAAGAACTGCCTGCTGTCATCCAGGACTGAGTGCTGCTTCGCTGCTTCCTGACTTGTTGCTGCTCTGACTTCCTGCCGAGATGCGTACGGGAATGAGGAATGGGGACACATTGTACTTTCTGGCCTAGAATATAAGCTCCCAGGACGGTGTTCTGCTTCCTAAAGAAGATGCGGGTTCCTGGAGCCCAGCAGGTGCCTGGCTGGGAGCCTGACTTGGGAGAAACATGGCTTCTGCTCCTGCACAGCCAGTACTTGGCGGTATCTTTAAACCTTCCTATCTTCTTCCCCTTTTAAAATCGCACTGCGCTGCTCGGCTAGGGTGTGATGTGTCGGACACCACAACGGGCCCTGCTCTCTCAAGGGTATTCGAGGTGGACCCCGGCCAGCCAGCGGATGGCGACCAGGACACTCACCTTGGCTCCTGGGCCCGGGGGCAGGGGCCCCGGTTTGCTATGGTGGAGGCAAACTTCTTGGGCGATAGCGGTGGCTGGGAGGGAGGAGTGGGAGGACTATCCCCTCTTCCCGGGCCCAGGGAAGAGTCCTTGGGCAGTGGGTCGTAGCTCCAGGCCGGAAATGGCTGGTCTGGGGACGGGGACATGGCCGGCTTTGGGTGCAGCGGCTGCCCGAAGGGGCCCAGGCCTATGTAGCTGGGATTCACGATGTCGGTGATGCTCAGGGAACCGCACAGAGGGGCCCTGCGGGGAAGACAGAGGCTCGCTCGGTCAGGGCTCGGCCTCCCACCTGCCTGAGGACAGTGCCCTCTGGTGTCCCTCGGGCCCTCCATCTCTTCACTGCACCATGGGTTGGTTGACCGAGGTCCAAGGCTAGGCTGGCAATGGAGGGCACTCAGCTCAGCCCCGAGTGAGGTGACCCAACAGTGACACTGCACGTGGTTAGCAATGATCTCATGAGAACAAAGGGTTCAGGGCCCCTGGGTCTCAGGGACCCCACTGCAGCTCCCGTCAGCCAAGACTTCCCAAGTTGGGGACCGCACCTAACTTGTCTTGGTTTCTCCAGCACCCAACACACAGTAGGTGCTCAACTAACAGTGGCTGAGCTGAACTAAGCCTCCCAGGCTTCCTTATGGTCACACAGACCTTCCCAGAGACATCAGTCTGTGACCTGAAGAGCGGAGCTAATGGCCAAGACGGCGCTCTACTGGGCTGGGCAGAGGCCGCCCTCCTCTGGCTTCGGCCTTTTCTGAGCCCTGCTCCGCACAGCCCAGCCAGTGTGCACGTCCCCAGATCCTGCCTTACCTGCCAGCAGGTTCCCACTGCTTCATGGAGTCATGGCTGGTGAGGCTCTTCAGACACTTTGGCCCACTGGACTCATCCCGCTCTGTCTTCACGAAGTCTGGAAGACAAGGGCCGGAAAGGAAAATGTGAGGACCTGGCTCTCAGACTTTGGTTAGGGATGGCAAAGTGGACAATAAATTGTGGCTACTTGGGGAAGTGTTTTAGGCAAGAGCCTGAGGCCTCCATTCAGTAATTGATTAGTTATGCCTGCTGTGACTTCAGAAAGTCTGTGATTGATTAGTTATGCCTGCCATGGCTGCAGAATAAGAATTTGCAGCTTGCTGGTTTTACCAAGGGACAAAACAGGCAAATATTGCTTATAAGATTAGAATAAAACAAAGGTAAGCAGTGACTCCAAAATAGCATTTGGTACATAGGGCCAACCTGTGCGGGGATTTTAGGAAATGGGGATGCTTATCTTCATTTCTGATTGTGGTGTGAGGCAAGGGTCAAGTCCCATCACACCAACCCACCATCCTGCTGGAGAAAGGAGTCTCACAGGGCAAGGAGGAGCCATATCCCCAGGTAGCACTGCATGAACCTGCACTCTCACCTTGGCATGGCCACTGACTGGGCATGTGACCACAAGCCAACTACTTAGCCTTTGTGTGCCTCAGTTTCCCTTTTTGCCAAACAAGGACAAAAACACAGGGTTGCTATGAGAGATGAGTGAGATGACGTGTGTGAGACAATCACTTTGTATGTTATCAAGTCTGTAGTGAACGCCCACTTCATTTTAGGCATTGTTATTTCAGTGCTTAGTAGGGCTTAAAGTGAAGGAGAAAAGGAAAGAAAAGGCAAATCAACTGTCGCTTGTGTGAAAAGGAAGAAATATTTGGTTAACAAATTTTGGATAGCTCTGTATCTCTCAACGCTTTTATCATTTCATACAGAGAAGATTTAATGGGATGTATAAATATGAATTGGCAAGTTTCAAAATTTGGGGGTAGAAGTAGGAGAAAATGACAAATTTGAATCCCAGCACACTATGTTCTGGCGGTGTTGGTAGGGTCTTCGCCAGAGTGGGGACCATTTTTATCTAAGACTTGGGCATAGATGGGGGATGATTTCCCCAAGCTGGTGCTCACCAGTGAAGAAACAGCCACCGGGGCTATTTGTTCCAAGTGTGACCGCATGGGGGCGCAGGTGAGCGCTTATGTATTAGCAAGGCTGGAACCCAGGGCCTCTCGCATGCGAGGCAAGTGCTCTAGTCCCAAACTACATCTCCCGACCCTGTATCATTTCTTGAGAGTCACAATAAATGAAACTTCCCCACCGCCAGTCAAAACAAGGAAGCAGCATTTAAGAAGACAGAAAGATGTGGGGTCAAGTTGAGAAGGTACACACAGATGCCCTGCTGGGGGATGAACCAGACGATGCTGCTATTTTAAAGGCAGCTGGAGCCAGTGAACGGAAAAACCAAAGAAATGTGCTGTGGACCGGACAGCGGCGGCGGCGGCAGCGGCAGCGGGGGGTGGGGTCTAGGTATAAGTGGTGGGTGACAGTGTGTTGGAAGGCAGTTTTTCTAATGGTACCAGGGATTTCCAATCTGCAGTCACCCCACTCACCCCACCCTTTTTTTTTGAGACAGACTCTTGCTAAATTATCCAGGTTGGGCCTGAACCTGAGATTCTCCTGCCTCAGCCTCCCAGAGAGTGGGGGTTAGATGGGTGTGTGTGCCACTACACCTGGTTCAGAGAAAGTCTTCAATCGGGAAAGGATAGGTCAGATCACACTTGGGTTCTGCCTGTGGGTGGGGAGGGGCCAGAGGGCTGGCTTACCGTACAGCTTCTCCCTCTTCTTGCCCTGGGAGGTCTGAAGCTTAATGGCGCCCCTGAAGTGGCCAGTCATCTCTCCAATGTGGGTGAGTGGCGTATAGATGGGTAGCTGGGTCTCTGTAGCCTCCAACCGAAGGGCGATGCAGCCCTCACCTGTGGGGAGGAGAGGCAATAGCAGTGTCAAGATCTGTCATCTGTGGGAGGAATGAGGAGTATTAGTTTCCTGAAGACAGTGCCTCAAAACAATGGCCCAGGTGGGCACGGTGGCAGATGCCTGTAATCCCAGCACTGGGGAGGCTGAGGCAGGAGGATTGCCCCGAGTTTGAGGCCAGCCTGGGCTCCATAGTGAGTTCAAGGTCAGTCTTAACTACATAGCAAGATCCTGTCTCAGAAAACAAACAAAGAAGCAAAGACCAAACAAAGAAACAATGGCCAGGCAGAGCATAGCTCCTTTACAATAGTGCCTCAGCAATTTGGGACAAATACCTCAAAACCTCATAGCAAAATGAATTCTATGGATTAGTCATCATGAAAAGAAAAATTAAATCCTAGAAAATCCAGCAGAAAGACAGAATTGAATGCTAATCTGGTTGCTGTAGGGGACGCCAACTTCCCAAGGTTTGAAACAATGCAACAAAAGGCAAATTGAGATGGGTAGGGAAGGAGAGAGCTGTTTAAAGCCTATGCAAAGAAAATAAAAAACAAACCCTAAAATCAAAAGGAAGCCAACTTGCCCAACATGGAGGGGCTGCCGCTCCACATGGTGGGCTGAGACTTGGACTTGGCAGTACAAGCAGAACTGGGCTCGAATTAGAGCTCAGCCGACTGTTAACTTGTGCGATCTGGTCATTTGATCCTGCCCATGCTAAAATCACTATGGAGCCCAGGCTGGCCTCCGTCTTGTAGCGATCCTCTTGCTTCAGCCTTTACCCACTGAGTTTAGTAGCTAAATGTGTTAGAAGGGGAGCCCTGCCGGGAGGTGGCCACTGAGGGGTGTGACCTGGAAGGGTGTGTCCTTGTCCCCAACTCCTCCCTTCTCTCTCTGCTTCCTGGCTGCCAAAAGTTGAGCCGCTCTCCTCTGCCAGGACCTTCCAGCGTGCTCTTTCTGCCTTGGAGCCAGCTGACCACAGACCGAACCCACAGAAGTCAGGAGCCAATATAAACCTCTCCTGCTTTACATTGCGAGTGTTGTGTCTCAGCGATGGGAAAGCGGACTAATACAGTAACGCGTGGAGGATGAAATCACATAGTACCTGCAAGGTGCATAGGCTGGATACCCAGGAAGGCTATGTGTGGGAGGGACCCTGGCTCCAGGCCATTATTCCCAGAAGCCCACAGGACAGGGGAGGAAGGGTTAGGATGGGGATGCCTAACTTACCGTAGGATTCATCACTGTCAGAGGACTTAATGCTGATCAGGATGTGCTGGTCCAACAGGTACTCGGGGTCAGAGATGATGGGCTTTAACTGCAGGGAGAAGGCACAGGATTAGTGCCAACAGGCGGGGGTGGGCGAGAAGCAGGTGGGTATGGAGCACCCGTAGGTAAAAGGGGCTGAAGATGTTGTCCGGGTTCAAGTCTCAGCTCCCTATGACTGAGAGTGCTGGTAGGAACTCTATGCTCAGCCCACCAGGCAGGGCCTTTCTTTTTGTCCCTCATCCTCTACCGCTTGGGCCCAGGCCTCCTACGCTGAGCCGAGCTCCCAGGCCCCAAGGAGAGGGCTGACCTCAAATGGCCCCATGCCCGCTGCCTCTCTCCCTTCCTTCCCTCCTTTGCAGGGTCCCAGAGCCAGGTCTGGTACGGCCTGTGCACCCCACTGTGCCAGGCACCCTCATAAAGCCACCTTCCTTCCCTTCAGGTCCTCTCACTGGTGTCGGGAGAGAAGGTCCGTGTGCCCCTCAGGCAGGGCCCTCCCACCTGGGTCTGCAGTGCATGGTCCAGTGAATGACTGACAGCCTCCTACTCTGCAGCCCTGCCCTCAACTTCTAGATGCAGTAAATCACTCAGAGCCAGGCATCGCTGGCATCCAGGGAGCCTGCTGGTCTGGCTCAGCTCAGGATTTGCACCCTGCCAGGGAAACCTCAAACCTCCTCAGTATAGGGCCTGTGGCTAGCGTTAAATTAGTGCCTACACTCAACTGGAATCTATGTATTTTTCTCAACTTCAGGCCACTCCCCATAATGACACTGCCTCAAACGGGTTAGGGTTAGCCGCTCCGGGATGTCCCTTCCCTTCCCTTCCAGACACCAAACGGCACCAGGCATAGGCATTGGGCACCATATTGAACATCAGGCTGGACTCACTATTTCCGTCTTCCAGAAAGTTCTGGAACAAAGACGGGAAATCACGGTGGGGCTGAGGCATGCTGGGGTGTGAGGGCCCTACCAACCACAGGGCTCACTGGCCAGCAGGGACATGGCTGAGTTAGAACCTGCCCAGGGCAGGGGGCTGCCCACACAGTTATGAGACCCCATCTTCCTCAGCCAACGAGGAAGTGGGGAGGTGAGAGACAGGGGCGCCCTCTACAGGTGCTGGAGTTGGGGCGGGCATGCCACAGGGACTGGGATGCTGGTGTCTTTCCCGGGGCCACCAAAGGAGGAGACAATGTGGGTTCCTGGGGCAGAGCCAGTAGGGAGCAGCAGGATGGGTCTGGCTGGTGGGGGGTGTGCCCCCTGGGGCCAAGAGCTCCAAGGACTTGGACCTGACAGCCGCAGTGTGGGCCTCTGAGAGCAGAGCCGTCTGTACTGGAGGAGGCACCCAAATCCGGAGCAACCCCAGCTCGGGAACATCCTCTCTCCCGGGGCCACAAGGCCTCCTTACCAGGCCCACAGCTGCTCCAGTCAGTGGTTATGGCAGCATGGCAAGCCCAGCCCCTGAACCCACCCGCGCCGCTGCCTCTGCCACATACAGCTTGCGAGGCAGGCAGCAGCACCACTGAGCTACATCCCCGGCTGCTCCTCTCCTCACACATCTCCACAGGAGCCCATGGGCCAGCCCCAGCACCCGGGAGGGGACAGAAAAGGAAAGTGGAAAGGCTCGAGGATGTGCCAAGTGCGTGTGCCAGCTCCTCACCATGGATGTGACCATTACCAACGGCCAACATGTACCAATAAAGAGAAAAGAAAATTCTGTCATCAGAATACAAATCAATTTTACCAGGTAGACTCTTTAAAAATTCATGGCCAGGGATTTAGCTCAGTGGTTCTGCTGCTGCCTGCCTTGCAAGCGCAAGGTCCTGAGTTCGATTCCCAATAACAACAACAACAACAACAACAAAAATTCTTAAAAAGAAAGAAAACAAAGGTGCATTTGGGGCTGACTCCTGGTCTGCCACTATGGATTTGTGACCATAAATGAGCCTCTCATTTTTTGCACATTAGGGCTCCTTCCGTATTTATTTATTTTTGGATTTTGAGACAGGGTCTCATCACACCGTTCAGGCTGCCCTTGAACTCACTATGTAGTTTAGGATATCCTTGAACTCAGCGATCCTCCTGCCTGAGCCTCCTCTGTGCTGGGATCACAGGCGTGCACCACCACCCCTGGCTACCGTTCTCTTTTTTGCAAAATCATGTGATTTTGTGTGGACTACCAGGTCTCATCCATGATTACTGCGGAACTGAGAGCCATTTGTACAGGAGTACCCCTGCTGCATTTCGCCCGTGAGATCCCTCTGATCAGGCGGGGTCTCGGCTCTGCTCCTGGCCAGTGTTGCTGGCCTGGCGACCCCAACCTTCCCCTGGGGCGCATTCTCTCTTGTGATTACCTTGGGAAGGGTCTCACCAAACTTCACCACCAGCTCCCCCTCGCTGCCCTCTTCGTTTTCTCCTTCCTGACTCTTGACAAAACCTGTGGGGGGGACAGGAAGCCGGAGCAAGGGTCAGATACAGACGCCTCCCAGGACCACCTCCCCCAGCAGGTAAAAAGGTTTCCCACCTCTTAAATCTTGACTTTATTATTATTATTGTTATTTTTGGAGACAGGGTCTTGCTATGTAGTTCAAACCGGCCTTGAACTCACTATGTAGCCCAGGCAGGCCTCAAATTCAAAGCGATCCTCCTGCCTCAGCATCCTGAGGGCTGGGATTACAGGCGTGCGCCACCACCATGCCCAGCCTCCTTCCTCTTCTCTTGGGGGCCTCAGCACTTGCTGGGGATCCTGTTTTTGTGCAGGGCATGGACATTTGCCAACACGCTCTACTTATTTTCAGTAAAATCAAAGAGATCCCCCTCCTCTTCAGTTTCCCTCTGCAATAAACCAGGCCACAAAGACATCATCACATCACAGGCAAGAAGACTGGGAAACATGACAGCTCATCCCACGCCACTCAGGATAGCAGCCTTTTGAAATTCTAATTTTAGCTTCCTAATATGCTGTTTCCATAGAAATGTATGCAAATGTCTTGATAGTTTATTAAAAACACCCGCACAAAAATCCCTATCCGTTTTGGAACGGCTTTGACCCAGCTTGCTGGTGACAGGGGCTTTGGGGACTTAGTGGTGAAGGCCACCGTTGCCAGGGCTGAGCTGGAGAAGGGACAGGCGCAGGAGACAGGATCGTGGCTTCTGATTTCTGGAAGCATCGCTTCCGTGCTTCTCTCTGTGGAGTCGATTCCTCCCCGCAAACCCCCACCCTCCAGACAGTGCGGCCAGAACTAGAACCAAGGAAGAGCCGTGGATGATGCGCCCGGAAATGTCCCCAGGAAAGGGTGCTTCCTGAAGGCATCTGTGTAAGAGGAGGGCGCCCACTGTGGCTTGTCGAGGGTACTGCAGCCAGCACAGGGGCTGCCCGGAAGGACGAAAGGGGGCCCAGTGACGGCGGGCAGGCGGCAGCAGCTGTTTGGGGCTCTCGGTGGCCCCCGTGGGTTCAGCAGCTTTGCTCAGGACGCGGGCTGAGTCACAGCCCAGCTCGGGGAAGGAGTTCAGTGTGCCGAGCGGGCAGCGTGAGGAGCCAGGCGCCCACGGGGACTCGGGGTCCGTACATCGGTTGCCGCTCCCGTCCCCAGGGCGGGCACGGGGCTGTCCCCCTGCAGCCCCGCTTCTGGGAGCCCTTTCTGGAGAGGAGGAGCGAGGCCCCGCCCGCCCCGCCCAGGGTACTCACTCTCCAGGCAGCTGGAGTGGAACTCCAGGTAGAACTTGGTCTGTGACTTGGTCTTCAGAGTGGCGTAGCACGCGAGGAACTCGATCTGGCCCTGGCTGTCCACAGTCCCGGGGCCTGCGGCACGTGGGAACAGAGGCTCAGGGCTGTGTGCCAGGCTGGACCGTTTTCAGTCAGCTCCTCTCCAAGGCTTCCTTCCGAGGGTGGACTCGCTGTGCCAAGCTCCCTCAGGGTCCCAGGGAGGGCAGAGACCAGGAGGAAGAGGTTTGCCTCGGAGTAAAGCTACTGCCAGCACCAGCGCACACTCATGCTGGGCATCGTAATGCTAGCAACAGCCTCTCTGAGCAGTCCTGAGCTGGCTGCCCAGGGGCAGAACTCAGAGAACAGAGCTTGAAGCACTAAGATGGCTCTCAGCACTGCCCAAAGCTCTGTGGCCTCGGACAGCTCCTAACCTCGTCCCGCAGTCTGCCCGATAGGTCTGGCAGAGAGAGTGGGTACAATGGCCCAGATGCTCAATGTCCCAATCCCCTCAGCTACTTTTTTGGTGTTGGGGATTGAACTCAGGACCTTGTGTTTTCAAGGCAGGCAGCGGCACCTCTGAGTTAAATCTCCTCAGCTGCTTTTCTTTTTTTGAGGTAGGGTCTCACTATATATTTCAGGCTGGCTTTGAACTTACTACAAAGCCCAGGCTGGCTTGGAACTTGTGGTAATCCTCCTGCCTCAGCCTCCCAAGTGCTGGGACATAAGCTGGCTTTAAATATTTTTTTCCTGAGCTGGGGATTTAGCTCAGTGGTTCCGCCACCTGCCTCACAAGCACAAGGTCCCGAGTTTGATCCCTGGTACCAAAAAAAAAAAAAAAAAAAAAAAAAAAAAAAATTCTTTCCTTTCCTATAAACTCTGAGTCACCTGAGAGCAAGAAGAAATCTTCCCTTTCATCTCTCCCTATCTGTCCTTCTTCCTTTTCTCTTCCGGAACCCCATACACCAGCCAGGCTCCCTCAGGCAGATACTTAACCCAAGCGCCACCCAAGGGATCCGTATCCGTGAGCCCAAAGCGGACAGCACTGTCACGAGTGACGGGGGAGGTGACAAGGGCCACTGTACAGAGGCTGTCGGAACTCAGAGCAAGGGGAGATGAGGACCAAGGATGAAGAGGAAACTCAAGGCCAGGGAGGTTCTGCAAAGGCAGAGGCCGAAGCTAGAAAGGAGGCATAACCGGCAGAGGAATGTGGAGCTGGGGTGCAGAAGGGAGGCCACACTGCCTGAGCTGCAGACTCCAGGCCCAGCAATCTGGGGCGGGAGAGCCCAGAAAGACAGTGTCCCAGCCCCACTCTCGTCCCTCAGGTCACAGAAGGCAGGTATGGCCTCTTCCTGCCTGGGTTTGGCTTCCTCCTAAAAGGGCCCGAACTATCTGCTGCACAGATGTAAGGAGCGGGCAGAGCGAGTGAGGAGGCAGCCTGGCTGCTAGGCTGGGGGCTGGATGGACACACGACAGGGACTGCCCGGGGACCAGGGCTAGGCCGGGCAACTTGAAACACTGCCTGCAAATCTAGTGTTTCCGGAACTGGGTGTGCTGGTGCACACCTGTGATCCCAGCACTCAAGAAGGCTGAGGCAGGAGGATCGCTGAGAATTCGAAGCCAACCCGAGTTATGTAAGAAGTTCAAGGCCAGTCAGGACTACGTGGCAAGACCCCGTCCCCTACCTCCCCGCAAAACAACAAACACCAAACTGAAAACAAACAAAAAAAATCTATAGTGTTTTCCAAGACAGCCACCCACACCCCACTTCCACAGTGTCTAACACCTCCAGTGCCACCAATGTCTACTTAATGCTTCCTTTAAATAGACACACTTGGAAAGCATAAATGTAATTAAATAAAGTATACCACACTACTGAGTGGAAGGCTAACGCACTTGCCTACCCCGAAGGAATCGGCTTAAAAACCAGGAGAACAAATGCAGCACTGATGCCTGTCCCACCCCAGCACCAGCTTCCGCACAGCCAGGCCACACTTAGGCCAATGCCTATCCAGGCAGTCCTCTGACTCCAGGGCACGAGTCCACAAGAGCCGGTGTACGAAAAGGCAGTGCGGCCTGCACGCCCGGCACGGGTGGGCCAGTGGGCTCCGGGCTCGGCGGGAGAATCGGCCTCACCCCACGCAGACCACAGATCGTCAACTGAAGCTGAGTGCCCAGGCCGCCGCTTGTGCGGGAAACAGAGACGCCCCAGGCGCAGCCACCACTCACCGTTCTTGGAGACGAACTGGGAGGTGACGCCGGCCTCAAACGTGGCAAACACGGGGCTGTGGTCACTCGTCATGATGTCACTGGTGCTGCCTGCAGGGAGTGGGGAGGAGGCCGCCTTTGAGGCCAAGCCGTGGTCAGGCTAAGGCAGGGCGGCTGACCAGAGCTGGGACCCTGAGACCTGGAGAGGCAGGCATGGGCTGCTGAGCACAGGCCGGGTACCGGGGAAGCGTGTGGTGCAGACAGCTGGCATATCTGGTTGTGCAAAAGGCCAGAAGACCCAGGCTCCTGGCCCACCCTGATTTCCCAAACCCTGGAACTCCCTTCCCTTTTTTTCCCAACTTCTTTCCCTCCAACCCCAGCTCATGAAACCTTCTACCGTGCCCTCAATGTCCTTAGCGAAATTCCCTCCCTTCACCCTTCCCTTCCTGCCCAGCCCGGTGGAGGATGTGGCAGCCCCTCAGCCGCAGCCTGGCTTCCTCTCTGCCCTTCACAACCAGCCGAGGGGACCTCAGTATTCCACTGCCCTGGGCAGCAGTCCCGGGAGCCCAGCTGAGGCTCCCAGGCTGGAAGTGGTACCCTACAAGCGGCCACTGTGTCCCGGCTCCCCGAAGGGCAGACTGGTGAGGACAGGTGGCTGCCTCTTCCCCCGGGAGAGAACAGGCAGGAAGCAGGAGGCGGCTATGGATGTGATGAACCTGGCTGTGGCTGGGAAAGGGGTCACAGGACTGCTTAGGTGTGGAGGCGGCACACAGGCTCTTTCTGGTCACCTGAGCAGGGCTGGGGGGAGCACGCCCATTTCCCAGATGCGCAGAATGAGGCACCCCCCCCCATTGGAGCCATTCTTGCAAGCCACAGTTGGACTCACCGTAGGACTGACACACCACGTGCACCAGAGGGTACGACTTCCAGAGGACTCGGTCACACCAGGAGGGCAGGTTGTACTTCATCTGTAAAGCAAAGTCACAAGCGTGGTGAGCAGGCTGCCGCTGTTTTCTTTTTGTTTGGTAAGAAAAAAGAAAGATAAAAAAAATAAATCAAATAGAGAGAGACAAGAAAGAGAGAGGAAATAAAAAGAAAAATGGGGCTAATTGGTGACACCAGCAATCCTGGAAATCATCTGCTAATGCCTTTTTAGAGAATTTACTCGGAGGTGGCTTTACACTTCTAACTTGCTTAAAGTCCCGATCTCACTGCCATGCCCACACTTCCAGACGTCCTGGATCCCTGCAGTTTGTCTCTTTGAGACAGGGTCTTGCTATGTCACACAGGCTGGCCTTGAACTCACTATGTAGCCCAGATAGGCCTTGAACTCATGGCGATCCTCCTGCCTCAGCCCCAAGTGCTGGGATTACTGGCATGTGACACCATGCCCAGATTTTTCACCCCTGTTGTTGCCTGTGAAAGTTCCTTTGCTTAGCGCTGGAGGGGATTCCACTGTGTGTATACACCACACTTGTTAGTGGATGCAGGGTTGATGGTTTGTAGAGATAGGGGACAGAACTGCTCTGCCTCGCTATTGGAGGACAATGTGCCAATTTCTCACTCATACAGCAGTACATGTGTTCATTCTCACAGAAGCTGCCAAACCCTCACTTCCTAACCTCGCAGTTCACCTGTGACCTCTGGAACCACACAGAACCAGCCCTGCTGCCCCAGAGCCTCTGGGATGAGGTCCAGGAACCTGAATTCCTGCGAAGCACCAGGGACCCACTTGCTCGCTCAGGGGAAGATCCACCCTGACCCTTTTGAGATCTGAGTGCATCTCTAAGACTCCACCCAAAGCCCTGTGTCTTTTGCTCCAGCTCCTTGTGCCTGGTTCTCCTCCTCCTCGACTGCCTTTCTGTCCTGCTGAACGCTAATGCTTCCTGGTCTCGGCCTCAGCCCCATGACGCCGAGGGCCCAGAGGATACTGGTTCCCCTTCCAACTCTTCTTCCACCTCCATTGTGAGTGCTGCTCCTTTCTCTAACATCAGAGCGCAGGGCACCCAAACCTGTCCGCTCCTCTTCTTGCCTTTCTGCTTTTATTTCTGCACAATCTCATCTAACCCAATGGATGCAACTGTCTCCTCTGAGCAGGGAACTCCCAAATCCACAAATCCATCCAACTTTCCTCTTTTAGTGCCAATCTCACATTTTCAACCACCTCCTTCTGGCTATTTTCTCTCAGATTCCCTATTGATATCACCCAATCAATATGTCTGGAAACAAGCTCTATATTTCCCCTGTGACCAGCTCCATCTTCTGGTCTTCCAGTTTTTATTAATGGCAGCCAGATCTCTCCACACATCCTCTTTTTTCCTTTTCTTTCATTTTCTCCATTGTCCCTGGCCTCAAGGGTTTCCGGGTCCTCCACCATCCCACAGGACCCTGCCCTGGGCTGACCTCCCTGGGTTGGGTCCTGGAAGGTGGCTCCAATTTAGCAGCCCCTCCACCACCATGTCTGCTGGCAGAAACCCAAGATGCTCTTTAAGACCTCTCTGAGAAGCCTCCCAATCCTTCCTGCCCACCACGGTCACTTCCGGTCTCAGCTGACAGTCACATGGGCTCCTGTCTTGTCTTCCTATCACAATCTCCTTGGGGCAGGCAGCTCCTTCAGCCCCACTTTTGTCACCTTGGCGAGCACCTAACCCACTGTAGGCCATCACGAGAGATCTCCCAACAAACGAACAAATAAATGTTTTACTTCACTGTCCCCAAACCGTATTTCTTAGAACACAAGCGCCCTCCTAGGATACTAAGAACCATAATGCTTTGAAAAATGCTCTGCTATTGTTTCACTGAATTTGCTTTTGTGTGTGTGTGTGTGCTACCAGGGATCGAAGTTGGGACCTTGCGCTTTGGAACCACTGAGCTAAATCCCCAACTAGAACCGTACTTCTTTGAAGCCCATAAAGGCTCTCCTAAGTTTCAGAGGGAAGAAATCTATTAATGTTAATTCATTTGGCAATTAATAAAATATATTTGATAACAGGACCTTGGATTTGTTTGTTATTTGTCAAAAACAGGCTTCAGAATCTAATTATAAAAATAATGATTGAAGGCTGGGTATGGTGGCACACGCCTGGAATCCCAGCACTCGGGAAGCTGAGGCAGGAGGATCGCTGCGAATTCAAGACCAGCCTGGGCTACACAGAGTTCCAGAGCAGTCCGAACTACACAGTGAGACCCTGTCTCAAAAAAACAAAACAAAAAAAAAAAGATTGAATATTCTCTCAGAACCTTAGTATAAGGGTCATTAGCTCAGCTCCAGCGTTATTATTATTAGTTTTAATTTTTAGAGACAACATCTCCCTATATAGCTCAGGCTGGTCTTGAACTATGCAGCGCAGCCTAGACTCGAAGTCATGGCGATCCTACCGCCTCCGCCTTGTGAATACTGTAATTACAGGCGTGCACCACCAGGCCCAGCTGGTTCAGCTCTTTTCAGCGGCCAAGTTGGTTGTCCAGTTCTTGCTCTGACACAAATTAACAAGTAATTTCTTTTTTCTCTCCCTTTTCTGCTGGATGGTGGTCAAGGAAGCCAGGAGGACCCCCTGGAAGCACTCACCCCTGTTGCTTTCTGCTTCGTGTAGGCGTATTTGTCGCGAGTGAGCCTTTCAAATCGATAGGTGGGTGCAAATGTGATTTCCTCCTCCTCTGTAACACAGATGGGAGTCTCAGTTTCCTGACTCTGTAGACACAGGCCTCCCCCAGCAAGGACACCCAGGAGAAAGAGGGTGGTGGCAGGGGCTCGAGGAACTGCTCACCAAAGTTCAGGAAAACCTTCTGCTCCCTCCTCTCGGTGAGCAGCTGGTCATGGGCCAGCAGGTCAGCGTACTGCTGCTGCCTGATCTTCTGGACGATGGCCTCCGCCTCCTGGAGCAAGGATGCACCCCAGTGAGACGTCCCTTTCCTGGCCCCGGGGAACTGGGCTGCGGCTTCCTGGTGCTCAAACTTTAATCAGGGAAACCACAGGGCGGTGGCATCCCGACAACTCAAGTCCCCAACTGGGCCACATTCGAATTTGGATTTTCTGTTCTTGGCACACTGACTCAGTATCTTTCATTTATTATTTCAGTGCTGAGGATCAAACCCAGGGCCAACGCACTGAGCTATATCCCCAGCCTTTTGAGACAGACTTTCGCTAGGTCACTAAGTTGCCTGCACTTTTGATCCTCCTGTCTCAGCTTCCCAGAGTGGTGGGAATAGCAGTGTGCACCATTGTACTCCCCACACAATTAATAACACTTTATTAATCCTTCAAGAAACAGGTAGGTCTGCCTGCCTCACTTCCTCTCACTCTTTCTGCAAAACGGAGACAGCCTGTGCCAATCCCTGACTCCCCGGGCACTGGGCTCCCTGATCTGGATACAGAGGTGCCTTTCCTAGACCTGGCCTGCAAGCTGAAGGAAGGACTGTTACTGGCCAGCTTGATGACCTGAGGTAGTGACCGTGAGGAGTGGCCATGACAGTCATGGGACCAGAAGGGACCCCAAGGAAAGGCTGAAGCCCCAGGATGGGACAGCACTGGACTGCAGGACAGTCACGCGTCCCCCAGGGTCCCTGTCCCCTCTCCTCAGCCCAGGCGGAGGCTCCTTACCCAGGTGGGGAGGTCCACACGGTAGTTGAGATCCCCAAGCCAGAAGAGGTGGGTGAAGCGGTGAGTGATGTTAAAGGGACTCAGTTTCTTGTCTCCCAGGGCCAGGAACCGCAGGATGTTCATATAGTTTTGGTTTCTCCTAATGCAAGGAAAAAAATGGCATCTTGCATGGGGTCACTGATTCCCACCCCATAGGGCAAGAAGACAAAAGGGGCTTGGGAGCTGGGTATAGTGGAGCATGCCTGTAATCCCAGCACTTGGGAGGCTGAGGCAGGAGGATCGCTGTGAGTTCGAGACCAGCCTGGGCTACATAGTGAGTTCCAGGTCAGCCTAAACTGCACAGCAGAGCCTTGTCCAAAAAAAAAAAAAAAAAAAAAAAAAAAAAAAAAAAAAAAAAAAAAAAAAAAAAAAAAAAAAAGAAAGAAAGAAAGATAGAAAGAAAAGCGGGAAATGTTGGGGGACCTGGGCACCAGACCACCAGCCTGCTGTAGCGGACCTCCTAGGCATGCAGGTGGGCAGGGCAGGATGCAAAGGGGCTTTGAGGCCAGGCCAGGAGCTCGAAAGGTCAAAGCCAAGCAGTGGGACCCGCCAAGCGGGCACTGGGAACAGTGTCTAATCTACATGGCTGTCTTCCTGCCTGGGCCACACAGCTGGATGGGCTTTATCTGGAAGGATGTCCAGCTGAGGCGATCCTGTGGACAGGGGGTGGTGTTCTTTGTCCAGCGGGCTATGACACAGACACCTTCCCTGTCCTCCAGACAAGAGTCACCGCGCTTGAGGCCCCCCGCAGAACTGCTGCTGTTTCTGCTGAGCCAGGGAAGAGCCCCTAAGGGCTACGTGTCACCATGTGATCCCAGACTGAGCAGGGGACTGGGGTATCTGGAGCCTGAGGGACCCAAACACAGGCAGGGATCCTGTTACCTGAGTTTCTTTTCACTTCCCGAAGTCAAGTGGCTGTTGACAAACCCAAGGGAGGTTCCGTTGAACATGAACGATACTCCCACTGCTCCCTTGTTCCCTAAAGAGAGGGAAGAGAAAGAAGAAATCAGAGTATCAGATAGACATGTGTGGCAAGTGGTGGGAAATGCAGGGGGGAACGATGATATTAATAAAAAGAGAAGCAACCAGGGCCCCTTGGGGTGACAGGTGGAAGCCAGCCATCCTGGGCTTCTCCCGACTGCCCGAGGACCCTCACCAAGAGCACACTTTGTTCACGGCTCATTTTTTTTCCTTTTTTTTTTCTTGTCTTCTGGTACCGGGGATTGAACTCAGGACCTTGCACTCCCGAGGCAGTGTGGTGCCACTGAGCTAAATCCCCTGCCTCCCCTCCTTTGGAGCTATTCTGGACGGGTGGCTCAGAGTGAGTTCCCTGGACCACCTGGCAACTTGCTGGGAGCAGAAACACCAGACCCGCTGGACCAGAGGTTCCGGGGCCCAAGAAGGTCTGGGAACTGGCCCACTACTGGCTCAAAATGGCATCTGACATCTTTAAGTGGTTGGGGAAATGAAATCAAAAGAAAAATAATCTTTCACGACACATTAAAATACAAAGGATTTCTGTGTTCACAAACGCCATTTTATGAGGACACAGTTCTGCCCGTTCTCTAAGTATTGCCTCTGTGAAGCCGCTTTTAGGCTAGGCCAGGGTGGGGTCATTGCGCAGAGCTGCACAGTGCCTAGGACTGACAAGAGTCATCACCTGCTTCTCACAGTTTGCAGACGCCTGCTCCCTGCGACTCCGAGCCCACTGAAGTCTGAGAAGCCACAAGCCACCTGTGGTTCCTGAGTGCCAGGCTGCCACCCTCCTCACCCTTGGACCTCAGCTCCCTCAGCCTGGCGGAGCCCTTGACTTCCCCTTGTGGCTCCCACGTGGTCGCCCCGGAAACCACTTTCTGGCCACCTGTCTCCTTTCAGGCCATCTGTTGGAGCCCACAGACCTGTGGAGAATCAGACTCCCGTGCCCTGGTAACTCCGTCCGTTCAGCCCCGACCGCCATAGCCCAGGTTGCTGGCCCAGAGCTGGGTACCGGCTGGGGCAGGGCCTGGCAGAGGAGGTGCAGTTCTGTTTGAGTGACTTCTGTCCTGTGGGCAGGGCCCAGGGAGCAATGGAATCCAAACACCGGAAATTCCCGCAGCCCACACTTCCCCTGGGCAGGAAGGATGGAGGAACTTGCAGGCATGGACATGGGCAGTTGGAGGTTTGCAGGCAGGGAAGCCTGGACCTTTGCATGTGTGACTGCAGCAATCCCCTGCTTCCTGTTATCTCTGGGACTGTCCCGTCCAGCTCCAACCACCGGAAGCTGCTGGCTTTGCCCCTTGGCCCTACCAGCAGCCCTGGGTATATCCACACGCACACACACACACCTGGACACTCTCGGACACATAATAGAGTGACACACCCATAAGTACACACTCACACACAGGGTGACACACAGACTCACACAAACGCACATGCATTCAATGTCAACCCTCCCACAAGCGTGCACTCACACTCACACCCAGACAGGGTCACACACTCACTCATAGACGCCCACACACAGGCTTCCCGCTCTTATCTCTGTTCTCTGGGGCACTGTGGTTGGAGTCCAAAACTTAGACGGAGGTGGCAGCTACAGCCTGTGGACAGTGCCAGCCTCGATGACAAAGCCTCCCCCGCTCATCGTGTTGGCTGTGGCAGTTCTTGGCCAAAAAGGCAGAGGTAAGCCCTGGCGTGTGGCCCACAGAGCCTGGAAGAGCGCCTACCTGGCCCTCCCAGCAGGTGCCTGCCCACCCTGTTCTGGGCTCTAGGTCCACGGCCTGGGTGTCAGCGCTGGTGTCCCCAGCTGGACTGGGCATCCTGGCCTCCACCTGAGACCCAGAGCGTCAGAAACAGATCCCAGAGCTGGCATGGACCCCTGCCGGTTCCAGCTACCAGGACCAACACCCGGGCGTGCCAGTGCCAGACTCTCAGAGGGTGACCCCAGGTGGGGAGGACACGGCAGGGTGTGCCATGGGGGACCAGCTCTCCTGCCCGCTCACCCAGGGTGTTGGCGATGCCTGTCTTCACGTTGTCGGTGCAGATGTGGCTGATCCGGTTCTCGTGCTCCGGCTTGGCCAGCACTACAATTCGGATGTTCCAGAGTGTGTGGATGGCAACCTGGGGGGACAGCGTTGCCACACTGGCGAAGGTGCCGTGTTGGCGCCCAGAGCACAGTGGTTTGCCCCAACCCTGGTGCCTGGGAGCAGGGTGCTCTGCTCGCAAACCTTAGATGGGGTAACTTAGTGAGGCCAGCAATGAGGCAAAGAATCTTAAAGGTGAGACCGTAGGCACCACCAGCTTCTGAGTAGGGCCTCCATGTGCATCTCTGGCTCTGGAACTGGGGACCACTGAGGCTCCAAATATCTCTGGAAATGGGGAGTTGCTAGCCAAGCCTACCCTGGCCTCTGAGATGCTCCTCACCAAGCAGAGTCCCGGAGTCCCACACACTCACTGTTTTAAAAGTCATGCTGGTGACTTCTTGCAGGGAGTGTCTGAGTATTTCCAGCCACTCCTTCTCTCCCAGGGGGTCCTCCTGGGTGCCGATCACGTAGATGTCATGTGGGATGTAGTCTGCAGAGTCGTCCCGCGTCTTTCCCTGCCCCTTGGAGAGAAACCAGGACGTGATCTTCTTGGGAGGGGGGGCGTTACCTTCAACAGCAAAACCCAACACCACGTGAGTCAGAGGCTTGTCTGGAAATCGGCAGGGGGAGGGGCCACATGGTCACATGGACAGGGCAGGGGAGAGGCCACGTGGTCATGTGGAAAGGGCAGGGTAGGGGTCACGTGGAGCCCTTCAGGCAAAGGCTTTAGACCACAGGGATCTAAGTACCAGTAGTGCCCGGGATGCCACTTAGGGGTCAGATCTCAGGGAAGTCTCTGGTGAAAGACGGTGTTAAATCCCAAAGACCCAGAACCCCAGGAGATTCCGGGTGGTGGCTTGAGCTCACTGGACAAGGTGGCCAATGCCTTGCTATGCATCAGGGCAGCCATACAAACTGCGCCATGGCCCTGACCCTCGGGCATCTGCTCCCCCAGGATGCCCAGTGGTGCAGGAACAGCTAGGGCTGGCAGGTGACCGCTTGTGGAGCCCCTTCCACCCTGCCCGGGTGCAGCAGGGTCCCAGCCACCTCCTCCCATGCCTTCGGCCCCGGCCCTTGTGCAGCAGGACAGCTGCAGCACGAGGGCGGAGTCGGATGTACCTGGGCATCTCCTCCCTGCTGGCTTGTTTCTAGCTGAATACTTAGTCTGACTTTACTTAATAGAACACACACAGCCTGTCTAGCCATCACTGTATCTTCAGTCTCTATTTTTAGCTGAATATGCTCACTAAGTACTTAGTATGATTTCTACTTAGTTTACATGTTATCTACGGTGGTGCCTACCTGGGTACTCATCATTTATTAGTGCCGGGAGTGCGACAAGGGCCAAACAAGTTATTTTGTCTAAAAGGGCGGCAAGTCATGAGGTCACTGACATGGACAAGCTCTAGTTTGGGTGCATCAAAATGTATCAATAAATTCCGTAAGTTTCCAAGCAGATGAGTATTTAGTGTGTAAAATGATTAGCATATTAGTATAAATGCTCAATGAGCAGTTATGTTTGGTATTATTTATTCCCAGCCAAGTAACCCATATTAAAAACTTATTTGTTCTTTATACAAAATTCAAATAAAACTGGGAATCCTCTGTCTACCTCTCTCTCTCTCTGAATAAATTGGGGGTAGACTTCTTTTTGTTGTTTGTCTCTGAGACAAGCTTTGCAATGTAGCCCAGACTGGCCTCAAACTTGGGTGATCCTCCTGCCTCAGCCTCCCCAGTGCTGGGTTCACAGGCGTGTGCCATCACGACTGGCCCAGGGTGGACTGTTTTCTTCAGGCCTGGGCCCCTTATCCTTTGGTGAGCTTCCTAAGATATCAGCCCCTTCATCTAGATAGTCCAATTCTTCACATAAAACCCTCCAATTTGGAAGCAACCCCCTCTGGCTACTCTTGGGGTGCAGCTGTCTCAAGAGTGCATTTTCCTGTTATGAGAAAAGGGGCCCAGGGTGTCCCTGCCCACAAATGGATCAGGTGGGAAGACAGCGCCCTGGAAGGCAGGGCTGGGCGGGGCACCCACCCATGTTCCAGGTGCCAATGAAGATGGTGATCATGTCCGGCTCTGGCTGCTCCGAGTGCTTGTTCTTCATCTGCTGCAGGAGCTGGCAGAAGCCCTCCCTCTTCTGCGGGTAGAACGGGCAAGACTGAGCATGGCCTCTGCCTCGCACTTTGCAAAGGACTCGGTCAGCACCCAGAGCACTGAGGGGAGTGTGGACAGTGCACACTTGCCAGGCAGCAGCTTGGAATCAGGTGTGCAAAGGCCAGGGCAAGGGCTTCTCTGACCCAGCCATGTGGACCCAGTGCAAGGAGGGGGTGTGTCTAGAAAAAATATCCAAATCTGCAAAAGACCCCACCTTAACGAGGCCCTGCAAAGCAATGCGGGGATCCAGACTCAGGAGCAAGCTTCATGCCCAGTCCTGGGGGAGTCGTAATTACTATGGACATCCATGAGCGAGGGGTACCACAGGGTTTACCAACCAATGCAGAAGCACTTTGTCAAAAGAGAGAGACAACCAAAATATATCATTACACATGAAAAATTATGTGATAAAATGGTGTGAATGTCATCGTGTATTTTTTTGTTTGTTTTTTGAGACAGGATCTCACTATGTAGTTGAGACTGATTGGGAACTCACTATGTAGCCCAGGCTGGCCTCGAACTCACAGTGATCCTTCTGCCTCAGCCTCCCAAGTGCAGGGATTACAGATGTGTGCTACCACGCCCGGTTTTCATCATGTATTTTTGATTTGTAAAAAACATCTGGAAAGCCAGGTGGAATGGCTCACACCCATAATCCTACCACTCAGAAGGCTGAGGCAGGAAGATTGCTGTGAGTTCAAGGCCAGCATGGGCTACATAGTGAAACCCTGTTTCAAAAAACACAAAAACAAAAACATAAAATACCACACCCTTAAAAAAAAAAAAAGAAGAAGAAAAGAAAAAAGAGAAAAAGGAGCTGGGGATTTATCTCAGCAGCACAGCGCCTGCCTGGCAGGTGCAAGGTCCTGAGTTCTATCCCTAGTACCAAAAAAAAAAAAAAGAAAATAGAAAAGAAAGAAAGCGCACATCTGGTCAGGTATACTAGTGGTATACAGGCGTTTTTATTTTAGACTTGGTTTCATTTTAAATCTGTGCTTATTTGTATTTGTTACCACTTCACTAGTACGAATAGATGATAACTTATGTAGTGAAAGAAATTTTAAGTTGCAGAGGCTAAGTAAAAAGAAAAGAGCACGTGAAGGCTGTCACAGCTGCCTTCCACCTTTTCACCTCTTCTTCCTGGGTCTACAGTGGCACACGCAGGCTCACCGCTCTCTTAGGATGCAGTCAGTGGGGGAGCCTGACTTTAAATGCCACAAAAGGACACAAATTTTCAAGTCCGGCCATACGAAGGACAGACCTCTGACTGCTTCACGTTAACACAGCTGGCAATGTCACAAGATTCGAATTCCTTACTGCGATCTCAGTGAGTTCCCTCTGAGGACTCCGGGTCACGAAGCTGTGACTGATGGTGGCCATCTCTGTGGACACTGGAGTTGGCAGTGGCTCACGATTCAGTGTCTCAACCCTCCAGAGCTTGCAGCAACGGGCAGAACTATGCTGCCGGGTTTGGGATCTACGCTCGTGCATCAGGACACTGCTCAGCAAGGTGATTTTTCTCTCTACCTCCTGTCACCTGTCTGGCCACCATGTCCTTGTTCTCATCATTCCCACATTGTCCTGCCCACTGCATCACCCCCAGAGCGTCCTCCCATCTCCCCAGATGCCTGCCCTTATCTTATTTTGCACAGGGTCTCACTAGATTGCTAGGGCTGGGCTTAAACTAGAGATCCTCCTGCCTCAGCCGGAAAGAATGTTGATTACAGGTGTGAGCCCCCTCACGTGGTTATGGTTGGGATTTCCCAGGTGGATGATGGGGTGGCAGACAACCGGCCTCTGGCCGCACAGAGGCCACCCCCGGGCTGCCCCCCTCCCCAGCCCCTTGTAGAAAGAAGTTCACTGTCACTTACTTTAGAGTCAGCAAAAACATATTCCTTCCTCAGGGTCTTCTCTTTCTCCGTCTCCACCAAAATCACCAACTTGTTCAGAAACTTCTGTGACTTGATGAGCTGCAGGACTTAAGGAAAATGGAAGTTCATTCATACATCCACCACGTTCCAGCCCCAGGGCCCCCAGGCCCCACCCCGATGCTCCCTGGTCCTTTGTGGGCTGAGTCAGGGTCTGTTTCCCCAACCACATGCTTAGAGTTCGGTAATTTGGTTCCTGTGAGCAGGCTTTATTATCCATCTGCCTCCCAGCTGTCGGAATCCTGTCTTGGTCCTTTTTTCTCTTGTTCTCACACGAGTGCTGGTTTCCAAAGAGAAGTTACAATAGCAGAAACATCAACTGCTGTCTTTTGTTTTTTCAGACAAGGTCTCACTATGTAGCCCAGGCTGGCCTTAAACTGGAGGCGATCCTCCTGCCTCAGCCTCCCAAGTAGCTGGGGTTATGAGCGTGTGCTACCACACCCAGCTCCTACTGCAGCTAGGAATCCCACCATAGGGGAATCCCGCAGGCTTTGCACTCAGTACCTATGACATGGTATGCAACACCGAACCCCAGATGCCCTAGGACTTTCCCAGTCTTCTACTCTCAGGCCGCGGCTCCTCCCCCTGAACTGGTTTGCCCTGACATCTGCTTGCAGGTCTCTGGTTGCTGATCAGAACGATTATTCCATCTGGGGCAGTAAATGGCTCATTTTCCCCACATCACGTGAATAAAACTAGAAGCTCCCCACGTGGCACCCTCCTGGCATCCTAGTACTAGGGAGGCTGAGGCAGGAGGATCACCTCCAGTTTAAGGCCAGCCCAGGCTACACAGTGAGCCATGTCTCAAAACAAACAAACAAATCAGGATGCATTCATGCATCACTTCCACCTTGCCAAGCACTGCTCTGTGGTGAGCGAGAGAGCCACATCCTAGCCTTCATGGCGTGCACGTTAATGTGGGGTGGCAAGGGGGTGTTGGGATTTATGAGCAGTAAGGGAGCATCCAGACAACTGGGCACCCTTGAGTGGGCCCTCTGGATACCGGGTCTGCACAGAGCTGGATGGCAGCAGGCCATGCTGTCCCTAGAGGATAGGAGTCGGGACAGAGGGAGCCACACTGAGTAGGGGCGGAGCTGGGGCCTCTAGAGGGTGTGCGCTGATTGTGTGCAGTTGTCCCTCTTTACACTACATCAACATCAGCTTTTGGGACTTAAACAATCCAGCATAAATCCCACTCAATCCATCAGCGCCCCCCCCACAGGAAGATGACAGCCTGTCACAGTCACCCCGACCCACGACGCCACTGCGGCCTCCCTGCGGCAACCCTGGAAGACCGGCCCCACTGTCCGGAGCACCCCGATGCCAGCTACCGGGTACTTCGCTGTTCCCTTTAAGCCTCACTGCGGCCCTGCAGCACACCGCTGCTCTCTCAGGGACAGGAGAGTAAACGGGGTTGCGGGGGAGGACAGGCAGATCTCTATAGTCATCTTGACCTTGGGGAAGAGCCAGAAGTCGCACAGGGCCAGATCTGGCAGATGAGGTGTACGAGGATACCCTGTGGGGCTTTCATGAGCTCGCCTCTGCTTGGGCGGCAGCAGCACTCCCTAGGATCACCTCTCATACAGACACTCAAGAAAGAGGATTTCCAGAACTGCTTCAGAAAGGGGCAAGGACGGTGGGGTCTGAAACGAGGAGGATTATGAGGGCCATTCGTGGGTGTGCGTCACTTACTGCAACAAGTTTTTAAAATTTAAGCATTCACTGCAGTTTGGTCATACCCTGTGTACCTTTCCCCCACCACACCCCACCTCCTACACCCCTACTGCCTTCTGCCCCAGGGTATCCCCTGCCCGCAGGGGCAAACTGCACAGATTTCATGGCTGGAGAGAGGCTGGGTGGGGCCTATGCCCAGGACCCTAGGGACTTGCTATATCTCCAGCCCTTTTTCATTTTTTATTTTGATACAGGTTCTCCATAAATCACTAATTTGCCCAGGCTGGGCTCTAACTCGTGATCCTCCTGCCTCAGCCTCCCAGAGTGCTGGGATTATATGCCTGGTTTTATATTTTCTTTTTATGCTTTTTTTATTCCCATTCCACCTAAGAACAAAAGATGCTGATCCTGCCTGGATGAAATCACCAAACACACAGGACAGCCCCTTAAAGAGAAATTTCGGAATAACAGAATGATTTTTCAAGACATAACTATATCCCAAATATTGCATGGGACACACTTATACAAGTTCGGGGCCCGGAGGAATTTAGTAAGACTCTGACTCAAAATAAAAAATAGCAAGGCCTGTGGATGTAGCTCACCAGTAGTGCAAAAACAGGAGGAGAAGGAAGAGGAACGCTACTATACACCTGAGGGCGTGTGGTTACCAGGAGGTACCTGAAATGGGACACAAGCTGTTATGAAGGTGGGCGTTCTTTTGAGGGGAGGTCTAAAGCCTTTACAGGTCCAGTGATGGCCACATCTCGGCCTTTTGGCTAAGATCCAGTGACTATCTGCAGGAAGAGACATTGCCATCAGCTGGAGCTGGGGATGGCCGGGAAGCTCCAGGCCCGCACGCACAGCAGACTCCGTGCACGGCTCCCCGACCCTGAGCCTGCCAGCGCCCACCTGGACCCAATGCCAGGTGGAAACAAGGACCACAGGAAGGGCTGGCTCCCTGCTGCCACCGCGAGCACCACCTCTCCCACCCCTCCAAGGCCCCCTGTGCAACAGCACTGAGATCCAGCACTCGGATCTAAACTTGTCACCATTCTGATGAGGCTGGCACCCAGTACCCCCAGCTCAGGACTCCTCTCTTCCCTAGCGAGGCCCTTTCCGCTCTCCCTCAAGGTTCTGCTCCTGTGGCCTCAGAGCATTTGCGCCTGTCATTCCCCGGTCTGGATGCTTCCCCCAGCTCCTGTCCAACTGGCTGCTTCTTAACCAGGAAGTCAGTGTTCCTGGGTCCTGCCCTCAGCAACCCTCAGCAACTGGGGTTGCACACCAGTAAATCATAGCACTCAGGAGGCTGAGGCAGGAGGATTGCTGCAAGTTCAAGGCCAGCCTGGACTACACAGTGGTTCAAGGCCAGCCTAGAATACACAGTGAGACTCTGTCTCAAAACACCAAAACCAAAACCAAACCAAAACCAAATTAAACAAAAAAACCCTTCCCTCTTCCCAGCCACTCTCCACCCTACTGTTCAGTTCTGTTTTCCCAACAGCACTTTGCAGTAGCTGAAACCACTGCATTAATACATTTATTTCAGTATTTACTGGCCATTCAATGCATCAGAATGAAAATTCCACAGGGACAGGGACCTCCTCAGTCCACCCACTGCCTGGATGCCTGGGCTCCTGCCCAAAGCAACTTCTCCGTACGCATTTGCTGGGTGAAGAGTTCCCCATCTGTGGGCGAGGTTACCCAACAGTGCAAGAGATAATGCCTCAGCAGCTCAAGCCCAAGGATCCCAGCTGGCCTCGGAGAAGGCCATGTGGCGGGCTCTTCCTCATCGCTGATTTACACCAAAGGAAACAGGCCCGGAGAAGCAGGCCAAGATCACACAGCTGCTAAGGCAGCTTGGACGTGACAAACTCCAAGACCCGCTGTAGAGCTGGGATGTGAATTTGCACAGCTGCCTTCCAGAATGCGCAAGCATCAGCTCCAGTCAGTCTGTGCTACGATAAAGACACCACTGGCCAGGGACGCCATGCTGTCTGGCCAGGGCCTGCACCAGACATGGCAGGTGGCTGTGTGGGTCGGACTGGCTGTGTGTGGGGAAGAGACACTGTCATGTACGAACAAATGGAACCACTCTACATACACACACGTGCACCTGCCGCAGGATGTGCCAAGCATGCCCAGCAAGGGGTAGGCTCCCCCTGGGGTTCACAGCGGGCAGGGGAAGCCCCCCGGAGACGACCTCAGAGCCAGACAGGACTCCCATAGGCAGGGTGGGGCGTATGTGGCCAGGGTGGGAATCATCCTCGCAAAGGGGTGCAACGTGCCTGGCAGGTTCCGCTTCTTCTCCCCACCGTCTGCTGTCATCAGTCTACTATTGCTTGTCACCTCCTGTCGCCCCTAGAAGCCCCAGGGGAACCAGAGCACGGTGGGCACGGGGGTCCTTACTTTTCTTGTGGCTGTAGAACTTGTCATCGGAGCTGTCCTTGGACTTCTTAATGATCAGCTTCCCAGACTCCACATCGACTTTGAGCTGCATTTTCGGAGGGATCCCGAGAGACTCCGCCTTCACCTGGGAGGAGAGACAGATGTGGTTCATTGATGTTCTGGGTCCACTTTGGCAACACCAACCTGTGAGCCCCGAGGCTACAAGGCCGTGTGGGGACGTGAGTACCCTTTCCCCACCTGTACACCTTCCCCAGCCTCCTGGTGAATCCCTCACCCTCCACACATCAAAGCAGTTCCACCCACGGGGTTGGTGGAGGAAACAGATGAAGTGTGGGGAAAATGGTTCACGTCCCGATTGCTCGGCCAGCACTCATTAACTGGAGGTGCCAGCTACTTCCAGAAAGGATTGGAGTCATTCACAGAGCTAAACTCTGGGGCCCTGTTACAACCATTAATTGAACACTTACTGATAACTGGGGGGCGGGTATCTAGGTGTGCTTGGAAAATGGAAACCTGTCTTTTACAGGAGTATTTCCAGGGTCAGGGGAGAGAGAGAGACAGACAGACGATGGGGTGGGGGAGAGATAGTGAGTGTGTTTCTCAACAATTGGGACCAGGCAGGCTGGGCTAGATGTACAAGAATCACAGTGGACTCAAGAAGCAAAACCCATTTCTGGATCCAAGCCTGGAGGTTCCAATCAGCCCCTCTCAGAGAAATCACAGGAATTCTCGTGCTCTCAACCACCCCATGCCTCACCCCAGGGCCAGCGAGGAGCTCTCCTCTCACCCCCTCCTCAAGGGGGCGTCACAGGTGCTTCCTGGCAGCAACTCAACTGTGTCAAAATTGCCCCAGCTGGGAGGCCCCACCCACTACCATTCTCCACCACTGGGGTCCCTGCCCTTCTGCAGCCCAAGCCCAAAAGCCTCTTTCCAGGGGACCCGGATATCCGTTCCCCAAGTGTGGAGCACAAGGCCCGGGGCACCAAG
The DNA here is from genome assembly GCF_012274545.1 of Fukomys damarensis. NCBI lineage: Eukaryota > Metazoa > Chordata > Mammalia > Rodentia > Bathyergidae > Fukomys > Fukomys damarensis. The sequence continues at coordinate 130,339,129 of NW_022900928.1, read as the reverse complement.
ACTACTCACCTCAAACGTGACGGGAGGGATGACAGAACGCCAGTGAGGAGGCTCAGGCCCCTCGTGCAGCAAGGCCTTGACCTGTGGGCAGCAGCAACAAGTGTCAAGGGGACACAGAGGCTAAGGCTGGGATTCTCTGTGCAGAAAGAGGGGCCCCCAGAAGCCACGGAGCCCTGGTACCTTGTCTTCGATGGAGAACAGCAGACTTGTCAGCTGGCTGAGCTTGGCCACCATGCTGACCGAACTGGCCTCACAGGGGACCTGGGCGACAGGGGAGGAGGAATAGGGCGGCCTGGCTGCAGGGAGCTGCTGCTTCCGTCCCCCAGGCGCCCCCCAGGCGCCGGGGCGCAGCACCACTGCCCTTCTGGACAAGGGCGTCAGGGGCAGCTGTGAGCATCTCAAAACCCACACGGCCAAAAATAGCTCGAGTCCTCCCTGTAAACCCGCCTCTCCCACGATCACGTCCCACCCACTCTGCGCTTCAAAATCTAGGGCTGCTCCTGCCTGGTCCCTCTCTCCCACCCACGGGTTTCCTGCTCTCTTCCAAAATATTCCCTGGCCCGCAGCTTAAAACCCTGGGCTGGCTGCTTCCCACCGCAAGGAGACAGGGACCCACACCTGGGGGACTCTGTACGAAGTAGACCCTACCCCAAGCCGCTCTCCGCCTCACTGCGGACCTGCCTTGAGCTACTCTTCTTCTTTTTCCCTTCTGGCCATACTAGAGGTTGACCCAGGGCCTTCATACTGAGCTACATCCTTAGCACCATCCATCCGTTTATTTATTTATTGGTACTGGGGATTGAACTCGGGACCTTGTCGAGGCAGGCAGCAGCACCACTGAGCTAAATCCCTGGCCCTTTATTTTTGAGACAGGATCTAGCTAAGTCACTAAGTAGAAGGGAGGACCTGAACGTGTCATCTTCCTGCCTCAGTCTCCTACAGTGTTGAGATTATAAGTGTGTGTCACCACACCCAGCTTTCTTTTAACCTCCTGCTAAATCGGTGTTTTCTGTATGTCGATTTATCCTTGGGTGGATTACAGGCCTGAGCCACCACACATGTGAGCTACAATTCCCAGGTCTCTACCTGGGGTGGCGTTCTGAAGTCTCAGACCCACAAAGAAGCCATCCTGAGCACAAACGCCCGCTAAGACAGCCCAGGTCAACTCCCTCAGGTCACCCTGCTTGGCTCAGGCACTGAGAGCTCAAGTTTCGGGCTCACTGTAGGTTTCTCCTGCTGGAACCCAGGCTCCGTGACGACTGAGACCAAGAGCACTGTGTCCAGCACCACAGCCCCAGGGCTTGGAGTAGCACCTGGCCAGTGGGGACACTCATCGGGGCTGCTTGGTGACCGGGTTCAGAGGGCTGCAGCTGCTCGTCTGAACTCACACAGCCAGTGAACAGAGCAGCAGAACTTGGACCCTGCCTGCCTGGCATCAAGTCCCAGATCAGCCAGGTGTGCTGCTGGGCGCAGGTGATGGTTGTTAACAAGGCGCCACCCTCATTTACTCTTTTGCTTGTTTCTTTTGCTATGCGGAAACTTTTTAATTTGATATGGTCCCATTTGATGGTTCTGGGTACTGTTTCCTGTGCAACTGGAGTTCTGTTTAGAAAGTCCTTTCCTACGCCTACCATTTCAAGAGTTTTATCTTCCTCTGCCATAAAAAGACAAACTTGAGTCATTTGTAGGAAAATGGGTGCATCTTGTTACGGTTTATAGCGAGACGTCCTCCTAAAGCCTCACGCGTTCACAGGTGGGTGGGGCTTTGGGGAGGTGACTGGATCCTGGGTGTGCGGCACTGGGTCAGCCCACTGATGGGTCTATGGCTGGGTGTGAAATGAGGTGAAGCCTTGTAGGAAGAGGCTGGTCACTGTGGGCGTGGCCTGGAGGAGTATATGTTCCCCCTCTTCCTCCTCCTCCCTTCTCCCTCCCTGCTTCCTGCCTGCCATGCCAATGGACTGTTTCCCCTCTGTAGCCCCATGACTTGGAACCAGCCAACTATACGCTGAAACCTCTACTCACTGAGAGTCAAAATAAACTTCTCCTGCTTTAACTTGAGGGTGCTGGGTATGGTGTCCCAGCAATAAGAAAGTAACCCAGACACTCCTTGAGACCACAGTGTTAAGAGAAATAAACCAGACACACAAACTTAAATATCGAGAAACCCAAAGTATAAATCAAATAATAGGTAATAGAAGTAGGGAGAAAGATCTTTCTATCTTGCTAAGGGGATCAAGAGATGGAGGGCCGGGCAAGAGAAGGGAGAGAAAGGGAAAGAAGATAAGAATTAGGATGTGTTATGTGTACCAGCTCCCCACAAGGAATGTAAACATTATGTACTGCAAGCCGGGCGTGGTGGCGCACGCCTGTAATCCCAGCCCTCGGGAGGCTGAGGCAGGAGGAGGGCTGTGAATTTAAGAGCAGCCTGGCTGCATAGTGAGTTCCAGGTCAGTCTCAACGACATAGTGAGACGCGGTCTCAAAAAAACCTAAAAACAAAGGTAAGGTACTGCTCTGCCCTGCTGGAGTAGGATGAGAAAATCAGACACAGGTAAGATTACCTTGAGTACCAAACAAAGCAGGAAGAGTTATCACCAACCAAGGGATGACCCTTCGCTTGTCCCTTGCTCAGCACATAGCCAGGGTACATCTGCTTTTGACCTTGATTTTCTACCCGTTCAAAGTTCACCACTGCTACCATCACCAACACTCCCGGAGCCACCGCCTCCTCTACACCAGTAATAGCATCGCCTTTAACAGAGCAGATCAGCCACATTCAGGGTGGGAGGGCCGTAGACAGTGTCTCCATTAACAGTATCAGCATGGCAGGCTCCATGGGAGGCTGAAGCAGAAGGATTCCAAGTTTGAGCCCTGGCTGGGCAATTTACGGAGACCTTATTTCAAAATTTCAAATTAAAAAAGAGGGCACAATGTAGCTCAGCATAAAAGAGCTCGGTTCAATCCCCAGTACTCCACCCCTCTAAAAATCAGCAATGCTGCTACTACTCAACGTCCCCACCATCTCCACCCTGTCACCGGCTATGGTGACAAGCAGCTCCCACCTGTCACGCAGGGGAAGGCTGAGCCCCACACCCTGTGGAAATGGTGTTTGGAGATGACCGGGGCCTGACACACATCACCTCATCATCTGCCTTGAGGATTCCAGTGTGCGAGCCTCCAAAGAGATAATTTAAGTTCAAAAGTCTGGCAAGGCCCCCATTTTCTCTGGATTTGCTTTTGCTTTCTTAGAAATTAACCTATCGATCCCTTCAAAAGCAAAAGAAAAAATTTTTTTTTCTGGCAAATTTTTTTCAGTTGTATAAATGGAATATGAAAACATTTTTTTTCCTCTGTAAAAATTCCGTGGAAGACCAAAATAGGACAACTCAAAATATGCTTCTTTGGCTTATTTCAAGATGGCTATTCAGAGAAACTGCAGGCACAGGAATAGCTGAGAAACTGTCCTTTTGTAAAAGAAATGTGCAGCCTTCTCCAAAAGCCAGGTACCAAGGACTCACTTTGCAATACCTCATTTCCTGTCTGCATCTAGGACTGGTCAAGGAGACGCCTCACCCAGAGATTTTGGCACAGCTGTCATTTAGGTTTTTGCTTGTTTGTTTTGTTTTTGACAAGGTCTAGCTATGTAGCCCAAGCTGGCCTCGAACTCACAGAGCTCCTCCTGCCTCAGCCTCGGGAGTGCTGGCCCTATTCTTTCCTGTAGCCTCAGCATAGCATAACAACTTCAATCACCAGGCCCTTCTCTGAGTCATATTTTGTGAGGCTCTTGCAGGAAACAGTTCATGTGCCTTTTCTCCTGCGAATCCTTCTGTCACTCTGTGGGCGAGACTCAAATTATCAAACCTTCATGAGTAGAGGGCAAGTTTCGGTTCCCCTGCAACTCAAGCAAAGGAGGTGGGCAAACTCAAGTCCCCTGCCTCAACTCCTTCTGTGAACCCCAGCCTGCTGATCAGAGCGGCCTGGGGGTTAACACCCTGCTGGGCTGACTGCCTGTCACTGTGGGTGCTGCCCCGAGCCCGCCCCAAGGTCTCTCTCTCCATGACTGTGCTCACGTTGGGACAGAATCCTAAATCTACTCGATTTCACCAATTCTCTACATTTATGTGGCTTCCTACGCTTTTGCGCTTACACACAGCTGTAGTGCACATCCCATCCTCACCCCTCAGTGAGCTTGGAGTTCCTAGACAGCTGCTAACACGTGGAACTGCCTGAAAATGTGCGGTTCACATTTTGCAACAAGCGCCACATTGCCCTTCAAGAAACCAATTTCCACTCCCTCAGGCAGAGGCGGGAGCCCCAGAGCATTGCTGGCACCCCAAACCCTAGGGCCCAGTGGCATCTAACTCAGCAATCACCTTCAGCAGTCCACCCCGTGCCTGCTGAGCTGGTTTATTTTATTTTATTATTACTTTTTTTTTGAGACAGGGTCTCACCATGTACTTGAGACTGATCTGGAACTCACTGTGTAGCCCAGGCTGGTCTCAAACTCACAGCGATCCTCCTGCCTCAGCCTCCTGAATGCTGGGATTACAGGCGGGCACCACCACACCTGGCTTCAGCTGAGCTTTTGGTGTGTTCTGGTTAATCAACAGGCTGTACTCTGGGTACACAGTGCCTGTCCTATTCACCTGGAGCCAATGGACTTTTTTAAAATAGCTTTTTTCCACTTAAAATCTTGGTTTGTGCTAACTTATTTAAACAAATAAACAAACAAACATGCTAATTTTTTTTTAAGCACATTAATCCCCTATCCCAAATATTTCCTCTCATGGTACTGCTTTTGCTTGTTTTAATTATTTTTATTTTCCGGGTTGTTTGTTTGTTTGTTTGTCACAGGGGATCAAACTCAGGACCTTGTGCTTGCGAGGCAGATGTAGTACCACTGAGCTAACTCCCTGGCCCCCAGGGTTTTTCTGAAACAAGGTTTCACCATGCAGTTCAGGCTGGCTTTGAACTCCTGCCGATTCTCCTGCCTCAGCCTCCAGAGTGCTAATGTTACAAGTATGTGCCTGTCCCTGCTAGCTTTTTGTTTTGTTTTGTTTTGTTTTAACTTTACTCACATGTGTTAAATACATAACTATGCTCAATGGCCAACATGACTTTGGTTCCTGCCTAGCCTTGAGCATGAGGGACATCTTCATCTCGGTCCTCATAGGCAAAAGAAGAACTACTAATAATTTAGAGGTAGGCACAGCACATACGCATCCCAGCACTTGGGAAGCTGAGGCAGGAGGCTTACCAAGAGTTTGAGGCCAGCCTAAACTATCTATAGCAAGGCACTGTCTCAGAAAACCAAAAGAAATAAATATTCAAAAAAAAAGAGCTGGGAATGTGGCTCAGGACAAAGACCCAAAGTACAATCCCCAATGTGCAAAAAAAGATTTAGGCTAAAAAAAAAAAATTTAGGCTAGGCAGGTGGCACATGCCTGAGATCCAGGTTGGAGGCTGGCCTGGACAGAGACCTTGTCTCAAAAAAAAAAAAAAAAAAAAAAAAAAAAAAAAGAACAGGCACCTCATATTTCTCTTTTCTTTCAGTTGCTGATAAGAAAAAAATCAATAGGCACAGGCCTGCTTCCCTCGCTGTCCCGTAGTAAATAGCAGTCTGGTTGATGGCTGTGTAAATTGGAACCTTATCCCTCCCATCCAAATCCAGCAGGGAGAAATGTCTTTCTGCAGAGGGCAGGACGCTAGGCTTCCCACCCCGACTCAGGACCCTTTTTCCTTCTGAGCCTTGGGGACACCACGCACCCGTTCCCTCCCTGGCTTAGGGGTCGCAGCTTTCGAACACCGAGGCCCCTTACCTGAGCGCGAGGGCGGAGGCCCGGGGAGAGCTGCTGGTCAAACAACCTCTGCAGGGATTCCAGGGACGGGAGCGTGCGCACGACCTCCCTGAGCCGGGGACAAGGCGAAGAGCAAGGGTTAGCGGGCGCGAACCGCGGCCGGCGGGAGCAGGACGAGCCCGGGCAAAGACCAACAGGCTGCAGCCCCGGCCCACCCGGACCCCCGCCA
>NW_022900928.1:130324318-130333073 GCF_012274545.1 Fukomys damarensis | reverse complement strand
CCTTCCCCTCTCCGAGGCCAGCCGGGCCCTGCCGCGGGGCTGCATCTACTTGGGCTTTGGCGTAGGCACGCTGGACCGCAGGAGATGCAGACCTACAGTCACAGAACTCTTGAAATCATTCAGGAGTCCATGGTACGGGGCCTTTCGCGTCTGTAGGAATCACACACAGCCCTGGTTGAAAATGCAAATAACCCGATTTGGTCTGGAATCTGCATTTTCCACGGGAGAGCTTCCACGTGCAGGGCGGGGTGGATTCCTATGCAAATCCCCGAACAGCGGCCGAGCGGGAGGCCCCCGGGAGTTCCCCTCCCCAAGGACGCCAGGGTTTTATGGGCTCTCTGTTCCCTTCTCATCTCTCTTGTTCTTGCGTCGTTTTCATCACGATAGACAGAGACGGTTTTGAGTTGTTTCACCCTCATTATTCCATCAAAACCCAGGTGGGTTTGCACGTGTTTGACAGTGAAATAGTTTTAACTGTCTATGGAGCACGCGCGCCGAGTCCATGGTTACTTTGAGACGTTTGCTACTATAAATAAAGGCTGCTCTTAACAGCTAGGTTCCTGTAGCTCTTCCTTCCTCATTCTCAGTGGTGGAAGTAGGAGAACCAGGGATAAAAACACTTGAGCCACCGGGCATTCTTTTCTTTTTTTTCAATTTTGTGAGTCAGGGTCCTGCTATGTAGTTCAGCCTGGCCTTGAACTCATTAAGCAGCCCAGGATGGCTTCGAACTCATGGCGATCCTCCTGCCTCAGCCTCCGGAGTGCTGGGATTGCAGGTGTGCGCCACCATGCTCATTTGGTCAGCTGCACTTTTCAGACTGTTCAGACTGGCTGTTCCTACATCTTGTCTGCATCTCTATTTATTTATTTCTTTTTTTTGCTACATTCACTTTTTTTTTTTTGGTACCGGGGATCGAACTCGGGACCTTGCGCTTGCCAGGCAGGTGCAGGCAACACTGAGCTAAATCCCCAGCCCTGCTACTTTCACTTTTAAAATGTGCATAATACTGCTGTTCAGTATTGATGAATATATAAGAAACCAAAGAGTTTTTCTTTGATGGGATGGGGAGGTGGGGAAGGGGGAGACAGGAAGGAAGGGAGGGAAAGGGGAAGTAAAAAAAAAAAAAAAAGCTAAATTCCCCACCATGAATGTACTGACTAGATTACAAACACACACGAATAAGGTTGAGAAAAAAATATTGATGAATACAGCATGTGGAAGCCGTGGGTTGGTCCCCAGCACCCTCTACACACACACACACACACACACACACACACACACACACTCACACACTCACACACATGGATTCAGACATCTTTAATCTCTGATGCCTTTTGATTTCTGATTAACTTTTACTGGGTTTCTCTTTGTATAAACTGTTTATCACTGTTGCCAATTTTCAGCTGGGAATTTTGCTAGCATTTTTACATGGTGCTCTACATTTTACATTTTTCTTTGCTTTTTATTTAACATGGGTGCTTTACTGTTTTTCCACATTATACTATTGTGTGTATTTTTTAATCCCAGATGAGATGAATTTTATTATAAAATGACTTACGAGTTTTATTACCTTATTTTTCATCTTCCCTTTGGTAACTTTTTAAAACTCTAGTTAGAAATTTGTCATCAGTATTTTTGGGGGGGTACTAGGGATCGAACTCAGGTCCTTGTGCTTGCAAGGCAGGTGGCAGAACCACTGAGCTAAATCCCCGCCCCCCCTTTTTTTGCTGTTATCAGTATTTCTAAGAAACAATTATTTTCTCACTTGAAATTGTTCTCTTTTTAAGATTGTGTTATACATGTACATATGATTTTTGTGTGTGTCATTGTTTATATTTAATTCCATAACCCAGCTAGATTGTTTTTGGTTGTTGTTGCTTTTCATTGTTGTTGTTGTTTATTTTTGGTACTGGGGATTGAATTTGGGTCCTTCGATTGCTAGGCAGGCGGTGGAACCACTGAGCTAAATCCCCAGCCCTGCTGTTGTGGTTGTTGTTGTTGAGACAGGGTCTTGCTACGAAGCCCAGGCTGTCCTTGAACTTGCAGCAATCCTCCTGCCTCAGCCTCCTGCACACTGGAATTATAGGCTTGCACCACCACGCCTGGCTTAGATTTTTTTTTTTAGTATGTGTAGAGCCAAGTTTATTTTCCTCTGTATCCCATAATAAGCCCTTTCCCATAGCTCTCTTGGGTTAGTCCATTTCATGAACTCTGCTTCCTTCATTCAGCTACAAGTCCACCTGTTCTAGGCAGTGCCACACTTGAGTATTGGTAGCCCGTGGTTTCAGGGATGCTGTTCTCCTTTGTGGGCTTTGGAAAGGCCATCTCAGGGATGGGGTGCAGCTCTGTGGTACAGCACTGGCCAGCAGGCACCAGGCCCCGGGTCAGATCCCCAGCACTGGGAAGGGAGGGAGGGGGCGGGGCGAGGCTACAAGTCCACCTGTTCTAGGCAGTGCCACACTTGAGTATTGGTAGCCCGTGGTTTCAGGGATGCTGTTCTCCTTTGTGGGCTTTGGAAAGGCCATCTCAGGGATGGGGTGCAGCTCTGTGGTACAGCACTGGCCAGCAGGCACCAGGCCCCGGGTCAGATCCCCAGCACTGGGAAGGGAGGGAGGGGGCGGGGCGAGGGGGCGATGGGAGAGGGAAGGCTGCAAGGTCCTGGGTCCTACTTCCTTTTCCAGAGCTGCCTGGTCCCTCTGTGGACAGTCGGGCTCTGAGTTTTCATTTCATAAAAGAATTCCAGGCCACATTTTTTAAGGCATTACTTCAGGACATGTTTTAAGAACAAACAGAACTCCCTCCACTGCCTTTTCAAAATGTCAGTCAAAGAACACAAATGCATACAAATTGAATCTTTAGGATTTTCTATGAAGAATGCTGTTTTCCCCTGTATTTCTGGTTTTGTTGTTGTCTTGTTTTGATAAGATCTCCTTAAAGTTGCTGAGTTGCCCAAACTGGGATTGAATTTGCGATCCTCCTGCCTCAGCCTCCCAGCGTGCTGGGATTACAGAAGTGTACCACCACACCCCACCTCCTTTATCTTTTATTTTATTTGTTTTTGTTTTGTTTTTTGAGATAGGTTCTCACTGTGCAGTTCATGCTGGCTCACTTGAATTCACTATGTAGCCCAGGGTCACCTCCAACTAATTCATAGTAAGCCTCCTGCCTCAGCCTCCCGAGTGCTGGAAGTTTACTAATTTTGCGCTATTACAACTCCCACAACAGGGCTATGAAACACTGAGTGAATAAATCAGTGAACACACCTGTTCTAATGAAAGCAATCTGAACACAGTTGAAATTAGCTGTTCAGTAAATAGAGGCAGGGAACAGCAAGGGAGGTTTTCACGGAAGGGAAAGGCTGAAGGGAGGTTTTCACTCCCACTCAACGAACCTGGGAGGTAGGCACAAGGGGGGGCTGTCACCATAGCGATGAGATGACCCAGATGCCAGAGACACCCAGGTAGCAACACAGTATCCGAGAAAAGCTGTCAAAGTGTGCAAGTGTAGCAGAAAGACTTAAAATATACGTCCGCCTCAGCAGGGCACCATGAAGACCAGGATGTCCATTAAAGCAGAAGTAAAAAGCTTGTTGTTTTCAGTCATCATGAAATGATGTGTTGTTGTTTCTCTCTTTTTTTAAAAAAGAAAGTATCATTTGTATGTGTTTTCCCCCCTGGTGACAAATGATCATTAGCATCAGGCAGAACAAAATCTACCACGGAAATCCATAAAAATGATGGTTCTGGGTCCGATTGGCTATAAAATATCCAATTAATTCAAATTAAGCCCGTCTGGCCAATTTGACGACTGCTCAATTTGTCAAAGAAATTACTTGTCAAATTTACCAAATGTGCCGGCTGTGCTTTTCAGAGCTTTTGAGAGGAAAGCTGAATTTGATTACTGATGGTGAAAAATTCTTTTCTGCATATTAACGAAGCTAAGAATGATCCCGGCACCAGAGAAATTGAAACGATGCAAAACTGCACAGGCTGAAGATCCTCGAAGTAGGAAATGCTGTTTTTCCAGCCAAAATGCTGCCCTTTCATCTGCGATGGGTTTGTGATTTTTTTTTTTTCAGAGGCTTTGGAAAGTTATTTTTCCCTCCACGCTTTAGGCATTTAACACATCAGCCTTACTTTTGCACTTCTAACGAACTGTAATTAGGCTTGAAGTTCATTTTAAGGTTAATGAAATGAAAAAAATGTAAACTCAAAAGAATCTTGGGGGGAGGATCAGAATTTTTGCCATTGGCTGTTCAATGAATTCAGATTGGAAAACTAAAGCTTTGGTGAATCAGCTTACTTGAAAAAACCTGCTGTCCCTGGGAACCTTGGGCCGACCCCACCCACACAGAAAACAGACTGAATTATTTCCTCCAGGTGCTCTTAGGCGCCTGTTGAAAGTGGCTGCTGCCGAAAAGAAGAGCGGCAAGCAGTGAAAGTCTGAAGGTCTGGATCCTGGGCCAGTAGGAAAGGGCCACACTACTTCCACCTCTCCTCCCTCCCCTGAACGACTAGAATTAACTTTAGTTTCCAAACAAAATGGGCTGGGGGTGAAGTTCAGCAGTAGAGTTGGCGCCTAGCATGCACCAGGTCATATGGGTTCCATCCCCAGCACACTGAAAACACACACACACACACACACACACACACGTGTGCGTGCAGTACTGGGGATTGAACCCAGGGCCTTCTCACTGAGCCACATCCCCAGCCCCTTTTTGTGTTTTATTTTAAGACAGGGTCTGGCTAAGTTGCTAAATTGCCCAGGTGGCCCTAAATTCTTGGTCCTCCTGCCTCAGCCTCCCTGGGATTACAGGATTACTATCCCCTGGCTAGTGGCCACGCCCTCTTCCTCTTTGTCCTCGCCCTCCTGGCCCCTTACCCGTGGAGCTCCTTGCAGAGCTGTGAGGTCAACTTCTTCAGGTGGGGGAGGCTGCTGGAGCCCGTCTTCACGAAGTCAGAATCCAGGGCTAGCTGGGTGCTCAGGTACTCCTGGATGGCTTTCAGGTGCTCTTCCGGAAGCCTGCGAAGACAACGGGAACAAAAAAGCCTGCCTCCTCTGTCCCCTTTGGCCACCAGCAGCCACACAAGCACGAGGGCAGCTGGAAGATCCTCAGTGATGCCACCCTTCAGGAAGACACCTGCACAGCCGCGGGACGGGCCGCTCTCGGGACAAGCACCTTTGGGTGCTGGGGTCGGGGAGATGGTTACTATTTGAAAGGGAGATGAGAAGGCTGTGAAATGTATCCTGGGGGACTGCGTCGAGGGGTTTGGGGGTCACCTCAGCCTCTACGGGGAAGTTGGTGTGACTAGCAGTGGGGCTGGAAAGAGGCAACCAGGTAGTGGCTGCCCAGGTGCCCGACAGGCTGGGTGCTGTCCAGTGGCCCACCCCGATCTGGTCCACTCCCTTCAATCTGCAAGGTAAATAAGAAGATGGGGCAGGATCTGCAGCCAAAGGCAAAACCTTTGGTCCTTGCTGGGGGACTGTCACCGAATCAGACCGCCTCACTGTATCTCCCAGGACTGCGTTTATTTATTTATTTATTGATTGATTGCAGTACTGGAGATCGAACTCAGGACTTCATGCTTGTGCGGCAGGCATGGTACTTTATTTATTTATTCGTTCATTTTTGTGGTACCAGGGATTAGGTCCAAGGCCTTCACAATGAGCTACATCTTCAGCCTATTTAAAATTTTGAGATAGAGTCTTGCTAAATCGTCCAGGCTGGGCTTCGGATTGTGATCCTCCTGCCTCAGCTTCCCACAGTGCTAGAATTACAGGCGGGTACCCCAGCATATTTTATTCTGGGTTCCTTTTCTTTGTTATCCACGGTAGCAAACATCCCAGAGCATAACATACCAGACACTAATGCTCATTTTCTTCTTTAACACACAAGTCAATTTTAGGAAGAAGATATTGTCGTGGTTACTCCTGTTTCACAAATGTGGAATCTGAGGCTGATGCACATTAATTACCTGAGGGATAAATTACGGCAAGCCTTAAAGATCTGCGTTTTGGCTTTGATCACATCGAAACAAAGGCCACACAGGGTCTTTCTGTGGGGTGAAGAATGAAAACCTGTTTCTCTGCAGATAGGACAGAGCGGGATTAGCTGTTTTGACCGTGGAGATGGAGGGGAAGAATCAGCAAATGCATACACAACAGTCACTCTGATATCTGACTGAGACTTGCATTTATTCTGGGTCTGGACATCATAAAAACCCAGTTTTGTCTGTTCCCGAAAAAGCACAAATATCTTTCCTACAGTATTAAAATAGGTATCACTGGGCATGGTGGCACACACCTGTAATCCCAGCACTCAGGAGGTTGAGGCAGGAGGATCACTCACCAGGAGGCTAAACTCGAGTCCAGCCTGAGCTACACAGTGAGTTCAAGGACTCCCTGGAGTACAGAGCAAGACCCTGTCTCTAAAATAAAGTATATATCAAGGGCTAAGGGTGCGGCTCATGGCTGAACATTGCTTAGCATGCAAGGGCATGAGTTTGGTCTCCAGCGCTGCATAAACCAACAAATATTAGTAACACTGTCTCCGAAAAGTTCTAATGACTGTTACTTTGACACCAGGAGGCTTTGTTGCTTTAACTGACATTTGTTAAAACACTCGTTGCCGAGAAAGCTTGGCGTAAAAATACAGACTCTTTACTAGAGAAAGCGAATTTTGCCTACCTAATGAGATCTGACCAGTTTGACTAAGTGACTCACGGATTGTCCCATGATGAAGGAGAATCCAAAGCGGGTCCGTGTGAAAGGAAACTCGAGCAAAGTTGATGTAAGTCGAGAATCCCAATGGTGAAACGCTCAGGTCCTCTGCACCCCGAACGCAGACAGCAAGCTGGACGCCCACCAAAGCAGACCCCAGCCCTGCGACTGGCCTGACCCAGGGACCCCTGAGGAGGTGGGGCCTCACCCCGGAGCTCACCACGTTAGCCATCTAAACCCGGGGAGGGGTGGAAGTCCAAGGAGCTGTAACAAGTGCCCTCCGTGGCATATTTCAGTAAGTGTTGGTTGTTATTACTTGGGGTGCTGGAGAAAGAACCCAGAGCCTCGCACCCGGCCCAGCCCTGGTCGTGCAGACACACATATCGGGGTGATCATGGCACTGTACCAACCTGTGCAGCGCACTGGCTATTCGGCTCTTGGATAAACAGCACCGAGCCGAAGGCGCACACAGGGAGTACAAGCTGGTGGGCCTGACAAAGAGCCAGTGGGCGCGTCCAGTGGGGACAAAACCACCGCGTGTCCTAGCCACCAGAGACTTCCTTTGAGTTTTGTCAGAGAGGAGGACAGTCCTGGGAAATCTCCAATAGGTCTTTCAGGTTGGAAAAGCAGCACCAGTCCTGCCATTAAGATTCTTCTTTTGGGGAGGTGGGGAAATCTTTTCTTACAGAGAACAACTACAACAGAAAAGATGTAGGCATTCAGGCGTGGCAGTGATGGTGCACTGACTGATTCATTCACCCCACGCACATCTGGTGTGGGGAAGGGGACACCTGAACAGCCGCCTGTCCCCTGGTGGAGCTGGGGCTTCCAGGAGCAAGCACAGAGGGCAGGTGGCTGAGAGTCGCGTCCCCTCACGCTGGCGGCCCCAGGAGGGTCTTTATGATCAGGCCTCACACAAAAGGGGAGGTGAGGGAAGCTTATCTGGCAGATGGAAAAGCAATGTGAAGTCTCTGTGTCAGGGCTGCATCTGGTGGGCTGGCAACAAGAAAAGCAGATCCTTTTCATTCCCTTCAGGATCCTTGGTCCCCCTCCTCCCTCCTCTCCCAGCTTCAGGAAGCAGAGCCGCCTGGATCAGCTCAGGGCTCCCCCATCCACCCGGCTTCCCTTGGGGCGGGCAGGAGGGAGAGGGGACATCCGGGTGTCTCTGCTCCTCCCGACTCCTGCCTGGGCCACAGGATGAGCGTGATCCTCCAGCAGGCACAGGGGAAACCCTAGGCCCAAGCCTTCCCTGCACGGCCCAGAGTCAGCTGCCGGTGAGTGACCACGCTGGGCCGGCCCCGAGCCGGGAACGGTGAGGAGGGGCAAGGGAATTTAAGTCTGCGGATCCCCAACCTGCAGCCCACCTTGTCTTCTCCCTTTGGTCACTCTGTCCCTTTGGCCCCTGTCACACACACACCCCGGATGGTGCCACGACCTGGTCACCAGGCCGAGGGGCCAGCACCTCACACAGCACTTTGGACAGACTTCATCTCTATTGTCACTTTGCCCTGTGCTCCCTGCTCGTGTGTCCTCCTAGGACCTGAGCGCAGCGGGCGCTGACCCTGCAGCTGGCCTTTCTGGGTGTGGCCCGTGAGAGGCAGGGTTCCGCTGCATCTGACTGTGTGGGGATGCAGGAAGGCGTCACTACAGCCTTCCGGGTGACTATGGGTGTCCAGGTGAATGACAGTGACCTTCTAAGCACAAAAGAGATTTTGTGCTCACAAAAGGAATAACTGGTATACTTTAGAAAGATTTAAAGCTTATAAAAACATTCTCAAGACTTGAAAAGTAAGCAAGGAGCTAGAAGCTAGTTTTTATTTCCCCCCCATAAAAATGATGGACAAAGGGTTAATGTGTGAGGTGTGATCAAAATATGTGGTGAGCCAGGCGTGGTGGTGCATGCCTGTCATCCCAGCACTCGGGAGGCTGAGGCAGGAGGATCCCTGTGTGTTTGAGAGCAGCCTGGTCGCCTGGTCTACATAGTGAGTTCCAGGTCAATCTCAACTACATAGTGAGACCCTGTCTCAAAAAACCG
>NW_022900928.1:130320368-130324232 GCF_012274545.1 Fukomys damarensis | reverse complement strand
GTGAAAGTTTAAATTTTAAAATGTATTATAGTAAAAGACACAAATCCTCCCCCTCACTTCAGACAGACTCGACTCATTCCCTCATTCTTGATATTTTCCCAAGTGGTTCCGAGTGTGTCTTTTTGTGACTGCCTCCATGTTGATGTAAAATGTTGCGGTAAAATGTCTGAATTGATACAAAATGTTTGTGGCAGTTCCTGTGAACTAAAAACATGACAGTGTGTCCTCATCGGGTTATTCTCTGGATCTGGCACCATACGACTTCCGGCTCGTCCCCAAAGTCAAAATGACCATGAAAGGTCCACGTTTTTAATCAAGTCAAGACACTGAGGCAGCCAGGACAACACAACTAAAGATCTTCATGAAAGAGGACTTCTAGAACTTCTCCAGAAAGTAGCAAGAATGATGTTTGAAGAGAGGCAGAGTATTTTCAAGGGGACTAATGGCAATGTGTCTTTCACTGTAACAAATATGTTATTTTCCTAACGTTTTTACTTAAAAGATGTTTTTACAAAGGGCTGGAGATTTAGCTCAGAGGCACTGCACCTGCCCGGCAAGCACAACATCCTGAGTTCAATCCCCAGCTCCCACCCGCAAAATGTTTTTTACAAAATATCATTCTTCCAACCAAAGAGAATTTCCTATAGGGTACACATAGTTTTCTGCCTTAAAGACACTGTAGTAATTAAAACAAAACAAAACAAACAACCCTACTTATTCACTATATTTTCAATTGTACTATGTATAAGAAAATTGTACAACTTGATAAAAATATTGAGTCTGACAGGAAAACAAAGAACAAAAACAACTTGAGGGAAAAAAAAACTCTAGGGGGAGATAATATAGGTTAGAAACAAGATGGTTTTCAACCTCGCAATTAGTGAAATATTTGGAAATGAACACAGGTGTCGCTCGCAGGGACGGTCACCATTTCTCGGGCTAAAGGCCACCTGCTCCCAAGTATGGGCCCAGGTGTGCCTGGCCCTGGGCACTGGGCCAGCTGCAGAGGGCACCCACAAGGTGGGGACTCACCCACTGGTGTCCATGTTCTGCAGCCGCTGCAATAGTGTTTCGGAGAGGCTGGGCCGGCTGGCCTCAGGGGCACGGGGGTTCTCAGCTGGCACCGGAAGCTCTTTGGTCTCACAGTTCCCAACAGAGAACAGGATGTTTCTGGGTGGCAGCTCGGGTGGCGACATGACACTTTCTACCCAGAAGAACAACAGGGAGCCATCAGCAAGGCGCCCCGTGCATCACCCCACCCCACACGCTGCACCACAGCCCCCCTTTCTGGGTCCCTTGTGCCTCCCCGGGACCCACTTCCTCACAGACTTGGGATCGGCCGGAAGCTCCTGGGCACAGACCTGGCTCTCTGGATCCTTGTACCTGGGGCTGCTGTGGGGCACTGCTGGGGTCTGGTGCCCTGCTGGGCACAGGGCAGGGTGGCCTGCAGGGCTGCCGGTCTTGGACAGACTGAGCCAGGCCTGGCTTTCTGGGTCCACAGCCCAAGAAGGAGGCTGGGGAGGGAAGGCAAGAGAGCTGGCCAGTCGCCCCCATCACCCACCCCTCTCTCTGCACCTTTTCTCCAGCCTCTGCCCTCCTCCTTTCTTTCCGCATAAGAGCTGGTCCAGTTTAGCGAAGCCTCAGAGACAAATTTTTTAAAGCGAAGGGAGACAAATTTTTTAAACTGGGAAGGGTGGGCACGCCTGTAATCCCAGCACCCAGGAGGCTGAGGCAGGAGGATCGCCACAAATTCAAAGACAGCCTGGGCTGCACAGCAAGTTCAATGCCAGCCTGGAATACAAAGTTAGACCCTGAGTTAAAAAAAAAAAAAAAATAGGGGAGTTGCCTCAGTCAGACACCAGAAATGTTAAACAAACTGAACCTGGCCTGACAGGTGGGACCCTTTTCCACCTCCATTACAATTTCTTTCCTGTATGTACCACAAAGAGGCAAAGGCCACTCCCTGCCTACACCCTTTCTCACGCCTACTGGCCGCCATAACCCACAGCCGCAGCGCTGTCTGGCGACTTTTTCCTTTCAGTGGACACACATTTCACTTCCTCTCCTGCTCTGGGTTCTGGACACAGATTACGAGTGAATTTCAAGCCCCAGGGACTGGGCCGGCCCTCACAAAGAGCCGGGTCGATGTCTGGCTGCCTGGACCTCTTTGGGGAAGTGAAGCTGGCGGTCACAGGACTGGGACTCTTTCTATCTCCGGCCCTGATAGGAAGTGTGTGGGTTGGAGCTGTCTCAGACAGCACCTGAGAGGGGCACAGCCAGCTGGGGTGGATGTCCAGGGCACAGCAGGATGGTGCTGTGTGGAAGGCCCCGCTGCAGGACAGCTCCTCAAGGTCAAAGTCAAGGTCAGAGCTAGGGCCGCTGCACAGTCCTAGGCCCGAGCATAGTAGGGCTCTACCCTGGACTCACACACAACGTCTCAGCTCTGGCTGCACCCACTGGACCTTCCCAGTCCCTGGGAACCTCTTCCTCTGGCCAGGGAGGGTGGAAGGATGTGGCCAGCCCGGGGCCCTAGTCGCCCCTTGGAGCTCGGCCCAGTTATTGGGGAGGAAGCTGTCAGTCTGTCCTTGAGGAGCTGTGCAGCCAGGAAAAGGGGGTGTCCAGGGAGGTGGAAGAGGGGGCTGGTGACCCACAGTTCAGCCCAGTGGAGGAGATAAGACAGCCCTTCAGGGGGCTGGCAGCAGTCACCAGGGACAGGCAGATAGGAGCCCCGTCAGGGAGCTCAGTGTTTCCCTTCTCAACTGCTCTGGAAGAGCCCCAGGCAGAGGAGGGGCAAAGGAGGCATCCCGGGTTTCCTTTTAGGAAATGAACCTGAGAGAGAGGAAGGCGCCTCTGTGGGTGAGCTTTCTTTCTGCAACTTTCTCTCAGACCACTTCCGCGGCCATCCCTCCTCCCCATGCTGTGTAAAGGGTGGGCTGAGTCTCACACACTTTAGGGTTTTTTTTTTCTTCAGTAGTGGAGATCAAACCCAAGGCCTTCACACTGAGCTTCCTCCGCAGCCTTTTATTTATTCATTTTTAAATTTTGATAAGGGTCCTGCTAAGTTCGGGCTTGAACTTGCAATCCTTGCCTTGGCCTCCCAGGGTGCTGGGGTTACAGATGTATACCACCATGCTGGGATTTCTTGTCAACATATTTTTAGGAGCTGTAGCTATGTCTCTCCCTTTTAAAAAATTATTTAAATTTTTTTATTTTTTATTTTTTGGTTTTTTGGAGACAGGGTCTCACTATGTAGTTGAGACTGACCTGGAACTCACTGTGTAGCCCAGGCGGGTCTCGAACTCACAGTGATCCTCCGGCCTCAGCCTCCCGAGTGCTGGGATTACCTCCGGCCTGCCTCCCGAGTGCTGGGATTACAGGCGTGCGCCACCACACCTGGCTTTATCCCTCCCTTTTACTGATGACAAAGAAACACCTTTGTGGCCCTTCCCTCCAGGTGCAAGGCTCTCCTCTTCCACTGTCCCCACTTGAAACGGTAATGGTGACAATATTAAAAAATTATTTAAATTTTTTTATTTTTTATTTTTTGGTTTTTTGGAGACAGGGTCTCACTATGTAGTTGAGACTGACCTGGAACTCACTGTGTAGCCCAGGCGGGTCTCGAACTCACAGTGATCCTCCGGCCTCAGCCTCCCGAGTGCTGGGATTACAGGCGTGCGCCACCACACCTGGCTTTATCCCTCCCTTTTACTGATGACAAAGAAACACCTTTGTGGCCCTTCCCTCCAGGTGCAAGGCTCTCCTCTTCCACTGTCCCCACTTGAAACGGTAATGGTGACAATGGTGGGAGCTGTACTTATTGTCTGCTAGGTACCAGGCTCTGGGCACTGCATTCATTGGCTCACT
>NW_022900928.1:130317225-130320277 GCF_012274545.1 Fukomys damarensis | reverse complement strand
AAAAAAAAAAAAAAAAAAAAGAGAGGTTAAGTCACCTACCCAAGATAACACAGCTGACTAGCTGGGGAGCAGGAACGCCAGCCCAAGTCTGCCTGTTGTGTTCCTAACCTGTCCTTCACCAGCAGGCTACGCTGTCTCCCACTGGGGCGTGGGCCTGTGCCGTCCTGCCACCTTCCTTCCCCGCCTACCTGTGTCCTCCTCAGGGTCGTCGCCGGCATCCTCCTCCTCCAGGGGCACAGGGTACTGCAGGTGGGTCACCAGTCCCATGTTCTCCTTCCTGTAGAACTCTATGAGCTGGTCCAGTTTAGTGAAGTACCTGACCGGGACGCCTTCCGAGGCCTGCGGACCGAGCCCCAAACAGAAGCACGAGTCAGCTGACCAGAATGTCACCGCCCACCAGGCCCGGGACTGACCCTGACCCCGAAAAAGCCTTGGGCTCCGACGCCTGCACCCCACACCCTGTGGCCAGCAGCTCCCGAGGGCTTTCTCCAAGACAAGCCAGCAGGATGGCTTCAAAGGTAGCCTTTGTTCTTTCAGCCTTCGCTGTACAAAATAGTGCATTTTTCATTATGGTAAAATTAGACAATACAGAAAGAAATCACCTGTATTTCCGCAACTCTGAGAAACTCACTTTCAATGGTTTAGAATATTTTTCTAGACTCTATGTATGTGTTTGATGGGGAGAGTTATTTTTGTTCTCTTCTCCACAAGATCACTTTTTAAAAATCACTTAGCGGGCCGGGGATTTAGCTCAGCGGTTCCGCCGCCTGCCTCACAAGCGCAAGGACCTGAGTTAATCCCCGGTACCAAAACAAAACAAAACAAAATATATATCACTTAGTGTTTATTTTTGCGGTATTGGAGGTGAAACCCGGTGCCTTGTGCAGGCACAGCGCAAGATTTACCGTTGAGCTATGCCCAACCTCCCAAGATCATTTATTATTTATTTATCTTTCAGTGCTGGTTGGGGGAACCCAAAGCCCTGCACATGTTAGGCAGGAGCTCTACCACCAAGCTACACTTTAGGCTCAGATCACTGATTTTAAGCACAGGAAAAAAATGTATTCTGTCAAAAAAAAAAAAATTTTTTTTTTTTTGAGACAGGGTCTCACTATGTAGTTGAGCTGACCTGGAACTCATTGTGTAGCCCAGGTTGGTCTCGAACTCAACAGTGATCCTCCTGCCTCAGCCTCCTGAGTGCTGGGATTATAGGCACGCGCCACCACGCCCGGCTGTTCTGTCAAATTTTTAAAAATATGTTGTAATTCAATTTTTCTTTTTTCTTTTTTGTACCGGGGATTGAATTCGGGTCTTTGCGCTTGCAAGGCAGGCCACCAAACTGCTGAGCTAAATCCCCGGCGTAATTCAGTTTTTCTAAAAACTCAGAAAATGGCGAAGCCAGCACAGAAATCTTCCATGGTTTGTGTCTCTGCTGTTGGTGGTAGAAGCGATCCTGCTCAGCTGTTCTAAGGCTCTGGGGCTGGGTCTTCCAGCTCTGAAGATCTTCCCAGAGCAGCCAGCCCCGCCCCGCGGAGACCCAGCCCATCGGACCTCACCCGCAGTGCCCCGCCCCGTAAAGACCCCGCCCTCTCAGAGGCTCCGCCCCTGGTCAGCCGGTTGACCAAAGCAAGAGATGCAGCTGCCCCTAGGTAAACGAATGGGCACCCAAAGTGCTCCCCTCCAGGCTGGGCTTCCCTGGCCTGGCAGGTACATAACCACCAAGGGCCCAAGACTCTCACATCCAACTTTAGATTTGGGGGATCAGGATCCAGCTGTTTTCCTCCTTAAGGCAATGAGACTCACAGCTTGTGGGAAACAAGGCCAGTTAGCACACAGGTTAGGGCTGGGAAGTCCACCCTGGTGGATGCACAGGCCGAGTCTCACCCCACTGGCCAGCAAATCTAGGCCCTGTGCTGCCAGCTGGGGGCAGGGACTGGGGAGGAGTCACACCCTGGCCTGAAGGTCTCAAGGCTGCAGGTGGCAGGGGCAGACACACATCCAGGGAGGGAATTTGGGTCTATCCCTCACCCTGGCTCCTGGGTGGTGAAATCCAAGACTGTAGTGAGGACACCAGCACCTCTCTCATCATTCACTGGGGCTTTGCACTGGGCTCTTCCAGCCCCTCTGTCCGCCCCTTGTCTCATTTCTTGGTCACTCTGTCTGTCTGTCTGTCCAGGCATAGCTCTGTGCCCGTATGCACACATACAGATCTGCATGGAAATGTGTGCTTGTGTGTGGGTTAGGGGGGTGCCTTGTGTGGCTTAAGCTGTTCAGTGAAGTTATATGGTGTTTAACGAAAGGGTTTGCTTACTTACTTTTCAATAAATTCACTCGCTTTCATTAGGTCCCACACCGAGCAATTTCTTTCAGGTTCTGTTGAACTAGAAATATCTGAGCATCAGCAACAGCAACAAATGGCCATTGCCTGCTATGAAGCCTCGTCAGTAGGCTCGAAACCAAACCAGAGAAGGGTAACAAAGGCTGTTTGACCGAAAGATGCAGGATCTGTGACCCTGAGCTGGTTAGAGCACTCACGGGTAAACACCGCTCTGTCAAAGGGCTCACAGCTAACGGCGATGCCCTGTTAGGTGGAGAAGTGAAAGGAAGCCACAGAGAAAGTCAGAGTGGGAGTCTGGGACGGGATTCCCAGCCAGAGGATGTCGGAGGATCACATGAGATCTGGGGGTTCAGGGAGGAGTTGCCATTGCAAAGCTGAAACCTCAACTGTGCTACAGTATTGATCTCAGCTAAGTTTGATTTCAGAGACGTGAAGTGCGAAAGAATAAACAATTGGTGATTAATGGCTACCCTGAGTGTGAAGCAAGCAGAGGCACGGGACAATCTAACAGGAATCCCTGCAGAGCGAGGTGGGTATGCAGTGTTTTGTTCTGGCTGCTCACAGAGGCCAGAGAGCCAGGGATCGGGGTGCTCTGCCGGGTGGCCCAGGTTCCCAAGAAGAAGGAATGCAGGGTTGAGTTTTAACCTCAAGGATGGAAGAGTAGCCCCATGTGGAAGTGCATGCCTATAATCCAAGCACCCAGGAGGCTGAGGC
>NW_022900928.1:130313929-130317098 GCF_012274545.1 Fukomys damarensis | reverse complement strand
GAGGCTGAGGGGAGAATTGCTGGGCGTTCCAGGTCATCCTTGACTAGATAGTAAGTTCAAGGCCAGCCTGCATGACATAGTGAGACCCTATCTCAAACAAACAAAAAGGATGGAGCAGTGGTCTGTCTGGGTGGACAGAGAGGCCAGCTAACATCGTCCACTGCTGGGAGCAGACTGTTGGCCCAGCTTCCACTCTTGTGGGTTCTGTAGGGTTGTTGTGTCCCCTCCCCCACCCACCTACTGAACACAATCCCTACTGTGCTGTATCAGTGGGATCTGGGGACATGATTAGGGTTCAGCGAGGACCTCAGAAGAGGAAGTGGGACCTAAGCTGGCCCCTTGCTCTGTCTGCCACCGTCACCCTGTACCACTTCAGGGTATGGCGAGAAGGCCCTCGCCAGACGCCAGCACCGTACCCTTGGGCTCCCCGGCACTCAGGAGGCTGAGGATGAGTTTGGGACCAGCTATGTAGTAAGACTCTGTCTCGAACCCCAGCCCCCCAAATAGAATAAAATTGTTACTGTCCCTCTTCTTCTGCCCGTGGGGATGGCTGCTTCCTGCCGGTCACCTGCAAGGCGAGGTTCCCTGCAGAAGGGCCACAGGTCCTTCTCTGGTGCTGTCCTTAATCTGCTGGCTGTTGCTGTAACTGAATACCACAGACTGGGTGATTTATAAAGAACAGAGATTTACGTGGCTGCCTGTCCTGGGCTGGGGTGGGGGGCGGCAAACAGAAGATGCTCCCACATCAAATCGAGGAGCAGTGAAGGTCCCGGGAACTTACCGCTGGGCTCAGGAGACCCCCTTCCCTCCAGAGAGGAGGCAGCCCAGATTCCTAACTCTCTAGGCCATCAGACTTAGTTCCTCATTCTGCAGTGAGGACCTTCCTGAAAATATTTATCAAGTCATCTTGAAATAGAGAAGGAGCCCCAGGAGGCCTGTGTTAGCTGAGTGTGGCTAATGGTATCGTCACACTGGTACCGGCCCTCCGCAGGCTGAGCCCACTGCCCCAGGGGGTTTCTGCCCTACAGTGACTGTCCCACCAGCCAGTGCTGAATTCCTTCCCCCTTTATCTATTGGTTGTTTTGAGTCAAGGTTGCACTGTGTAGTTCAGGCTGGCCTTGAATTTTTATTGCTCCTCTTGCCTCAGCCTCCAGAGAACCAGGATCGCAGGCAGTGCACCGTCACCGTGCCTCGCTTCTTCTCTCTTTCCCAGACAGCTAGGGCAGACTGATATTGAAGAAACAAGCAGCGGCATTTCCGACCTCAAGCTTGTTAAACGGGAACAGCCCTGGGCAGAGCAGACCTCCTTCGGGCTTTCTGGGATCAATGGAATGAACATGAAGTTCCATTCACAAAGGACAGAGGAGCTAGTTCTGACTGTCAAACAAAACCCTCGTCAGTTCTCCTGCCTCCCATTAAAATCTCCAGGCTGTGGAAAATTCCAGGTGACTGGCAGGGAGATCATTTCTACAAGGCCCCAGCAGACAGTGCCCCATGGAGCCCAGTTTAGCATCAACAGCTCTTTCCACCTCAGGGTTACAGTTCCTGAACCTGCTTCCCCCACAAGCTTCGGCAGGGTGGCGGGTGGGGCACAGAGGTACACAGCCAGGGAGAGGGTGGCCCACAGGCCCCAAGTTCAGGAAGAGAGAAGGGCGCCAGGGGCTTAAAACAAGGCGGGCCAAGGCGGGCATGGTGGCACATGCCTGTAATCCCAGCACTCTGGAGGCTGAGGCAGGAGGATCCCTGTGAGTTAGAGACCAGCCTGGGCTACATAGTGAGTTCCAGGTCAGTCTTGACTACATGATGCTGCTGTCGGCAGTCCTGGGCTCAGGGGAGGCACATAGGCCAGTAAGGCATTTCTCAGAGGGTAATTTTAATGACAGTACTGTCTGCTGTCTGTAAATGCAGAACTGAAATTGGTCTGGGTACCAGGAAGGAAGCCAGTGCGGGCAGCAGGATAGAAGCCATGCCCCCCTCCCACCCCCGCTGCTCCAGAAGGTTCGACCAGCCTTTGTTTTAAATCAGAAAGCATTTACTAGCCAGATGAAGGGTGCAGACCTGTAATCCCAACTGATAGGGAGGCTGAGGCAGGAGGATTACAAGTGCAAGACCAGCTCAGGCAATTTAGCAAGACTCCATCACAAAAATAAAAAAATAACAAGTGTTGAAGATGTAGCTCAGCACTCCCTGGGCTCAATCCCTAGTCCCTCAAAACAAAACAACCCCACAAAAAACAAAAAACGGAGCAACAACAACAAAAGTACAGAGGCACTGGAAGTACTGAGAAAAATAAAAAATAATAAAAGAAAATAAAAAGCCCTGCTGGGCGTGGTGGCACACACCTGTAATCCCCCCAGCACTCGGGAGGCTGAGGCAGGAGGATCACTATGAGTTCCACATAGTGAGTTCCAGGTCAGTCTCAGCTACAACACAGTGAGTTCCAGGTCAGTCTCAGCTACATAGTGAGACCCTGTCTCAAACAAACAAACAAACAACACAACACAAAACAACAATAACAAAAAGCCCTGCTCATGCCCTCACTTAGCACTTATTTTAAACCTGATGACAAGGCAGAAAGCAGATCATAAACCGGAGATAAGGATATGACAGGGCTGCTGCGGCTCTTGTCTCTTAGGGAGGAGACTGGAGGGCTGTCGGCGGGTGGGGAGGTCGTGCAGCAGTCAGCGCCAGCCTTGGCAAAACTCGCATTCTGTTCTAAGTGCTTTGCAGGCACTGAAGGAATCCAAAAGCTGGCGTGCCTGTGATGACCAGGTGGACATTAATTTGAATGTGGGGCAAGAGTGGATGCTGGGGTCCCCCAGACCCCCTCTGGTGCTTGAATGAGGGAGGGGCAGCAAGGCATGGAGGGGGTGGGGGAAGGAGGAAGGGCAAGAACAAAAGCAGAGCTGGAGCTGGAACCCCAGACCACTCACGGCCACACATGTCAGGGACAGGGACTCCCACAGGTCTGGCTTCAGGCCACTTGATTGGTGTCAGCATCATTTAATGGGGTCAGGTGGGGTGAGGGTTGGCATGGGCAGAGCCTTTGCAGCCCGCTTCGGACCCCGACGTTCCCCCTCAGCCGTGGAAGAGACCCAGGAGGTGGCCCCTAAAGGGACAGCTCCTCCCCTCCCTTCTCTTTTCTCCCAGACGTTGTCTCCCCCTCTCT
>NW_022900928.1:130305745-130313820 GCF_012274545.1 Fukomys damarensis | reverse complement strand
CGGGAAGGGGAGGCTGCTTTGCACACAGCTGCTGGAAACTGCTCGGGGTAAGGAGAAGGGGACCCTGGGTGCCCTCTGCAGCGGGAGGCACTGCAGATGCAGGGAGGGGGGTTGCTGAGTGGATTCTGTGGTATTGGGTTCAGGTGAGAAGGAATCCAGCATGTACGTGCACACACACACACACACACACACACACACACACACAAGCACACGTCTTTCCTGCTGTGTCTCCAGAGGGGACCTAGGAGCAGGGACCCTGACAGCAGCGGTGTCCCAGCTGCTCAGAACTCAGCTGCGAGACACAGTTCCATGGTGGATTCTAGGAATCCAGGGTGCAAAGGTAGTGGGTACCAGAAACTGCCTTTGGGCCTGAAAGTCAGGCGGTGTCCAAAGAATAGTGATGATTTGTCAGGCGATACCCGAGCCAAAGGCAGGGAGGGCGGAAAGGAGCGGCTAACATCAAAAGGAATAACAAAAACAGTGACCGCCCACTGAATTAAATAAGAGCTCTTAGTCCATCCCGAGATAAACAAACAGGAAGGGAAAGCTTTCCCCCAGTGGGCCGCCAATTGATAACTGTCAAAGGAATCACAGAAGTGGACATCACTATTTGGCAACCCTTCCAGCAATAATGGATTCACACAAGAATCATCAACAGGCGCGAAAACCAGGAGGGTGAGCATTTGAGGAGGAACAGGATATTTAGATAGTCTCAAAGTATCTTCCCACAAGACAAGTTTTATTTTTGAATTTCAGCTTCTTCTGCAGTGTGCTAAGAATCGAACCCATGGCCTCGCAGAGGCTAGGCAAGCGCTCTGCCGCTGAGCTCCATCCCAGCTCCATCCCAATTACTAATATTAAAGCTGCAAACAGCAACAGTAGTTGTGTAAGGAGGAAACGGGGCAGGCACCGCCTCGGGCATGCGCTCAAAGTTAACTTGCTGGGTGCTAGGCCAAGAGGCCCTGTGTATCTCCGGGGGTGGGGCTGCCTCACTTTGGGGGAGTCCTGTAGAAAATACAGGACCTGCATCCAGCCACGTGGGAACACCAGGAGCTGTGAGAACAGCAGGTAGTCTGCACAGCATCAGCCCGCTCTCCTCCAAAGTTCCAAGGTCGGGAAGAAGGAAAGACAAGGACCCATGACCCGGCTCAAAGCCGCTAACTAGATGTGAGGACTCCATGAACCACCGGGGTTGAAATCTTACATATTTTACATAACTGTAGAAATCATTGGTTGCTCATTGCTATTAAGACTGTAGGAGAAATTGGAATGGAGCCTAAGGGTTCGATAGTAGCATTTTATCTATGCTAACTTCCGGAGTTTCATGGCCATGCGCGTGATAACGTGGGAGACAGTTCTTATTGTTTAGGAATAGCGGGCAGGGTCAGGAACTTCCTCTCCAGGAATTCAGGGAAATAATAGCTGCGATATGAGAGAAGATGATTAATTCGCCCCATGCTAAAAGCTTGTGGGGAAAGAGAGTGAGGTGGATGGGGGAGTCCATTGTGCTATTCCGGAGGATTTTTTTTTTTTGTACCGGGGATCAGACTTGGGTCCTTGTGCTTTCGAAGCAGGCAGCAGAACCACCGAGCTAAATCCCTCCTAAGGATTTTCTAAGTTGAATCATTTTCAAAATAAAAAACTTAGAAAAGATAATTGGGCCGAAAATGGTCTATGTCTTCATCCGAATGGCTATATATTAAGACATTTTGGAAATAGACGCTGTAATAAAAGGCATCTTAGAATCAGCTTACATAGCTTAGCTTGTTTAATTAGGGTACACAGGCCGGGGCACACTCACATACACATGCACACATGTGTGGAATACACACACGTGCACACATAGGAGAGGTGTGGAGAGGGATCTTTCCTAAATCACATACATCATTGTAGGTCTACATACTTTTAGAAGTATCTGCGCTGCCCAGACAGCTGTAATAATACGAATGGCGCCAAAAATGCCAACGGTGGTCCTGGGGGTCAGACTGGCACCGTGCATGGACAGAGGAAAAGGAGTGGCCAGGCCGGGGAGATGGTGGCAGGCACAGGCCTCTGGGTCATCTGGACATCAGATGTGGCCAGGAGTCACCAGGGGGAGGGCAGTGCTGGCTTCCTCAGCAGAGGTCGGGCCGGGCTGGAGAATAAGGCAACCTCAATGGGCCTTGGGGAGGCCGGCTCCGGCCTGAGGGGCACAGGACAGCTGTCCTGCGGGGGGAGGCTGGCAGGGGATGGGGAGGTGTGAGCACGGCTTCTGTTCTCTCCTAGGAGCCCTGGACTGAGCTTAGCTGCAGGGGGGAAAGAGTGATGACACGGGTGTCCGGGAAAGGTTTTGGGGACTGTGGCACAAAGAGCCAGTGCTGGGCTGGAGGCCGCCCCACTCTGCCGTGCGGAACCCCACAGATAGCTTGGAGGGCTTTGGTACCTGGGTTGGGACAGGAACTGTGATGTTCTTGTGGCACGGGGTGGTAGTGCAGTCCAGGTCCTTCCTGTCAGAGCCCTGTGCGGCAAGAATTGCCAAGGGAGGAGGGACGTGGAAGGGCTCTTTCAGGGGTCTCAGAACCGTTCCAGCGACCTTCGGAGACAGCCAATCCTGGCAGGTAGGCTGCATGGGATTCACGGTGCCACCTCTGGTCCCTCTCTACGGGCCTGGACCCTGGTAGGCATCAGTGTGGGGACTTGGAAACCCACCCAGGCTCACTCATGGTACCACAGAACGGAAGGGATGGCACACACAGTCTAACGAAGGTGGGGCCCAGTCCCGAGCCGCGCTGAGCCCACAGGACGTCCTTCCTCCATCCCGGGACGCCCCTGTCCCCAGCTCCCCAGCGAGCTCCAGGCTGCCCCCTGGTGGTTTCTTCCCAGGACAGGGTGGGCTCTGTCTCTCACTCTGAGCACCCTGGGGACTTTCTCTACCTTGTTCTCATTTCTCAGTCCCAAGTCCATCGCTTTTCCTCTTGCCCGATTTTGGAAGCTCCAGAAGGAGGTGGTTCTGGCTCTGCCTCGCCCTCATCACTATCTGCCCCACCTCCCGGGCAGAGACCACCAATCTCTGCCCATCACGTGCCCTCTCTGGGCCTGGGAGTGGGTCCCCAGCTCTCCTCCGAGCCTTGAGCAGCTATGGGGCCTTTGAAGCCCCGCATCACGGGAGCAGCCGGCTCAGGCCTAACCGACAGCTGGTGCTCCTGCTGAAGTAACGGCCCTCCTGCCGCATGGGAACTTACTCCGGGGTCTTCCTCTCCACCAGCGCTGGGCCTCGACGGCTGCCTAGAGGAGGAAGCTGAGGTGGCCAGGGTTTTGGCAACTCGTCCCACAGTAATGAACTGGTTTCACCCCAGACCTGTCGCCATACATCAATGAGCCCGCGGTCCTTTCTCACCCCCTCAGGCCTCCCCGGGTGCCCTGTCCTCCCAGGGAGCCTGAACCCCGCTGTGGCCTCAGCCTCCTTTCCTCCCTGGCAGCCTCCCCTTCTGCAGTCCCATTGCAGCCTCTTTCTGGCCAGGGCTGGAGCCACCCTGAGACAGCAGCTCAAAGGGCCAGAGGCTGCCTGCCTGCCAGGCCACCCAGACCCAGGCCTGGCCCCCATCTAGGTGAGAAGTGAGACACAGGAACATGAACCCCTAAGTAGATCCTAGTGAGCAGCAGGAAATTACCGGACAGTACGGTGAGACCGAGGCATGCGTGGATTTATGTCATAGCCAGAAGCAAGGCCTCGGTGTGTGTAGCAGTGAGGAAGAATTTCAGGAAGATCCTTGGATGGAAAAGGAGAAAACAGAACAAGAAGCCAGGCAAAAAAAAAAAAAAAAAAAAAAAAAAAAAAAAAAAAAAAAAAAGCAGAGGTCCAGATCAAACAGAAAGCTTCCAGCCTGCTGGGATGGGGAGATGCGGTGACCTAAAGGTCCAGGACACCAGCAGGGGTCAAGCACGATGTATGCTGGTCAGCATGCTGGCACAAATGTGGCCCTCGGCTCCCAGCGGGGCTCACCCCGGACTGTGGTGCTCAGTTCAGGTAAACAGAGCGAGCAGGCAGCTTGGGGAAGACATCAGCCCCCAGAGGAACTGGCCGGGGCACCCTGCACCCCAGTGTCCAAGGCGCGGCATTGACAGGGGCTTCTGAGGCATCTACACCTCGTCCTGCAAGAGGGAGCTCTGGGGCGGGGACCCCGGGTGGCTGAGGACAGCGCAGAGCCCTGTGAATTTCACAAGCGGAAGACGGTCCCTCCGCAGCCTGCAGTGCCCTGAGGGGCGTGGCACCCGGCACCACCCCCACCCAATCAGATCACTATGGCGTGGCTTGTGAGGAGGGGCTGAGCCAGTCCTAGCAACCAGCTGGGGTTCTCGGGAACAAACCATCTGGGAACCTGCTTTATTGTATGTGCATAGGAGAAGCCAATGTGCCGTATGTTTTTAGCCTCCCGAGTTAGTTCATCTTTTGCATTAATGCAGTCTTAGCTCAACTGCCCACAAAAAGCAGACAGGGGAGGTAGATGAAGGGAATAAGCTGGGGTGAACCAGAGTTGGGGGACTGTGGCCCACCAGGGAGAAATGTCCCATTGAAAGGGAGAAGGATCCTCTTGGTCCCAGTCACTTCACCACGTGGTAGTATAGGCCTTAGGTGATCTTTACATTTCTCAAGGGAAGCTGAAAAATCTATATTATTGTGTAAGAAATCTCTGAATTTTAAGAAATATTTTTCTTTGGGGGGGAGACAGGTTCTCACTATATGGCTGGCCTCTAACTTGTGATCCTCCTGCCTCAGCTTCCCAAGTGCTGGGAATTCCAGGCACGCAGCACCACGCCTGGCTTGTGATTTTTCTTCCCCCCCTGAGGACCACATGGAAAAATAAAGCCAGGGTGAGAAGAGCACACCCAGGTCAGCCTAGATGTTGGTTTCCAGTGCAGTTGGGATCTGTCTTTCACTTATGTCCCTGATTCAGGTTAGGACCTAGGAGGCAGGTTCACCAATGCATGGCTCAGATGTGCAGGGTGGCAGAACCGGGATGAAACGAACAGACCCCCTCCATGATCTAAAGTAGCAGGCCGTGACAAGAATGTGCAGTCTAGGAAAGCAGATCTGAAATTCTCAGTCTACTGGGAAGGACATAAGTGAAGGGGGAGACCATGCAGTTTGAGTGACAGCAAATACAGCTGACAAGAGTGTGGCGTGACCCCCACTGTGCAGACAGGAGAGCCCCTGGGTGTGTGGCGGGGCCCTGCTCTGGGCTCCAATCTTGCTGTCCAGGAAGGAAAGTGCTTCATGGGAGGTGGAGCTGGGGTGGCCCAGGGTGGGGAGGTGGCATGAGGAGCTGCTGAAGTGACTCCCAGGACTTGGCCTGGAGGAGCCGTAGGGGACACAAGAGGGCAGAAGAAGGCTCCAAGGAGGAGCCCACAGGGCCCTGGCTCCAACGCCCTGTCGCTGTCCCGCAGTCACACTTGCCCGCTTCCCATGTGCACTGCTGTTCCCTGCCTGGGCACCTCCGGTTGAAGTCTTTTCTCGGCCTCCCTGACTGAGTTCTTGTCATTTGCCTGCACCCTCCTCTGGAGCAGAAACATCCGGGGACTCAGGAGCAGCCCACAGAGAGCACCCCAGCCGCCAGTGTGTCAGCCAATCGGAAGCCCCCTCCTCCTCCGTAAGTTTCACGGAAAGAGAAACCAAATAGAGACGCCATTATTTACACACAGTGAGAGCATGGGCCCCGAGAAGCCAAAAGAATGAACTAAGGACCTCGTGAAGGAGAGGGAATAAAAATGCTCAGGACACAATGCTTGTGTGGTCCCAGTTCCCTGAGATGAATTGGATTCTTATGCATCACAAACACATACAAAGGAAAGAAAAGACTAGTGAGAGGGTTCAGAAAGGCAGTTAAAGAGCATCTGCTGAAACCATACATTTCCTAGATGCACCAGCAAAGAAAGATCCTGTTTGCTAAAGAACTATAAATGTATATCACACCCAATAGCAGGGCAAGTGTAAGAACTAATGGGAGAACGCATACAAGGAACTCAGCTTTTTCTAATGCTGGAGAGTCATCCAAGAGCCTCACACTACGATGCATTTTGTATTTTGACACGAGTCCCGAGACCTCTTCATTCCAAAGTCTAAAAAAAAAAAAAAAATCCTAAATCCAAGCCCCCTCTGGTCCCAAACATTTTGGACAAGGATCACTCAACCTGCACTACCTGTACCTGTGCTATCTGTTCCTACATAACATTCGCAGGGATCCTTAAAGGGGAATCACAGCTCGCTTAAAATTGGCCCGGGGTCACACTCGCGGTCAGACACAGTTCACTGGCACTGATACAACTATGGACGCTTCGTTGCCGCTCTTTCCCTCTCCAGGCCCTGAGATCTGTCACCCTGTTCAGAACGCCTCAGTGAGCCCTCAACGTGTGAAGTCTTTCACACTATTTTCAGCATCACTAATCTATGATAGATTCTAACTTTAACTATGAGAGAAACAGGTACATTGATAATTTCCCAAGAAGAGAAGCTTGCCTCAGGGTCGGGGGTTTTCTTTCTGGTTCTTATCTTCAGTCTGAATGTCCTTACCCTGGTTTACTATTCTGCTACCCGAAAAGGCTGAGATAACAAATAGTCACTGGTAGTTGTTCTCCTCAATGCAAAAGAAAAGAAAAACATCAGACGAGAGAGAATGTGGCAGCCTGGGTGGCTGAGAGAGCAGAGCAGGGCTCCAGGAGGCACGCAGACTGTAGTCTGTTTATTTCTCCATTTCCGTTGGGCCCTGTTCGTTTCTCTTTCTGTCACCTCCCATGTAGCCCTCTTTACCTGGGGTTGAGGTTATGTCCCCCACACCTTTGTCCGTCCCCCCACCGGTGCAAAGATGGTGGGGACACCTAGCACCCAAAACCAATCTGCACGAATTGTTCCAAAAGCCTTGCCAGGAGTGCAAACTGTCTCAGTGCCCCACGACCAGGAGCCTACGAGGCACATTTTCATCCTGAATTGCTAATCCCCGGGACCCTCTTCTTTCCAGCTTGCTGCTGTCTCTATGAAAGTGTGGAGGGGGGGAAAGCTAGGGAAGCTTAAGGGACAGCTGGCAGGTAAGCGCCGGGCTCAGCGGTCTCCCTGAGACCGGAGCCAGTGGGCTTGGGGAAGCTGCAGCCCCGGCAGGGCCCTGATTAGAGCTGCGGCCCAGGCCCCAGTTGCTCCCTCCGGGGCCCCTTCCAGGGGGGCCCCTGCTGCACCCTGCCTCAGCCTTCCAGTGATGAGACACTGATCCTGAGGGCCCCCCTCTCGGGAACCGTGGAGCACTTAGAGCAGGTCAGCTTTGGAAGCCTCTAGTCTACTTCCCTCCCTTAGAGGAAGGCAGAGTCCGTTCATGCCACAAGTTAACACTGAGTGCTTAGTCATTTAGCAAATGTTCACGGAGCATCTACTCTGTGCCAGGCGGTTTGCAGTGCTGCAGAGACAGCAGTGAACCATACAGACAAGATCTTAGCTCTCATGGTGTCTCCCCCACCATCTCTCTCTCTTTCTCTCTTTGTCTCTTCCCTGCCCCGCTCTCCCCGCCTTATGGCCTTGCTATGTTGTAGCCCAGGATGATCTTGAAATAATTTTATTATTATTTATTATTTGTTTATTTTGGATATATCGTCTTGCTATGTAGTCCAGGCTGACTTTGAACTCCCTGGACAGGCCAGGTTGGCCTCAAACTCGTGGCGATCCTCCTGCCTCAGCCTCACGAGTGCTGGGATTACAGACCTGTGCCCTCATGCCCGGCTGTGCTGGTTTCTTTGTACAAATGACTAACTGATCACTTACTAAGGACTTCCACATGTTGGGGAGAAATTGCTCACAGCGAAGGACACCTCTGCCGAGAACAGGTGGGAAAGGCTAACTGCAAAGAGGCTCTGTGCCCCGAGAGATAAACAGAGGCGGTGCGCTCAGGCCTGATCCAGTCGAGTTGCTCCTTCAACAGATGCTCGTGGATCCCCCATCCTGTTCTGCAACAAGCAAGACGAGGGAGAGGCAGACAGCGCTGCACTCCACGTGTAAGGGCAAGCACAGCAAGGGGAGCCTTGGGGAGCACAGGGAGGCAGCGGCATTCCCAGGTGAC
>NW_022900928.1:130301638-130305489 GCF_012274545.1 Fukomys damarensis | reverse complement strand
GAATGGGTGTAGGGATGGAAGAATGGACGAGCGGCTGGCCAGCTGGATGGAGGAATGAACGGGTGGGTGGGTGGAGGGACAGGCGGACGGATGGGTGAATGGGTGGGTGGATAGGTAGATGGACAGTTGGTGGATGGATGAAGAATAAATACATGAGTGAACACTCTACGGGGAATCTCTAAGCTGAGCCATGCTGCCGTTGAGGGCTCTAGTAAGAACAGAGAGCTGTACCACTAGCTGGACTCAGAAGCAGGGTCATCGTTTGTCTTGCTCAAAGACAGCAGCTCAGATGCCAGCAACGGTCAGCTGGTTCTGTAGCCAGGGCCCAACTGCTTCAGCCTCCCCGAGTGCTGGGATCCCAGGCGTGCACCACTGCGCCTGGCTTGATCAGTGTTTATTAGAACTCACTGTGTGCTAGAAATAGTGCCAGGGTAGATAAAAAAATAACCCAAGGGACAAAGATACAAAGGCCGGGGCTGGGGATGTAGCTCAGTGGTAGAGCACTTGCCCAGGATGTGCAAGGCCCTGGGTATGATCCCCGTCTTGCCAGACAAACAAACAGATCGGATAGTCACAAACAGGGGGGGGGTGCTCCGGGGAGATGGGGGAGGGCAGAGTGCTATGGTTATGGGTGATCCCCAAGGCTTCTCAGGAAGAGGGGAGTTTCCTCGGAGAAAAAAAGGTTTCCAATGGCAACAGCACAAACCACAGGGCAGAGGGTAGGAGTGCACCACCCCGCAACCGGCAGGAAACCGCCGCCTCCCAGAGCACGGGGATGTGGAAATATCGATCGGCTTCTGTGCTGTTTCGGGTTAGCCGTGGCTAGAAGGCTCCTGACACATTAAGAGTGTCTGGGGCGAGGTCAGGACCAAGGAGGGCAACAGCAAGGCTGCCTGGATCAGACCAGGGGGCGTGGGCCTTTCTTGGCCTGAAGCCTGGTGCTCAGGGTTTTTCCCCGGTCCTAGAGATTGAACCCAGGGCCTCAGCCATGTTGTACCAGTTCTCCACCACCGTGCTATACTCCAGACCTTTACGATTTTGTGTGTGTGTGTTGAGACAGGTTTTTGCTAAATTGCCTGAGCTGGCTTTGATCTCGTGATCCTCCTACCTCAGCCCCCTGAGCGGCTAGGATTGAAAGTATGTGCTACTGTGCCTGGCTTTAATATTCAGTGTAAAATTTACATTTGCTGCTCTGAAATTCCCCTGGGAGATCCTAAACCACTCTGTGTTAGGATACTTGTAACTGCAGGTAACAGAAAACCCTACTGGATTACTGGAAGAAGAAGGTATCAAATTATCTCATAGCTCAAGAAGTCTAGAGTTAGAGTGGCCTCTGGGCTGGTTGTTTCCTTAATTCAGTGGCATCAAGTACTCAGATTCATTTCACCTTTCTCCTCTGCCATCTGCCTGTTAGCCTCACTCTCCTGCTACTTCTCCTCATGGTTACAAGATGGCAGCAGCAGCTCCAGCTATCACATCCTGTGACAGTTTCTAAAGGTAGAAACAGGGCTGTTTCATCCTAAGATAAATAGGCTCTTACTAGAAGAAAACTGTCTAGGCAAAGTGGACCAAGAATCTCTGGAACAAAGAGAAGCAGGAACAAAGTGGCCAGGGGGATGGGAAGAAAATGAAGACAGTCATTTGAGGTACAGATGACAAATAATATAGATATGATCTCACTCAGAACTCTCCAAGTTCCCTAGGAGAGGACTTGGAGACTCACAGCCATGTATGAGAGAGGTGAGGATGGCCCAGTTACAAAGGTACATGTGCCCCAGAAGGCTAGAAAAATGTGTTGGTTCTTAGAAAGAAACCAGACAAGCTAGAATAAGAGCATATTCAAAACCCAAACAGGGAGGCTGAGGTGGGAGGATCTCTGTGAGTTCAAGGCCAGCCCGGGCTACATAGTGAGTTCAGGGTCAGCCTGGAATACACAGTGAGACCCCATTTCAAACAAACAAAAACAAATGAGCAAGCAAAAAATAAGACAAAAGCAAAATACAAAACCAAGCTCCTAGAATGAGGTGGTCATGCCATAAAGGAACCCCATGCCCTGCACTCCTCTGGCTCCGGCCTCACTGCTCTCTGTCACCAGGGCCTTCTCAGCCCCCTCCTGTGTGACTTCAGGAAGCTGTTGTCCCGCCACATCCTCTGCCCGGCGGCTCAGGCGGAATCTTGACTTCACACAGAACAGTAGCAGCTGCCACCCGCTTCCTGAGCTTAATAACAATGGCTCCCAACTGCCCGCCTCGTGACCAAACAGCCCCAGGGCGCTGGCTCCCCTGTCCAGAGCAGCGTGACAGCCAGCGACAGGGACCAGGAGGCCCAAGGCACGAGTCTCAGCTGAGCACTGGGGGCTGGCTCCTGTCCTTGGGGCTTTCTTCTGCGTCCAGGAGAAGCAGCCCACAAGTCTATGGGACAGATAGCTTCCAACTCCCCTTTCCTCTAAATGTGTGTGTTAAAGCTCACGCACGATGCCGCTGTCCTGACTTCACATCCGGTATATGATCCCGGCCTCAGGAAGCACAGGAACCTCACAGAGGTGGAGATCATGGGCATGTTTTTTGTCCGTGTGCAGGGGATCAAACCCAGGTCCTTTGCACTGAGCTACAGCCCCAGCCCTTTATCTTTTTATTTTGACACAGGGTCTCAGCAAGTCACTAAGTTGCCCAGACTGGGCTCTGACTTACAATTCTCCTGCCTCAGCCTCCCAGGGGGCTGAGATGACAGGCCCGTGCCACCATGCCTGGCTATCAAGAGCAGCTTTTACCTTTCACTTTATTCTTGGTGGGAAGGGAGCAAGGGATGGAGGGCATAGGATAGAGCAAAGGAGACACGTTTGTTTCACATGTGGTCCTCATCTGTGTAAAGTGTCTGAAGCTTGCCTTGGCCTGGCCTCTCTTCAGCATCCCTGCAGCTGCTCGTCACCTCAGACTCTCCCAGAGCCAAGGCATAGGTCCTCTTTGGAGGCAGCAGAAGCTGGAGAGCTCACTTTGGGTCAGGGCCCAAAATGCTCCCACTGCCCTGAGCAGAAAGTCACTTCCCGTACCAGGTCAGGAAAGGAGACGGGATTTACCAGAACCCCCTCCAGGTGTGACGCACATTTTCCCCAGGAGCTCAGCGTCCTTCTTTCCTCCAGCCTCCCTGAGGTTGGAAAGAAGCTTCTAGACGGTTCTTCTATGGAACAACTGCTCACAATCCTATAGGCCACAGGGGTCCCTGAGGACGCGAAGTCCCCGCCCAGAGAGCAGAGCTAAGGGGCAGTGGCCTCTGATGAAATTTGTCTCCCTGTCACCGCTGAGTACTGCTGAGAATCTTCTAGAACAACTCATCTCCCTCCTTCCCCACCCCCTACTCAGCTGCCCCTCCCCTCACTCCGTTTCTCTTCTGTTCAAACTGCCACCATCTAACCTACAACCTTCTGTATTTTTTCTCGACCATTTCCCACCATTCTTTTTCTTTCCTTCTCTCCCTTTTCCTCTTCATGTTTCCTTTCCTCTTTCTCCACTCCCTTCCTCCATCTTTTCCTTCCTCCTTGGCCTCACACCAGCTGCAACCACATTAGAGGGTCCTCACGGCAGGCGAGATAAAACAGTCACCAGGAGTTGGGGTCACTCCTCCCTCCCCGTGGGAGCAGCACGGGGCCATGGGGTGTAGACTGACTTGTGAGGTGGGTGCTCTGGTGACAGTGAGAAGCCCCTGGGGGGCAGGCCCTGCGGCCCCGCGGCACCTCATGGGGCCAGCTGCCTCTTTCGGTGAGCCCCGTGTTCTGGGGACACCAAACAGACTTGGATGTGAGGAATGAGTTATTTAGAAACTGATGCTAGGCCCAGGAAAGTGTGTGAGAGGGT
>NW_022900928.1:130288980-130301187 GCF_012274545.1 Fukomys damarensis | reverse complement strand
CCCAGACCAGGTCCACGGTTGGGAGCAGACCTGTCCTCCACGGCTGGCTCCCTTCTGCAAAAACTGCCCACTGCTGCCCTGGCTGAGGTGGCCTGAGGACCGTGCCAGTCCTCACGCTTCGGGGGGTCACCTCTCCAGGACAGCTGAGTCACACAGGGACTGTGGTCTCTGAGAGGCCTGGGCAGGGCAGGGGAAGCCTTTGGGGGTCCCCACCAATCAGCTCCCTCTGGGCACGCTGGGAACCGAGAAGGCGCCAACCAGCACAGCAGAACTGAGGCACGGCGGTGGCACTTGGCCAGGTCCTCCGCAGCCTGACCCCACCAGGCGTACCAGGCCCGCCAGCCACTGACGCAGCTCGGGTTTCAAAGCTTCTGCTGGTCCGGGGACCACTCAGCGTCACAGGAAGCTACCGCAGCAAGGCGTAGTCTGCACCTCCACAAGCCCCGTACAGTGTGACACAAAAGCCGCAGAATCAGGTCTTTTCCAGTCATACTTAGAGTTTCCTCCACTTTGAAGGAATAGAAGAAACCATGAGGGGAAAAAGATCAAAGGCTCCAAGTAGCTTTTAACTTTGGCATTGTGACTCCTCTCGGGGAGCTCCTCAGAAGGACAGCGGGCCGGGGGGCAGGGAGGTTTGCCCTGGCCCAGGCTTGGACACAGCAGCAGCACTGAGGCAGGTGACTCACCTACATGAGCGATAGCCATTCTAGTTCAGGGTTTTGTTGTCTGTCTTTTGAGACAGGGTCTTACTGTGTAATTCAGGCCGGCCTTGAACCCAGTGTGTAGCCCACACTGGCCTTGAACCCCTGGCGGTCCACCTGCCTCAGCCTCCTGAGTGCTGAGATCACAGGCTGAGGATCGTCCTCTCCCCTGCTACTCCCTTCTACTTTCTTTGCAGCTCAACCCTTTATGCTTCCTCGCTGGGCCTCTGTGATGTGGTGACCAACCTTGTCTCTCCCAGCCGCTCTTCTCTTCTTCCCATGATCCCTCAGGATTCAGTAACACACACACACACACACACACACACACACACACACACACACGGCCTCCCTCACCCAGCTGAGGACCCTGAGACCAGAGCTTCCTTCTTCTTTTCCACCCCCGTGTTCTCTTCATACAGCCAGATAAAAATAGCTTCCTCTGTGGTCAGACGGAGCCCTTCGTGTTTGTCCCACAGGCCAGGCCCAGCGTGGTCCTGCCAGGCTCGGAGCAGTGCACTTTTTCCTTTTAAAACTCAGCCCTGAGTCCCGCGCAGTGAGACCTTGTGTGGCAACCTCTGTGGGTCCCGCAGACCCGCGGAGCCTTCTCTCTGGTCCCTCCCTGGGGAGGGCCGGGAGAAAACACTGTGCAACCACAAACAGACTTTTCCCCTTCACCTCTGGGCTTCTCTCTTCACCACTGTGTCCTTTTGACACTCGTGGGCACAAGTAACCCCAGGCACGCCTACTTCACGGGGCCACGGGGCGGGGTCACACTTCCCCCCAGAGCCGTGCCTGGGCTTTGGGAGGAGGACAGGTTCAGCCCAGCCCTTAGGACCAGGCGACACGGGACACATGCTCTTCTCTCCCTTCCCCAGGACAGCTTACCTGGACAGTGAACTTGTCCTCCTCGTTGGGCAGGATTCTGTAAGTGTAGACGCAGTTCCGGTACCTGGAACAGATCAGAGATGTCATCAGAGTCCAGCAGAAGCATCAGTTTCTGTGTTGCTGCAAGGACAGAGTTGCTGACGTGGCCCGAGGGACCCAGACGCTTTCCCTCGTGGCTTGCTGGCCACTGTGTCCGGGGGGGGGGCCCAGGAAGCAGTCCCAGGCAAGCCCTCCCTTTCCACTGCCCCAGTGCCTGAGAGCCTCAGGGAAGGGCTGAAGGGGCCTTTTGGGTGTGGACACTGATTTCCTGCAGTGCCCCACAGCTCTGGGGTCTGATCCACAAGCATCCACTGTCGGGAAGACTCCCAGACCTCTTGGCTGCCATGGTGGTCAAGAGAAGTGTGAGGAGGAGGTGCTAGAAAAAGAAGTGATTCTGAAGCTGGGTGTGGTGGTGCACACCTGTAACCCTAGACCTGGGGAGGCTGAGGCAGGAGGATCCCTGTGAGTTCAAGGCTACACAGTGAGATCAAGGGCAGCCTGGACGATATAGCGAGAGCCTGTCTCAACTCCATTCCTAACAGAGACAAACATTCTGATAATAACTGTGCCAGGTACCTACCAGAATGACCCTACCCAGGTGCCCCAACAGAACCAGGCCAAGACGGGGGTGTCTAGGACTGGCCCTCATGACTCCGTGCACTTCCTGCACTAGGGCTCCTCTGGAACTTAGAAAACCAGGGGTCACTGCTGACCCCAGGCAGGGTCAGTCTTCCTTCTAGAATCACTTGGCCCCTGTGTGCCTGGCCCTCCGCCAAGCACCAACAGATGTTACAGTGTAACTCACTTTAAAACCTGTCTGGGACTCGGAAAATATGAAAACCATACAGAAAGCAATGAAATAAAAAATAAATGTCTCTTCCTGTCAACCTGTATTTCCTTACTACTTCTGTCTGTGAAAGGTTCCAGAGCTCTCATTTATTATTATCTTCATTTTTTGAAGACAGGGTCTTGCTGTGTATTTCAGGCTGGCCTTGAACTCACTCTGTAGCCTCAGGCTCACGTGACCCTCCTGACTCAGCCTCCAGAGTGCTGGGATCACAAGTGCACCACCATGCCCCATATTCAGAACTTTTAAACAGACACATGAGCCAGGCGTGGTGGTGCACGCCTGTAATCCCAGCACTCAGGAGGCTGAGGCAGGAGGATTATTGTGAGTTTGAGACCAGCCTGGGCTACATAGTGAGTTCCAGGTCAGTCTCAACTACATAGTGAGATCCTGTCTCAAAAAAACAAAACAAAACAAAACAAAACAACCAAAAAACAAACAAACAAAAAAACACATGAGCTTATGTATGTGTATCTTTTAAAATGTGTACAAATATTTCCACAATATTTCCAGTACTGAGGACTGGGTCCAGGAAGCACTAAGCTATACCCTCAGCCCTTTCGCATATGTACTTTTAGAAATAGAGACTCTAAATTGCCCTCGGTGGCTCAAAATGTGTGATCCTCCTACCTCAGCCTCCTGAATAGCCGGGATTGCAGGTGTGTGCCGCCATACTTGGCTGACATTTGCTTTTTTAAACAACAACAATAACAACACAAAGGTCTCAGAAGTCTTCCCCCACCAACTGAGAGCGGGTTTATCACGGTCCTCGTCACGTTCCATCCCACACACTTTGGCCACGCACTTGACCGGAACTCGATGAAGGGCAGCGTCTCCAGCTTCCTGTTGCCGTAAGTGACGCCGCTGTGGACGTCTCGGGGACGCTTCCCACCAGCAAAACAGGGCGGCTGGTAAGATGGCACCGGGGGCGGGGGGAGCTTTGCCGGCGAGATGTGAGCATGCGTGGTAGGGGTGTGCCGGGCACTCGCCGCAGGCCGCACGCTGCCGTTCACCAGCGCCTGTCTCCCAGCCCCAGACGGAGGAGGAGGGGCTCAAAGACGGGGACACTTTGTGCTCTCACAGCGACACCCTGCCAGGCTGACACCTTCTCTCCTGCTAACCGGATATGAAAGTGTCTATTTCCCCACACCCTGCCAGCCAGCTGGTATCAGACTTTTTAATCTTTGTGAATCTAAGAGGTGACAGAGAAACGATAGCTTGCTCTCTGCCTTTCTTTATGAGAAGTGTTCGACACGTTCTCCTGTTTTGTTGTTTTTCTTTGAATTTC
This sequence comes from Fukomys damarensis, assembly GCF_012274545.1. Lineage (NCBI taxonomy): Eukaryota > Metazoa > Chordata > Mammalia > Rodentia > Bathyergidae > Fukomys > Fukomys damarensis. The sequence continues at coordinate 130,297,427 of NW_022900928.1, read as the reverse complement.
ACGTCTTTGCCACACTTTTGTTTTTGTACCTTCTTTTGTTTGTTTATCAGACTCTGATCTCTGTTACAATGTATTTGGAGTTAACTTATTTTAACCGTGTTTACTGGCTGTTTTTTTTCTAGCTGTGCAGAAGTTTTACGTTTCTTTTTTCGTTGTGAGACAGGGTCTCACAGTGTAGCCCACACTGGCCTTTTGCTAGCAGAGATCCTCCTGCCTCAGCCTCCTGAGTGCTGGCATTACAGTTGTTCACCGCTATGCCTGGCTTGACGTTGTACAATTGTATGTGGCCAATTTGCAGTCTTTTGTTGGATGATTTTGAATCAGTGGATGCTTAAAGGAAATAGTGGACGATGTCTTGGGATGCATCACTTCGATGTGTGTCTTCATTCGACACAGGAAAGCTTCTCTTCCTCCGTCCCTCTCATCACTTTATTCCTTCTTTTCACCCCCGTCCTTTCTGCAGAACCTGAAATTACCACCATTGCTGTATTGGAAGCAGCGAAGTAGGCCTCCCAGAGCCGTCGTCTGTGGGACACAAAAACCCTGTGACGCCCTTGCCAGCCCCGGGTCCAGCCGCAGCCTCCTGCTGCAGAGCCGGCTCCACCCTGGTCTTATCTCTTGGGCTCTGACACTTCCCCTGCTGATAGTAAACCTCCTCCTTCCCCACCAGGACAGCTCCAGCCTCAGCCTGCAGACAGCAGGACAGACTCCGAGTCAGAGACACAGAAGGGGTCGCTCTGAACAGGAAGCCCCTCCAGTTTAACGCAGGGCAGCAGTGAGACCTGCGGCTTTCTCCAAGATGGTCTAGATACATCGAAACAAAGAAACAGCCCTGATCACTGAGATCAGAATCAGAGCCGGTAGGACCGGAAGAGAGGGCCTCTCTCCTCCTGCCCTCAGAGGGTATTGATGACACTGCCTGTCCGCATGGGGGTCAGTTAGAGCTTTGGGGAGCACATGGCGTCGGGGCCACAACCCTTGGGAGAGCAGTGGTTCCAAACTGCAGGCCTCGAGTGTGAGGGTCTCCCATGTACACACACATGTATGCACATGTACGCACGTGTGTGTCCATGTATGCACACGTAGCGTGGTGGCATGCATGTGGACACACACGTGCACACATGGACACACACAGAACATGTGCACTATATGTACACACACACACACACACACACACACACATCTTACAGGCAAAAATGTTTAAAGCAGAGTCCACAGCCCTCTAGTATTTGACAGGGGCCGGGGACGTAGCTCGATGGTGCTGCCGCCTGCCTCCAAGAGCAAGGTTCTGAGTTCGATCCCCACTACCGAAAGAAAAAAAAAAAGAGAGAGAGATTTCCTATAGTATTTGACAGCTGCTCCCTAGAACATAATTGGACAGCTTGCTGTGCTTCTTCGGGGATGAGGGGTCTCACTCAGCCTTGTCCAGCTGGTGAGGGGGATCTGGGACAGTCTGTGGGGCTGACGCTGGCTCTCGCGGTGGCTGTGACCTCTCTCGGTGACTGGGTGGCATTGCGGTGTGATCACCTCAGGAGTCTCTGCGGGGACCCAGCCAGGAAGCGGAAGTCCTTCCCATCCCCCGGGGCCAGGGGCCGAGGGCCGCTGTCCCTCGCAGAGTCAGTTGGATGTCAGTGCGCGGGGAAATGGGAGCAGGAAGGAGTACTTGGGTTTGATTTATTCCCCCGGATCAGCGTCCTAGCTCCTCAGGACTATTCCCGCCAAACTTGCCCTGAAGCGTGCTTTGCACGGTGAGCTCCGCACGGAGCCGGAGACAAACTCTAAAGCCAAGGGCCTCCTTAGAGCTTCCGTCTCTCCCGGCTGATTGGCTTCCTGCGCCCCATCATGCTTTTGATATCCCTCTGTCGCTCTCACTGTGCTCCGTGTCCCATTTCTAAGTGGCTTGCCGGGGTTTTCTCTTCCTTGGTCAAGTGTTGGACACCTGGAAGGGAGGGGCTGGGCAATGGCCAAGACGGGTTGGCCTGCAAAATCTGTGTTCAGAAAGCCATTTGGGGCCAGGCAACACGTGCCTGTGAACCTGGCACTCTGGGAGAAACTGAGGCAGGGAGGTGGGAAGTGCCCAGCCTGGACAACTTGGTGACTTTGCGAGACCCTGTCTCAAAGGAAGAAATAAAAAAGGGCTGGGGATGCAGCTCAGTGTGAAGCCCTGGGTTCAAACCCCTGTGCTGGAAAAGGGAAAAAAAAAGCCAATTTGTGCAACATAGAAGTAAGAGAAGATGTAAGGGAAATAGGGTGTTTGCTGCTTACCACCCGAACCCCAGGAAGCTCAGCCCGAGTCTGTTTAAAGTCTGTGAGTTACGAGAAGCCATTAGTCACTAACTTGGTGTCCAAGAGGGAGAGACCCTGCTGGTCCTTTTTATTGTTTGGTCAGAGAATTTGGGCAGAAACTCACTCCCATCTCTAAAAGAAGCTAATGTTTTGTGATAGCTCTTCGTCTAAAACAAGCAAAATCACCGACCTGTGGGCATCACCAGGCAAAAGAAAGAGAACCGTCTCTCTGAGACCCCTAAGGAGTCATCTCCGTCGCACAAAGCATCACCGCCTCAAGAAACCATGACGGAAGAGAAGTTTGGTTTGTAAACTTGGGAAGATATAAATGGAAGAAGACACGGTAGAAAATGCGCAGAGGGAGGTAAAGACAAAAGGGAAAGAACACATGAAAGCGAACTAAGCATTTCTCTTCCACCTCCCCCCCACGCCGGACCCATCCCTACCCTTTTGCCCCTGCCTGGTGCCCCGGGGGTGCTGTGCCTAGGGTGGGCCTGGGGGAGGGGAGAGGGGCACTTGGCCCTCGTGTCCCTCCCCCCTGCGCCCCCTCCCCCTCCTCCCGAGGCCACAGCTCAGCCAAGGTCCTGACCCACAGCTGCCATGAGGCCAGGCTCTGGTCCCCTCCAGGCCCGAGGACTGCCAGCCTGGGTTCTACCTCCGGAGGACAGCTCAGCCAAGGTCCTGACCCACAGCTGCCATGGGGCCAGGCTCTGGTCCCCTCCAGGCCCGAGGGCTGCCAGCCTGGGTTCTTTCTTCCGCCCCTCTTCTCCGTCTCCTCTGAATGCACCACTCTTTCCTGCTGGGATCCTGACCACCACACAAAGCTAGACGTAGAGAAAGGAAGATAGGGTGGCAACACGAGAAACTCGACCGTCACAAACTTTGTGATCATATCCGGGAAACCTGAGAGCCTCATCGCTGGGTTGTTCTCTGAAAATTATGTGGGACCGGTCAGACTGACGTGAGAAGAAAGGGAAAACAAAGCTAAACATCAAAACGACATGGGCCAGGGCCAGGGATTTAATTTAGCTCAGTGATTTCCTCTCAAGCGCAAGGACTGGAGTTCAATCCCCAACCAAAAAAAAAAAAAAAAAAAAAAAAGAAAAAGACATGGGACATCTAAATATGGCTCCAAACAAAACTGGCTCTAGCAACAACTTTTTAAAAATATTTCAAGAATCAAACTGGGTGTGGGAGTGCACTCCTGTAACCCCAACACTTGGGAGGAGGCCGAGGCAGGAGGAGTGCTATAAGGTCAAGGCTAGCCTGGGCTACATAGTGAGACCCTGACTCAAAAAAATCAAAATAAAACAAATTCAAGAATTGGATAATGATGACACTCTATAAATGGTCCCAGCATACTTAACTTATATGACTTTTAGACTATAATGTGACCAAATCACCCACACCTATTTAGACAGAAATAAAATATAATAAATATAACAGATATAAACAATATCCAGAGTACAGTTAAAATGGTCATAATTAGGAACAGTTCATTTTAGTCAGGCAAAAATAGATTAATATTAGAAAATATTTCAGAAGAAGCTATTATGCCCCGTAGAAGCATCACAGAGGGCACACAACATTTTTTCTTTTTTCTTTTTTGAGACAGGGTCTCACTATGAAATTAAGACTGACCTGGAACTCACTCTGCCAGGTTGCTCTCAAACTCACAGTGACCCTCCTGCCTCAGCCTCCCGAGTGCTGGGATCACAGGCATGCGCCACCATGCCCGGTGGCACATAACATTTGATGAGACGCTACTCAGTCCTTCAGAAGTACACCCTCCTAGGAAGAGAAAGCTCCCTCTTTGACCTGACAAACACGGCTGACTTTTATGTGGTTCTCAGCAGGTGACAAGGCTGTGCTGGACCCTCTGGGCAGGGCCCCGAGAGATTCTCACAGGACTTCTCGCTAGGCTGGATCATGTCTTTCCCTGACATTCTCCACTGAACTGTTTTAGAAACACCAGCCAGTGAACAAGTTAGGAAATCAGAGTAAGAGTTGTAAGTAATTGGAAGGGTCCCACAAAATGATAATTGGTAGATACGGGGGGGGTAATTAAATATATGGCAAATGTCTACATTTTTAAAAAAGAACTGTATAACAGTAAAAGACACATTGCCGTGATCCCCCGCGAGACACTTCTCCTCCCTCTAAGAACACCTCATCCCATCACTGTGGTCGCCTGCTCAGCAGTTCTGCAAGTGCTCTTTCCTAAGTGTCTTTATGCGATGTGATAAAAACGTACTACAAGTGACATTCAACAGAAAGGAAGCTCTAAAAACACGGCGCTGTGCCCTTCTCGTGTACTTACTCACCAGACTTGGCACCAGGAAGCTTCCGGCTCTTCCCCAAAGTCAAAAGGACCAGCAGAGATCAACATTTTAATCCAATTCAGGACGGCCGCACAGCGGCAAAAGCACAACCAAAGACACTCAGGAAAGAGCCTTCCAGAGCCGCTTCAGAAAGCAGCAAGAATGAAGAGATTGAATGGAGGGGGGTTAATGGCAGTGTATCTTTTTACTGTAATAAACTTTTAAAGTTTAAATATTCACCGTATTTTGCAATCACACTTCCTCTGTGAGAGTCTATCAAGAAAATCATAAAGAAGCAACTGGGAAACAATTTGAAATAATGCAGAACGGGGTGAGGGGACATAATAAAAGGCTTTCCCACAGGTAACCAGTTACCATAACCAGTATCTCTGGGGAAAAAAGGAGGAAAATCATCCCAAAGCAGCAAAAATATAATCAGAAAAAATCATAACAGCTGGGTGTGGTGGCGCACACCTGTAATCCTAGCACTTGGGAGGCTGAGGCAGGAGGATCGCTGTGAGTTCGAGACCAGCCTGGGGTACATAGTGAGTTTCAGGTCAGTCTCAACTACATACTGAGACCCTGTCTCAAAAAAAAAATCATAACAAAAGATATACAGGGTATGTATTGAAAAAATTACAAAATTATAATCAGAGACCATTGTATGTATTGCTCAGAAGACTGGGTATTGCTAAAATGTCAATTTCCCCAGTTACATTTGGATTTCATGCTATCCAAATCAAAGCCCCTGGCTGGGGTTGTAGCTCGGTGCTGTGCCTGCCTGGCAAGTGCAAGGCCCTGAGTTCAATTCCTAGTACTGAAAAAAAAAACCCCATCAAATCAGATGCTCAATAGTAGGATCTTTTTGCCAATTTGACAAAATTATTATCTAGTTCACTTGGAAGAATACCTGAAAATAATATGAAAATCTTGAAATCTGGTATTTTACAAAATCACAGTAGAAACATTTGGTATACTATAGGTAGGATGCATTGAAAAGAATAAACAGGTATGAACAGGATATAAAAGCGTTAATTAATATATGTTGAAAAGGGATCACAAAGGGAAAGGAATAGAATCAAGGGGAGTGAATTATTCAGTGTAACGTTTGGGTAAGGATGGTTACTTGAGAAAATGCCCATAAGTCTTCATCTTACACCATTCGTTAAACTAATTCCAGTGAGATTAAAGGGTCCGACATAAAACAGCAAAAACAGAAGCAAGAGCCCATAACTGCTCATTTGGTTTTGCCAGGTGCAGGGCTAAGCACACGATACACATCTACTCCATGCACCCTTCCTTCTGCCACACAGACCCCTCAGCGTAGGTTTTCAGATGGGGAACTCGGTAAACGGAGAAGACCCTCAGTCTGAGTCTGTCCTGACCCTCCTATCTGCCCCAGGAAGGAACCCTCCTCACCGAAAGTCCAAGGGAGAAATCACAAAAGGAAGAAATGGACAGGCTTTGTAAAATTTAAAATCTCTGGATGTCAGAAAAAAGAGTAAAGTTTAAAGGCAAACTGTAGTGAAAATATTTGCAACAAATATGATATCAATAATTCATGGTGCAACCAATGTGGAAATCAATATGGAGATTCCTCAAACAACTAGGATTAGAGGTCCCATTTGACCCAGCTATTCCCCTGCTGGGTATCTTCCCAAAAGAATTAAAAGAATCACACCACAGTGATATATGTGCACTCATGTTTATAGCGGCACAGTTTGTAATAGCTAAAACTTGGAAACAGCCCAATTGCCCATCAGCTGGAGACTGAATAACGATGTGTTTGTTTGTTTGTTTGTTTTAATAAAATGGAGTACTACTCAGCCATAAAGAAAGAGAAATTGTAGACATTTATAGCTAAGTGGACGCACATTGAGGCCTCTTAATTAATTTAATAAGTGAAATTAACAAGACACACGTGTAAATACTGAATAGTTTTTCTGGTGTGAAAAACTAAAAGTGTAAGTAAGGATCAAAATGTAAAACTGATATTGTGTAATAGGAAGAAAAGGTCTGAAAGTGTAGAGGAAGTGGGAGGGGAGGGGAACGGAAATAAGGGAAAAGAAACAATATGAGAAAAGGAAAAACATGAAAACAAAGTCTTTGTAAACCGGGAAGGGTAGAGGGGGTGAAAGGAGGGCTGGGGAAAGGGGAAAAAATAAGAACCAAGATACATCATGTAAAGGTACAAGATCCCAATGATGAATGTAACTGTACTGTGTGCCTACAATGTACCAATAAACTTAATTTTTAAAAATTCATGTAAGCGGATAACGGAAAATCTCTAACTCGAATAGAAGAAAAACGGCAGAGAATTGAACAGACCGTTCACGAAAGGGGAATGAATTATCAGAGCGAGGAATCCTACAGTCAGCTCGATGTGGCTGCGATCCAACGCCAATCAAAACGAACCCAAACCACCACATTTCACCTGCCAACGTGACACATTTTTAAATGCAAATGTGTGGAGGAGACGTGCCTGCCCGGCGCTGGGCCCTGAGCGGCACACGCTTCTTGCCTTCCATCATGCGGCTACACCGTCTTATTTCAGGAGTCAGACCAAACCCTGCGTGACTCAAAGTTGGGCTAGCGCTGCTCCTTTGCTAGTGGCTGTTACCGAGGCCTGGGCCTGGTCTGTGAAGCCGCCCGACCCTGCTGAGTTCCATGCTGCTGAGGTCAGCGTGAGCCCAATCGTAACCTTTTCCCCTGAACTATCACTTCTCACTAACCTTGTGGGTCACTTGCTGAATGCACCTGGTTTCTTCTGTGCTAGCGAGCTAAGCAGTGCCAGCTCCCGGACAGCCCTGCCTGGCGCCACCGTGCCAGGTGTTTGGCAGTAATTGACTACAGGAAGCGTAGCCTGTTCCCTGTTCCTTCCCTTGACTGCATTCGGAGTACCAGATGGGCTTGGGGGCTTTTGTCTTTGCTGCCATCGGCAGCACTGACCAGGACCCAAGACTCAGCTTCTCCACTCTGTCTCGTTTCTGTCTGTTCTTGAATTCACCTTGTACTGTGGTGGCTCACGGGAGGCCAGGACCCACGGTAGAGGTCCTGATGATGTCCCCTTCCCTGCTCTCTACAAACATGCAGAATAAGGATTTTGGAACGAGGCGGGCACTCCCTTCTACTGCTTGTCGGAGCACGAGCTGGAACACAATTTCTGGAAAGCAACTTGTCATTCTGTATCAAAAGCCTTAAAAAAGTCCTGTCCTTTGGTACAGGAGTTCCGCCCCTGGGAACCTATAATCAGAAATACGAGTAACGTCATCAGGTGAAGACTTCACCACGGGTGTGTTTATAACAGCGAGACGTCATGGAGTACTTAACTAGAAGACTCAGACCATAAAATGTGGCACATTCAATTCTACACACTCAAATAAGTGTGATATTTAGGGCAAAATGCTAACGCATTGGAAAAAAATGCTAATGTTGCTGGAAACCTCAGACACTAGTAATGAGTCTAGATAGTGCAATACATAACATACATTTTATATTAATATATTTATATTATTATATGCTTTGGAGATCAGCCCTCTGTGGTGTAACTGACAATCCAAAATTGAAACCAAATATCTGGGTCCTGTATTTGTGAATATGATAGTTTCCTATAAAAGGGGACAAAAATTCTGGGCATGGTATTGTATGTACACTTCTAATCCCAGCACCCGGGAAGCTGAGGCAGGAGGATCACTGCAAGTTCAAAGCCACCTTGAAATACATAGGGAGACATTGCCTCAAAAAAAGAAAAAAAAGAGAAAAGTAGAGCTGGAGATTTAGCTCAGTGGTTCTGTGGCTTGCCTCAAAAGCGCAAGGTCCCAAATTCGATCTCCAGTACCA
>NW_022900928.1:130287754-130288714 GCF_012274545.1 Fukomys damarensis | reverse complement strand
CCCCAGAGTTCTGCTCCCACATATGCAACAGCCTGGGACCTCACACCTGCTCCGCCCTCTTGTTCCCCCGGGACGTCGCCCTCTGTGCTCTGCTGGCTTCCTCGGCATTCTCACCAGTCCCACTAGAATGGAGCTGGAACCACGGGGCGCTCATCTTCTTCTGGATTCCCTGAGCTCTCTGGGGTCCGCGGGGCGCTCTTCCCTGCCTCCGTGCTCCCACCCTCCTCGGGCTCCCAGGCATCAACAGTCCCCAGCAGCTGCAGCCACTCCTGCATCACCCCGTCCTCCTCCTGTCTCCATCTCCTTGTACTTCCTTGAAGGAGGCCGGGTGACCACCGAATCTCCCGGAAGCCTCGGCAAGTCCCAGAAGGGGCCGGGGCTCCCCTCTCGTCCGCTGCCCTACGTCTTCACAGACGCTCTTCGTGTATCCTGTGCTTCCGGTTGTCACTACACACTTTTTAGTTCATAAAAAATTGTAGCTGGGAGAGCGTGGTAACGCACACCTGTAAGACCAGCACGAAAGAGGCCGAGGCAGGAGGATCGCCTCAAGTTTTGTTTTGTTTTTTTCCTGTAGCAGGATGGAACTCGGGCCCTTGCGTTTGAGGACAAGTTTGAGGCTACCTTGGAATATACAGTGAGACTCCGTCTCAAAAATAAAAATGAGCTGTATTTTATACATGCAGAGGGTTGGGTGGATGTTTGCCACGTCTTCATATCCTGCCATTTTCTCCTCTCGATGACCCAGGGACAACAACACAAAGAAATAACTCAGTTCTTCAAATGTGCAGAGAATCTGAATAGATGTTTCTTCAAATAAGACATCGCATGGTCAGTAAGTTTGCCAAAAGGCCAGGGAGTTAGCTCAGTGGTGCCGCCGCCTGCCTCGCAAGCGCAAGGTCCCAAGTTTGATCCCCAGTACCGGAAAAAAAAAAAAAAAAAAAATACCCAAAGAGACACCAG
>NW_022900928.1:130283186-130287734 GCF_012274545.1 Fukomys damarensis | reverse complement strand
GGATGGCTATAAAAAAAAGGGGGAGGATTCGGAGAGATCAGCACTCTCGCGGGTGGCTAGCCAGGGTGTAAAATGGTGCTGCACTCTCTGAAACGGTCCATCTTCTGCCCAAAACGTTAAACACAAGATTACCACACAGTTCCACTCCTGGGAATATGCCAGCTGTAAACACCACTGTAAGCACATATCTGTATAAGGCTTGTTCACGGCCATGGCCAAAGCACGGGATGAACACACCTGCGCCTCAAGTGACGAGTGAATAAACAAAACGCAGTTAATCCATAGAAAGGATTGCTATAGTCACAGAAAGACTGATTCAGCGGCAGAGCAGACAAACCTGAAAGTCATTATGCTAAGTGAACAAGTTCAGACACCGTAGGTAGACCACACGTTATATAGTTCCGTGTATTAAAAATACCTAGAATAGACAAATCCTTAGGCACCGAAGGGAGACTGATTGGTTGCTGCCAGGGGCCAGGGTGGGGAAGGTAATAGGGAGCAAGGGCTAACGGGCACAGGCAATTAGCGAGGTGAGGTGGTGCACACCTGCAATTCCAGCATTAGGGAGGCTGAGGCAGGAGGAGCACTGTGAGCTCAAGACCAGCGTGGGCTACAAAGTGAATTCAAGGCCTGTGTGAGCTATGTAGCAAGACCCTGTCTCAAAAACCAAATATAGATGGATAGATAGAGAGAGAGAGTGATAGACGGATGGGTAATAAAATTCTGCAGTTAGATGGTGTTGGTTGTACAACCTCATGACTGTACTGAAAAACCCCACTGAACTGTACACAGGTACGTGAAGGGTGATGCTATGGTAGTGAATTGTGGATCAACTTCACAAATAACCCAGTGAATGGACAACGTTATCCCAGCTTCACACAGCAAGGACACAGGATTGGCAGGAAGGTTAGGGTCCCAAATGCCAGGCATCGCACCAGCCAGCCATTCACCCCAAGGATGGTGCAGGTCAGTGGGAGTGGAGGGCAGAGGAGCTGCCTCTGGTCTTGGCAGGGCAGAAAGGTCTGGCTGTGGCCAGGTTCCGTGTCCCAGGGAGATGGGGCCATTCAACCCAGGCCTGCCAGAGATCCACGCACTGGGGCTTTGAGTTGTCCAGTAGGCAAACCGGCAAAGCCCCATAAGGCAGCTCTTACACCAAAAGGGCAGGCTTGCCCTGGGGTGCTGGGTGTGGCCACAGGAAGCCTGCAGAGACTGGGCTGTCTCTTCACCTAGATTCCCTCCCAGTTCTGCAGAGAGGAAACTCAGCAGTGGGCCTGGACAGACCGCACTGGCCCGTGTCTGATGTAACCCGGCAGTGCCAGATACGGGAAGCAGCCAGCCAGCGCATTTGCATAGAAGAATTAGTGAGTGCTGGGAACTTGGCAGGAGCTCTGGAAGGGGACTGGGGACGTGCAACTCGGGACTCTGCTGGACGTTGGTCACCCCCAAGTCCCTTCCCCTTGGCTCCCACACCAGGGTTCCTTCTCCAAGCCTTCAACCCTGCAGGCTCTTCTGTCTTTCAAGAAGTGTTCAAAGCCAAGTGTGGAAGTGCTCGCCTGTGACACCAGCTGCTCTGGGAGGCTGAGGCAGGAGGATGGCAGACAAGCCAAGCTTGGGCAACTTAGCGAGACCTGTCTCAAAATAAATTTCAAAAGCACTGGGGATGTGGCTCACGTGAAAGCCCTGCGTTCAATTCTCAGTACAGCAAAATAGCAGCAATGGCGGCAGCAGGAACGATGACACCACTGTATGTGCAAATCCTGGCACTGCCACTTACGAGGCCGTAAATGCCCAGCCCTCTTACACTTTTTTTTAACCTTTCGTGCTGTGTGTCAAGGTCACCAAGGGGCTGGTGGGGATGTCAGGTCCTGCCACCTCTCACACCCTTGAACCCTATGTACAGACCCGAGTCCTCTGCGGGGTCCCCATCCAGAAGTCTGTGACCTGGATGCTGCACCAGGCACCCCAGCGGGCTTTCTGCACCACTGAGGAGAGATCAAAGCTTTCTTTTGTTTCTTTTTTTGAGGCAGGGTCTCTCTGTCTAGATCAAAGCTTCCCTGCCCGGGGGCAGGCGACGGTGCTGACCTCTCTCGAGGAAATGAAGGGTGTGGGGCCGACGTGCACGCCCAAGTCACGTGGGTGGCACTGAATGGCAGCCTTGTCTTCCTGCACCCCAGCCCCAGTTCCCCTTTGTAGTCAAATCGTGTCGCCTCACACACAGGCCCCTGATGCATGGCCAGGCTCAGCACTCAGAGCTCTGAACGCCTTAGCTGGTAGGTGGAGGCCCTGCCGATGTCCCCTCACCCCGGGGGACCGGGGAGGATGAGGTCTGGCTGCCTGGGGGTGGGGCTTGGAGTCCTTCCCCCATGGATGGGTGTTGCCAGAGCAGAAGAGGGGGTCTTTGTGGCTGCCTTATTTTTTTTGCGGGGCGTTGTTTGTTTGCTTGCTCTTCGGTTTTTTTGAGACAGGGTCTTGCTGTGTTTTTCAAGCTGGCCTTGAACTCATTATGTAGCCAGGCTGGCCTTGACCTTATAGCAATCCCCCCGAGTGCGCCATGAGGCCTGGCTTAGGTTTTAGTTTTCACATCTCCTTAACTGGCAAAATCAAGGGTGGCAGCAGTGTGATGTCTTCCAGGACTGGGGACAGTCTGCTGCTCTGTAGTGGCCCCCGTTCTACAGTATGCTCCACTGTTCAGAAAGGGGCAGAGGAGAAAGGGAGCCCTGAGACCCTGAGACATCCAGGAGAGGTCCGACAGGGTGTTGAGCAGCCAAGGGTAGTGGAGATGGAGTAATGCGGATGAGACCCAGGCCGGGGTGCCAGTTTTACCACCAGCCAGGCAGCTATGGACAAAAGCCCCAGCGCCTAAGGGGTCCACCTGCTCCCTGCAGAGTCAAGGCCATGGGCGGAGGCTGCCTGCGGTGGCCCCAGACTAGTTGGGCATGAGGCACCCGGGATCCGCCCGCAGGCCGAGCACAGGGCAGGGAGCAACGACGCAGAGCCCGTGCCATGTTCCATGGGGCAGCAAGAAACGCACGCAGGCGGTGGGCACAGGGAGTGGAGCTGCCTGCCTCTTTGAAGGCTGTGCGCTGAGACCCGAGGCTGCCTTCTCCCTTCTCCTGAGTCTCCATCATGGGGTCACAGCCAGTCGCAAGTCCGGGCTGGTCTCTATCCTCAGGGCAGGGTAGGAGGCGGGAAGCACAGCCCGCCCATGGCTGTGAGCCCCCCTCTGGGCTGGACCGCCTCACGCCCTTCACCCCAGTCCTTGTCACAGGGCTCACAGGCACTGCAGGCTGTGTTGGGGATGGAACGGGCCACACACTGCTTAGCCCAGCAGCTCCTGGGTGAGTCAGGGTTCCGAACGACAAGGCTGTGCTCCGTCACTCACTTCCCTTCTTCCTGGAGACAGACAGGGCCCTGCTGCCCAGAAGGACCTTTCTCCAGCCCAGGGACCCTACCTGGGACCTCGGGTGGACACACCCTTCCTGCCTGCGCCTGGCACCGAGCGGGACGCGGTTAGACCACAGGGCCCAGCCTCCCTCCCAACAGGACAAGAAGTGGGTGCTAAAAAGGAACCCCCGGCCAGCAGCTGCTTCCCTGTTGTTGGGACAAGCAGCACATTCAGCAGCGTCCCATGCCGGACGGGGTGGGGGATCCCCGGGGCAGAGACCCAGGGGGTGAGGGCCCAGCTGGGAGTTGGGGAAGGCGCTAGCTGGGCCCACGTGAGCAGGGCAGCTTTCAGGGTGACGGTGACTTCCTCTGTCCTTGGGGCCCAGAAAGCAATTTCTGGGTGAACTGAAACCTACCCCAGACTCTCAGCTCCCCAAACAGCAGCTTTCTCCGGGCCCCACGTCCTGGGCGCAGTAAGGGATCCTCTGCATGGAGCCTTTCCTGGGGTTCTGAGCTGGGTACCTCCGCCAGTGCCTGAGCTCAGCAAGCTGCCACTAGCACACCCAGCTCCATGGGGGCCTCGGCTCCCTGAGGGCCCCAGAAGCAGCTCCTTGAACCCCAAGGCCCAGGTCCCAGGAGCCACTGCCAGACTCCCCAGCAAGTGTGGCCGCGACTGTAAATTGGGTCACTGCATCCCATGACATCAGGACCCCCATCCCAGCCCCTCGCTGCCCCCCCACATGGGCCCTCAATGGCCACTGGGCCAGGCACCTGGGCCCCAGAGGATGCGGGTACTCACAGCACACAGAGCGCGTACGCCCGGGTGATAGACTCGCTAGCGCGCACCAGGAAGCTCCCGTCCCTGCCGGCCCTGGACAGCAGCTCCTCTGCCTTGGAGCGGGTGATGTTGCCGTGGTTCCAGCAGGGGCCCATGGTGGGAGAGGGTCTCCTGCACCGGGACCTGCCGCCTGTCCCCTCCGGTCACCTCTGCTGCTAACACCAGCTTCGCTGACTGCCTGACTTCCTGTTTCAGGCGCTCAGTGAGGGAAAGGAAACTGCACTGCAGAGAACTTCCTCATTACAGAAACCAAGAGAGAACAGAGGCCCGGCATCCACCTTCCCACCAGCTGACCACTGGGTGCTGGCCCCTCCCTCTGCCTCTCT
>NW_022900928.1:130277945-130282790 GCF_012274545.1 Fukomys damarensis | reverse complement strand
CAGTCCACCCACCCCTACCCCCTACCTACCCCTACCCCGGAGGCCTCCAGACACCTCAGCCTGGCTGCCCAGCCCCATCAGGACACCAAGAGCCCAGGGCCAGCTGTATGGCTCCATGGAACACATTTCGTAGGGGCGACCATTTCTATAAGCAGTGCTAGTCCTTCCCTGCCTGAGGGCTCAGGACAGGACTAGCCACAGTGCCACCGCAGGCTCGACATCCCCACTGGGCCCTGGGCCAGGGGACCCGCACGTCCCCATGGGGCAAGCTGGCTGCTCAGCTGAGGGTGACATTTTTCCTGCACCATAGTAGTGTGCCGGGCAGCGTGCCAGCTCGTGCCTCCTCTGTGGCTGGGCAAGGCCCCACCACTAGGTCACCACTCAGTGCCAACAGATTTCTGGGGACCACAGGTGAACGTTGTCCCCTGAACCCCGGAGCTGGGTGCCCTCAGTCCTGAGGTTAGAGGCAAATTCCGACCACGCTCCGTGACCCCTCCGCACCCCCAAGTGCAGGCCTCGTCCCCGGGTCAGGACCACAAGCCCCTCTCCTGGGAGCTGAGCCCCGGGTTTCTCATCTCTCCGCCTCATCTCCTCCTCTCCCCATAAGGCCTGGCTCTGAGCCAGAGCCTGCAGAGCCTCCTGCCTGCAGAGGGACTCGCGACAGGTCCTGTGAGTGAGCCACACCAGGCGTGGGGTGGCCGTGTTGACGAGAGCTGGCCTTCACGTCTTCATTCTTCAGCCAGCAGGGTCCCGGGGACGTCCGCCCTGCCTCAGCCTGGGGTAGAGGCCCTGGGGCTCCACAGCCAGCTCTGCTCACTGCCTCACCAGCCCTCCGCTTAGGACCCCTGCTGGCCTCCCAGCCTCAAGCACCCTGGTGTCCCTTGCTCCCCTCTGCCCTGCCCCATGACACACACTGAACACGTCCACACTCCCCTGGCCTCTGGGCCCCTCCCATCTCACCTCCTTCCTACCCAGGCATCTGAGTGATCTGATGCGGCCAGCATCCTTGTCCCCCCAAGACCCCGGCATCAGATCGTGGTGGTGGGGGCTGGGAAGACATTTTTTTTTTTTGCAGAGCTCTGGTTATACAAACCGTCGATTAAAACATGAGTTGTGAAAGTCACGGAACCATAGGAAGTGTCGAGATTTGTCAGTGAAGAAGTAGGACAGCCGGGGAGACAACCGTGAGTGTGCAGACTGCCCGTGAAGACATTACAGTGTCCCCAGGTCCAGGGCTTGCCTCCTCATGTTTTTTTCCAGTCCAACGCACCACCCTGGCTGCCTCCAGTCTACACAATTATGAGGAGCAGCGCCACTGTCAAACGTGACCCCGCGGAATGCGTTTGTTCTGAGACCCCAGTGACCCCCCCAGCTCTCCGCCTCCCTCACACTGTCCCTGTCCTGTCGGTCGCTTTCACACTCAGGTCACCCCAGGAGGCGACACCAGGACTCTCTCGGAGGCCGGGACTTGGTTCCACAGATGACCACAACACATCTTACCCCCAGCAGCCAAGAAAGCGTTGGGGATAATTCATCTCCTGTGACGTCACCTTTACTGTTCTGAATTTTGTAGCATAAGAATAGAACAACTAATCTGCCAGCTATCTGCTGTTGGACTTTCTGTCTGCTTGCTTTCTGCTTTGTTCATTTGCTTGTTGTTTGTTTATTCATTTTTTTGTTTTGTTTTTGGAACCCGGATCGAACTCAGGCCCTTGCACTTCCGAGGCAGGCGGCAGAACCACTGAGCCGAATCCCCGGCCGTCACTTTGTTTCGTTTTGAGGCAGTCTCACTGTGTAGCCCGGGCAGGCCTCAAATTTGCAGCGATCCTCCTGCCTCAGTCTCTCTGAGTGCTAGGATTACAGGCGTGCACACCACACCCTGCATTCTCTGGGACGTGTAAGGCCGAAATCACTGCGTTCCTGTTTTCTGGTCCCTTTGAATGATTTCCGCCCCTCACACGGTGTACTGTGCAGATGAGGGTGGGAGAGGACGCTGGAGGAAGACGCCGGGTGCTGTGGCTGCCTGACACCCGGCCAGGGGTCTCCAGGGCTTGTGGAGTGACTGCCTGGATGCTGCGGTAGCGGAGGGTAAAGAGCACAGGCCACCCCAGCCCAGCCAATGATCTCATGGGTGTCGGGCTCCGAGCCCCCGGGGCATCCGGGCAGCCCTTGGTCCCGGGCACTCGGCCACCTCGGAGGGACGGAGAGGACAGGCAGCGCTGTGCTGAAGGAGGGCGCTGACCCCTTCCATGCTGGGTCTGAACCGCCTGGCCGGGTGAGGTGGAGGAGCAGGCTGGGGAGCCTCAGGACGCCCCCTAGTGACTAGGCAGGGGCCTCGCACCCCGGGCAAGAAGCAAGGCGGGCCGAGCCAGGGCCGGTCATTGAAGTCCCGGCGGTGGGGACAGGACTGGGGCGGGAGGCGCTCCAAACGGCCGGCCTCAGGTCTGAGGGCCCCCGGGCGCCCTTCCCGTACGTGGCGGTGGGGACAGGACTGGGGCGGGAGGCGCTCCAAACGGCCGGCCTCAGGTCTGAGGGCCTCTGGGCGCCCTTCCCGTCCTGTTCACCACCGAAGCCCTGGACGGTGCCCTGAGAGGCCCGCTGCCCCAGCCTGGGAGGAGAGAAGAAAGGCGCCCCGCCCTTGGGGAGGGGAGGGAAGGGGAGGAAAGGGGAGGGGACTCGGGCACAACGAAGTCATCGCGCGCAAAAGGAGCTGTGACGGCCACTGCCTGAGCCAACTCGGGCCAGCCACAGTGCCAGACACTGGCTCAGATGTTCCAAAGGCCTCGGTGAAAGCAGGGCTTAAAGATGAGATGACATTTCAGTCAGCTGAGGCGCAGGCTGGTTATCCTCTGGGTTAGGGTTAGCTCTGTTCCATCAGTCAAGGGCCTCTGGGAAAGATCTGACCGCGGCCGGGTCTTCAGCTGCCGTCCCCTCTGTGAACTGCGGATTTACCACAATGAGCCAGTTCCACAAACACACTTATGTCCATCTGCTATCTGCCTGCTTGCTTACTCACCTGTCTGTCACCCAGAGCCATGCATAGCATATGTAAAGCCAGTCAGGCATGGTGGCGCACGCCTGTAGTCCCAGCACTCGGGAGGCTGAGGCAGGAGGATTGCTGCAAGTTCAAGGCCAGCCTGGGCTACATAGTGAACTCAAGGCCAGTCTGAGCTACATAGTGAGAACCTGTCTCAAAAATAAAATGAAAATGCCGAGTATACCTCTAATCCCAGCACTCTGGAGGCTGAGGCAGGAGGATCACCACTAGTGTGAGGCCAGCCTGGGATATATAGTGAGATCCTGCCTCCGAAAAATCATTGCTGCCAAATAAGGCTGCTGACCTGTCCTTAAAAACCCGAAACCTGGTACAGACTTGGCCTCCTCATGGATGACAGTCCTCACAAAGCATCCATCTCCAGTTCAGGGAGTTTTCCTCTCCATAGAAGATTTGTTCTGGCAAGTAGTTTTCCACCATAATTAGCTTAGGTTAGGTTTCCAAAAATTCTTCCACCGCTGAAACATTGTTCTACAGTGTGTGACTCGTCAGGTGCCATGTGACATTTTGTATGACTACACAGTTCTATGACAATGGTCTCCTAAGATTATATGGGGGCTGAGCTGGGCATGGTGGCACTCACCTGTAATCCCAGCACACAGGAGGCTGAGGCAGGAGAATCACTGTGAATTCAAGACCGGACTCTATCTCAAAAAAATAAAAACAAAAAAATTAATTAACAGTGTGTACTGCAAAGCAGCGTGCCTGGTAACAACATCCACAGTCTCAGACCTTTCAAATTTGCTGAATCTTGGTCATATCACTGTCTCTTGTGTTGGGTGTGTATTTGGGGGCATCCCACCTCCTTGGGCTCCTGTTTCCTGCCATCAGGAAGACCATAGAGAAAAGCAATCAGACAGGACTCTGCAGGGAGGACGGATGTTCTCCTCTGCCACAGGGGTCTCTCCCAAACCACGGCCAGGCCCAGGATTTATAGGAGGAATGGGGAGGGGTGAGTCTGGCCCCACCTGCTGGAGAAGTTTCACGGGACTGGAGCACTTCCAAACTGAGGCGCTCACACCCCTGCTTGTCAGCCAGCACAGGGGAACCCTCCCCAGACCCCATGGACCCCACCTCTTGCCCACCTCCCTTCCCCACCCCACCCTCTCTGCTTTCCCAGCCCAGCTCCCCCCAGCCTCCCCTCCCCAGCTGTATCCTGCCTTTGCCAGGATGCCCAATTTGGCCTGCAGGCTGACCTTGAACTCACTGTGTAGCCCAGGCTGGCTCCAATTTGAGGTGGTCCCCCTGCCTCTGCCTCCCCTGTTCTGGGGTTACGTGTGTGTGTGTCGCCACACCTGGCTTCGGAATCCCAGCATTGCCACTAATATTTTAGTGCAGCTGCTGTCTGTAAAGGGCTCATGACACCTGTGCTGACGCTGTGTGCTGTGCCTCGCATCAGGTGGGCATTCGGGATGCACTGGGTGCCCTGGAGGCCCTCCCGATCAGTGCCCAGAGGCAGAGCCCGGGGGTGGGGGTGCTCTGATGAGCTTCGCCACTGCATCCACCTCCTTGGGTTAGAAGAAAACAGGATTCCATAAAAGTCCGCTTTACTTGGGTCAAGGTCTGAGCCTTTCGGCTTCAGACCACCAGGGGGCGCCCCGAACGTTGGCCTCCCTCCGGGAGAGGCCGTGGGTCCTTGGGCACCTGGATGTCACTTTCCTAGCAAAGCCCCCACCAGGACCGGAAGTGACGTCCCAAGGCGGTCAAGGGCCCACACCGCGCTCAAGGACATCAGCGAACAGCAAAGGTCTGGCAGCGAGCACTCTGCCCTTCCACAGAAGGTGACAGAA
>NW_022900928.1:130276982-130277445 GCF_012274545.1 Fukomys damarensis | reverse complement strand
CAGCAAAGGTCTGGCAGCGAGCACTCTGCCCTTCCACAGAAGGTGACAGAAAATCAGAGGATCGAAACGCCCGGAGTACTAGGGTCGAATTTAGGAAGAACTGGGTCAGGGAGAGCCACCTTCTCAAAAAAGACTTGTGTTTGTGGAAGACTACAGTGGTACAATGTTAAGTGAAGAAAGGACTAGGAAACCAGTTCGCGATACATTATTATTCCAACTATAGAAAAACTTCTCCAGGAAAATGAAGTGAAGGGGATGGGCTGGTTGGTATTTCTATAGCAATTCTTTTCACCCTTCCACCTTTTCAGGTGTGTGTGTGACCACACAGGGCTTTTATAAGAATAAAAATTAAATAAATAAAAAAGCCAGCCTGTTTCTGGATGGTGTGTGTGAAATCCTGCCAAAAGGGCTGCTGTACCCTAAGAGATCCCCGCCGACTCCATGCCCCTGTTAAACATTTCTT
>NW_022900928.1:130264523-130276963 GCF_012274545.1 Fukomys damarensis | reverse complement strand
TTTTTTTGAGACAGGGTCTCACTATGTAGTTGAGACTGACCGGAACTCACTGTGTAGCCCAGGCTGGTCTCAAACTCAGTGATCCTCCTGTCTCAGGCTCCCGAGTGCTGGGATTAAAGGCATGTACCATCACGCCTGGCAATTTCTTAAGATTTTTAAAGAGAAAAACCTATGTCACTTTTTTTAAAATTAAAAAGTGACCCATGCACAGAGTAGAAAGACTTGCAATGAAAAACAAGTCTTCCTGCCAGCCCACACCATTTCTTCAGGGCCAGTGTCTGGTGCAGTCTTTCACCAGACCCTATTTTGTTCTTGTTTTTGAGACAGGCTCTTGCTATATAATCCAGGCTGGCATTCAGCTCATTACAGCAAACCCAGGCAGACCTAGAACTTGTGGTGATTCTCCTGCCTCAGCCTCCTGAGTGCTGGGATTGCAGGTGGGTGTCACCATGCCTGGCATGACCCAATTTTTGTAAGACCTCTTCTCTTTTTTACCCTCTTGGGCACCTTGCTCCATTCACTAGTGAGACTGTTTTAGCATTTTATGGAGTGTTTTCTATTTACTGCCTTCTCTTAAAGACACATGCGATTTCAGGCCATAACACAGTACACTTGAGCAATCTCCTATCCAGGGGCACCTAGGTTGTTTCCAGTTTTTGGTCAAGATGCCTGCAAGAAAAATCTCTAGGAGAGAACTAGGATCGCAAGGTTGCATGCCTGTTTTCGTTCGGTTCAATTACACCATGCTGTCTTCTATAGCAGTTGTGCCGGTTTACAACCCTGCCACGGTGGGAATCAGGGTTTAGCATTTCGACGGAAATCATTGTCCTGGCTTGTATCTCGGGTGGCCCCCAAAGCCTCTGCAGTGAAGGCTTGGTCCCCAGAGGAAGTCAGGTTGTGGAGGATAGACCCTCATGGGGGACAAGGGACCCTGGCCCTGTCCTGTCCCTCTCTTTGCATTCCAGCCACCAGGAGGAGACCAGCTGTCCTGCCACGTGTTCCCCCCATAATCCACTGTGATGCCACAAGCCCAAAGCAACAGGACTAAACCACTACAGATTAAGAGGCTGGAATGGTGACCAAAATAAACCTTTTCTCCTGTTATGTTGTCACAGGGATGTAAAGCTAACACATGAGACAGATCTTTAAAAATCAGGCCTGGATGGCTTGTGTTCCAAAAGGATTATTTTTTTATTTAGAGACAAGGAATTTCTATGTAGTTCTGGCTGGCTTTGAACTTACTACTGTATGCAGCCCAGGCTGGCCTCAAACCTGCAGCGATCCTCCTGCCTCAGCCTCCCAAGGGCCAGGATGAGAGGCATGTACCATGCTGCTCAGCCCAAAAAGATTCTTCACTCTCATCACGACCTTCATCTCGATAGGAGCCCTCGCCTTGAGTCTGTGACATGATTTGAACTTGGGAGAGAATGCACAAGTTCCTCTCTGGACAGCAGCCCAGGTCTGTCCCTTGCTGTAAACATGCAGGTCTGGCTTTCACGGGGCTGAGCCCACCCTGGGGTGTAAAGCGAGGCGGGCCTGTGAGGCTCTCTCCACTCTGTGTGGTCACCTGGTTGCCCTAGCAGCCAGCCGCCCCCAGCCCTGGCCAGAGACTCAGGCCGCTGAGGTTGCCAGGCCCTGCGCTTCCTCCAGCCTTGGTTCCGGCGCGGCATTTCCCCAGGAGCGTGAATCACAGCAGCCTCCCTTGGCAGGGCTGGGACTGTGCTTCCTAAACACGGTTGCTGCCAACCACCACTTGCTCTCCAAGGCGATGACGCCAGCTCCTTCCAGCTTCGGGTTCTCTTCCTCTTCCTCTTTGCTTCCTCAGTCAGCAGCATCGGCCAGCCGTTCTTTAACAAATGTGCTGGAAACCTGCCCACTTGTTCTGCCACACTCTCCCATCTCTGCCCAGCGTGCCCCTCGCCCCCCCCCCCCCTCTATTTCCTCCCCCTCCCCCTTACCTTCCCTCTCCCCTTTCCTGCATTCCTGGGTGTCCTGATTGCATTTTTATTGGTTCCTCAGCCCAGAGGGCTGCAGGAAAACATCCCTGAAACAGCTCAGCTCCCAGTGCCTGCTGGTCAGCTAATGTCTGCTAGCACCCCAGCCCAGGCTGCCTGGCCTCTTCCAGGCCCTTCCAGCCTGCCAGGCCAGCTTACTTCACAACCCATCAGAAATCTCAGCCCCTTATTTCTAGACTGTCATCCCAGCACTTGGGAGGCTGAGGCAGGAGGGTCACTGCAAGTTCAA
This sequence comes from Fukomys damarensis, assembly GCF_012274545.1. Lineage (NCBI taxonomy): Eukaryota > Metazoa > Chordata > Mammalia > Rodentia > Bathyergidae > Fukomys > Fukomys damarensis. Next base: position 130,274,719 of record NW_022900928.1, on the reverse strand, counting down.
GGTCAGCCTGAACTGCATAGCAAGACCCTGTGTCAAAAAAACAAAAAATAAAAAACAAATCCCCGCAAGGCGTGATGATGCATGCCTGTGATCCCAGCACTCGGGAGGCTGAGGCAGGAGGATCGCTGTGAGTTCGAGACCAGCCTGGGCTACATAGTGAGCTTCAGGTCAGTCTCGACTACATAGTGAGACCTTGTCTCCAAAAACCAAACCAAAACAAAACAACAAAAAACAAATCCCTCGTTTTCCTGGCCACAACAATGGCTGGGTCTCCAAGCTACCTCCCCTGCATCTGCCTGTCTCAGTGCCCAGTGTCCCTGCGACTCCAGCGATCCCTCGGTGCCTGGCTGTCAGCTCCCAAAGCCGCCCCACGCATCTGTACTTTCTCCCTCTCCTCCCCACACAATCTTTCCCCTCATCTTACAAGCAAGCTTAGGATTTTTCCATCTTACAAAATAAAAACCCTCCTTCCCAGGGTTCTCTGTCGTGGCTGTCAACGTGAAAGGCCTTGCTTGCTCCAGACCAGTGAAACAGGAACCCTTGGGGACAGGACCTGGACCCAAGGACCCCCGAGCCACTGCTCCCTCTGGCCTGGCCACTGCTGTCTGTCCACTGCCCCGAGGACCTTGTGAGCTCACTGCCCTCGCTCAGCATCACAGTCTTATCACCCTGACTGTGGCCCGGTCTGACCTCTCCTGCTGTCCCCAAAGACTTCTGCACAGTGCCCGTCCCACTCTCCCGTTCTTTTCTTCTTCCCTCCAATCCTGTCTTCTTTCTGATAGTCTCCTCCCCAACCTCCGATACTCTGGTTCCCTCCCAGTTCGGTTTTGTTGAGACAGGGTCTCACTATGCAGTTCAGACTGCTCTGGAACTCACTGTGTAGCCCAGGCTGGTCTCCAACTCGCAGCGATCCTCCTGCCTCAGCCTCCCGAGTGCTGGGATTACAGACGTGTGCCACCACACCAGGCTCCCCTGGCTTTTGTTCCTGGCCTTCTCTTTTGCCTACTGCATAGTCTCCCAGGACATCTGCTCCACCTGTGGTTTCCAAATCAGTATTTCCAGCCCTGACCTCACTTCCGGGTTCCCACCGCATTCCCTGTTTCCCCTGTGGGTAATCCTCCAGGCACTTACACCCAACTCATCTGAATTTCTCATTTTTACACCAAAACTCTGTTCCTCCACATGCATCACCAAGCTGGCTGCTCCAGCTGGAACCAGGTGACATCCTCATCCGGCTCCTCTCTCACCTCCCACATCCGATGGATCCTGCAGTTCCAGGATGCCCTGGAATCCTCTTCCTTGGCTGCCGCCCTGCAGGCCCTGCTTCCTTGGGGCCTGTGCCGCATGCCTCTGTGGGCCACACTTCCAGAGCACAGTCCCCAGCTGAGCTGCTCCGGGCTCCTTCTCACCACGCTGGCCTCTCTGACTACGATCTGAGCTCTTTCTAGACGCAAATCCAAGCTGCCCAGTGCCTGGTTGGGCCCAATGGCTTTGTCCTACTTACTGCCGGGCTCCAGCACCCTGAATCAGCACCTCACACGTCTACTCAGCCTTGCATGCAACACATATGACCAAGAGCCAACTGTCAGAGCCCTGGTAGGGACACAACCGGCCCTCCTTCTCCAGAGGTCACACTCCTCTTTGGCCAGTTGAGGAAAGGGCAGCCTCAAACTTGCAGTGATCCTCCTGCCTCAGCCTCCCAAGTGCTGGGACTATAGGGTGTGACCCTGCACTTAGCTTCTGGTTGGATGAATGGGGGAGACACCTAAGGAGTTAGTGCTTTGGAATGGAGGCCCTCACAAAAAACAAGTGGCCCTGAGGTGATAAAACCGAGCTCGGGATGTCACTGAGAGATCTAGAAAGAAGGGAAACTCTGTGCACAGGGAAGTAACACGGAGGAAGGGACAACAGTCCCCTGGGCACCTCCTGGCCGGAGCTCCTTGGGCAGGCAGGACAGCAGGACCCATGACCCTCGTGTGTGAAGGAACCAGAAAAGGGAGCGGATGGACCCTTCTAGTCCAGGGTAGCGTTGGACAGGGGCCCGCAGGGGTCAGGATTCTGTGATCTGGGCGACTCACCCAGCCTCCCCACCTCTGCTGTCACCCAAACAAAGTCAGGCCGGGCAAAACCGGGCCCCTCTGATTCCGTGACTCCAGAACTCGTCGTGTTTGTCCACAGCTGGTCTTTTATCTGGGTTCTGAGCCACACCAGGGAGAAAGCAGGCACTGCGCCTTAGGAATCAGAGAGCAAATGTGTGACTTAATATTTCTGAGAGCCCAGGTACTTAAAATATAGAAGCAGCAGCCATTTCAAGGCATTTTAACTCATGACTGAGAGTAGCATTTCATATTTGCTGTTTTTTTTGGGGGGAGGTTGTTTTTGTTTTTGTTTTCAGTACCAGGGATCAAATTCAGGACCTTGCACTTGCCAGGCAGGTGAGACACCTCTGAGCTACATCCTCGGCCCTCAGAGTTGCTTTTTTTTTTTTTTTTACATTTTACTTATTTATTTGTTTTGACACAAGTCCTTACTGTGTAGTACAAACTCGACTTGAACTCACTGTGGAGCCCAGGTTGGCCTTGAACTTTCTGCGATCTTCCTGCCTCAGCCTCCCAAGTGCCGGGATTTCAGGCTTGCCCCACCACATCTGGCTTGCCCTTTATAATTATAAGGGATGCCTTTCAAGAGATTTCAACTGTTCATCTTTGACTCGATAATGACTATTGGAAAATTCCATTTACAGACATAATCCCAAATAAGGACCGCGATTTAGTCACAAAGATGTTCATCTCAGTGCGGCTTATAGCCAGAAAAAAGTCGGGAGTGATTTCTGCATCTGACGTATTGCCGTCTGCCAGCGAATAATCTGGAGGAACGCCCCGAATGTAACTGAGGGTCATCGCGGAAGGCAAATTCCAGTTCAATTGTGGAGCTTAGGAGAAAAAGGAAAGCTCCTGGATGGGAGACTGGAAGGAAATCTGGTTCGTGGGATTCTGGGTGATCCCCCCACCCCCGGCAGTTCTTCCTACCGCGGAATATTTGGCATCTATTCCTTCGAAGCCCTTTCTAAAAGCAGTGCGGAAATGGCATCCGAGGAAGCCGTCGGTGTTCTCACCGCTCCTTGCAGCCGCGCTGGGACCCTGATCCCTTTCCTGCCCTCCTGGCTGGCTGGGGAGGGTGCGGTGGCCGCAGGGTCCAGCTCTGCCGCTCTAGTGCGGGAGAAGGGAGCAGGAGGGCGCGGGCCCAGCAGAGAGGCCAAGCGGGACCCAGCGTCCCCCCGGAGCCCAGAGAACTTCGAGATGTGCCTAGGGGCCGATGGAGGCTTTAGAACAGATGCGGGGACGTAGGCCGGGCTCAGGAAACCCCACTGCCCTCTCTCCCCCAGGAGCTGTGGGGCAGGAGGAAGCCAGGGCCCCACCCAGTGCGTGGAGCAGACCGCAGACTTCCAGGTCGCGCCCCCTCGGAGGGCGGGGCTGGTGTGCGTGTCCCTCCGGGAGCTCATGGCCTGCGTGGACAGGCACAGCCGGGTCCCGTGGGAAGAGGGGTCAGGAGCGGAAACCTCATGAGTGTGTGCCCGTGTGCTTTTGCACACGTGTGCCTGCTCCCGTGCCGACGTGTGTGCACACATGTGTGCGTGGCCTTGGCGTGGTTAAAATGCTCAGGGGAAGAGGATTCCTCTGCCGTGCCAGTCCTGTCACTAAAAGATGGCTCCAGTGCCTGTTTCCAGTCTTGACAAAGTTCAGGCAGTTTCTATGCTCAGGGACTTCGTGTGGGCTCCTGTACCACGGTCTCCACGCACCTGATAAACTTAGTGGCTGAGAACACCACACATTCCTCCCCGGGAGGGCAGAAGTCGGGTCTCGGTTTCACCGGCCATCACGGTGTCAGCAGAGCCGCTCTGAGACTTTGGGCAGAGCCCTCTCCGCCTCTCTAGAGCCGTGTCCCTGCTGGCCGTGGCGGTGGCCGCTTCCTCCGTCCTCACAGCTGGCAGGCAGCACAGCATCCTGCTGGGGGGTCCCTTCGCCGCACCTGTGTCACCTCCCCCTCCCGCTCACGAGGACTTGTGATTATGTGTGCACCTCCGGCTGGTCCAGGGTGACACCAGAGGGTAAGATGTGCAGTGATGTCTCCAGAGAGGGGAGCTGCTCAGGGGAGGTGGCAGTGGCATCCTGGGGGCCTCCAAACGTGGATCCCCAGTTCCCTTCCCTGGCCTGTGCGGAGGGGACTGTGTTGGAGAGGCCCAGGCCTCCCCATCCCTGCAAGTGTCGCCTTGCAGTGGACTGGGCGGGCGGTGGGCAAGCAGTGGCCAGGAAGTGGCACGGGACCTACCCTGACAAGGTGCCACACGCCAGACCTGGAGCTTTGGCGTCTGTAACTTCAGTGTCACCTTCCCAACCCCAGAGGCAGAAGCAGCTCTGACTTTTGCACATTGGCGATCTGTTTGGGATGTGCTCTCTAGAAGAACAGGAGGCGGATCCTGTCTGACTGCATGTCAGTCTGTGATACATTTGCGCCTCTAAGGATACAACTTTGTTACACAGCCCGGCGTGGTGGCGCACACCTGTAATACCAGCACTCGGGAGGCTGAGGCGGGAGGATCGCTGTGAGTTCCAGACCAGCCTGGGCTACATAGTGAGTTCCCGGTCAGTCTCAACTACCTAGTGAGACCCTGTTTCAAAACAAACAAACACAAAAAACTAGTTTGTTACAGTGAAAATTACTCACAGGTGCACTAAATGTATCCCACAGATAAAGAATGTTAGTGGAAGATACCTAGAAGGGTCAAATTGAATTTCTAGTCTCAGTTTCTTAAGGAATCTCCATACTGATTTCCACAGTGGTTGCATGGAAGTTTAAATTCCCACCACCAACGTGGAAGGATTCTTTTTCCCCGCAGCCTCATGTGGAAGTGGCCTGTATGTCCACCAACAGATGAGTGCATAAAGAAAATGTGGTATTTGCACACAGTATAGCACTACTCTGTCACAGAGATAAACCTGGGTCATCTGTAGGATAATGGAGACCATAGTGCTAAGTGAAGTACATCACACACGCATGGTTCCTCTTCCAGGAGAAACCTGAATTGTAAATAAAGAGCAAAATAAAAGCCAGATAATGGGAAGCAGGGGGATAGGTCTTCCTCAGAGGAGAAAGGTGATCAAGAAGAGACGGAGGGAGGAGGAAGGAGAGGAGGAGTAGGGGACAAAAAAAAAGAATGAAATGTGTTCTGTACACGGACCAACTCCACACAAGCAAAGTAAACATTACGTACTGCAAACATGTAATGATGCAAACTTTAAAAATAAAATTGATTCATAGAAAGAAAACAATGTTAGCGGAAAAACTGGAGAAATCTCGGCAAAGCCTAGAGTCCCGCTGGTAGTTAGGCAGCTCTGTCAGTTTTGACAAAGGAGCCGCTGTTATGTAAGATTTAACGGTAGGGAAACTAGGTGCAGAGTAGCTTGGGAACTCTCTGTTCTATCTTTGCAATTTTTCTGTAAAATCCAAAATTCTCCCAAAATAAAAAGACTTCTTCAAAAATTCTGTTCTCAAGTTTTAAACCCCAGCTACTCTAGCAAATCCACAGTTCAATTTTTATTTTATGAAGGCCTAACACGATACAGTACATACATATACATACTCTTAAGCACGCGGCTTGTGGAATTTTGCACATGAAATCAGCCACGTGACGACCCAGATCACGTGTCTTGTGAATGCCCGGCCCGTGCCTTTGCCTATTTTTATCGGATTGGTTTTTTTTCTTCTTGATTCACGGGAGCTCTTTACACATTCAGGTCTGTGTCACATCTTTGTGTTATAAATGCCTTCCCCTTCCTACAGCTTCTTCACTTACTGGTGCCCAATGATGAATGCTTCTGTTCAGCTTAATTGAACCAGTCATTGCTTTGCAAATCAGGCAATGATTCACATCGGAAGACCCTGGCCTTTGAAACCACTTCGGACCAGGAGGCGCTCCAGACCCTCTGTGCCAGGCAGGGTGGGTTCTTACCTTCATGAGAGCAACTGGAGGAGTCGGAAGGCACAGCACTGGTGCCAGTCGGCAGGTCAGGGTAGGGGCTAAATCAGAGCTGTTGCCCCGCTTCCCTGACAAGAAAGCTCTGGGCCCTGTGAATGCCCGCAGGGTAGGAGGGGGACTTCAGGGCTCAGCCTCAGCCTCCACCCCCACCCCAGCTTCCTCTGAACAGCTTGGGGCTGGTTTGTTTTGTGAGACAGGGTCTGCTCATTCACATCTCTGGCTCAGCTCTCCTCGGGACACTGCGAGCACAGACTTGAAGGAAATGGATCAGACACGTGCTTTATTGGGGGCTGGTGTTCAGGCCAGCGAGCCCTGCAGCCTGACAGCCCCTGGGCAGAGGGACAGCTGCAGCTCCCTGTCAAGGGGCTCAGGAAAGCCAGGCTCCTTGGACCTGGGATGAAATTTGCACCTTCTGGAAAGATTAGAAAGATGAGGAGCTAAGGGGTGGCCCATGGAGGGACCCGGGAGGAGGCTTCCGGAGGAAGGGACAGGAAAGGAGGTGCGTGCATCCCCTCCGTCAGCGCTGCAAAGCAGAAAGGGCAGCCGCTGGCCAGCAGGCAGCGTCACGGGGCCCAGACCGAGGCGGGGAAGACCTGCTTCAGGGTGAACATGAGGAAGACCATCTCTCCATAGCTTTTCGCCTCTTACAGGCAGCCGAACTGAGGGGAGCCGTCGGGGCCAGGCCCCATGCTCTGCAGGTCCGAGTAGCCACAGCTGCCCTTGGCCAGCAGAGCCGGGCTAGACCAGCCCTCGGGATCCAGGGGCCGTGAGTTGAGGTAGGCACCCAGGTTGGACCTGTGGTGGGGATCCGTGGGGTGGGTGTACAGCAGCCACGTGCCCAAGGCCCCTGGGTCCTGCCCGGGGCCCTGGAAGCTGACCACGCTCCCCTGGCAGCCATGGGGGGGTTCCACGAGCTTCTTCACCGTCTTGACGGCGCTGAAATCCAGCCCATCGTCGGTGCTCTGGGCCTGCACCCTGGCCCCTTGGGGGCTCCTGGCGTTGAGGTACAGCACCCGATCCTTCTTGACTGCGACCTCAGCCACCTGGCACTCCACGGCGCCCTGGCCCACGAAGCTACTCCGCGCCCATGTGCGCCCTCGTGGGGTGGGTGTACAGCAGCCACGTGCCCAAGGCCCCTGGGTCCTGCCCGGGGCCCTGGAAGCTGACCACGCTCACCTGGCAGCCATGGAGGGGTTCCACGAGCTTCTTCACCCTCTTGACGGCGCTGAAATCCAGCCCATCGTCGGTGCTCTGGGCCTGCACCCTGGCCCCGTGGGGGCTCCTGGCGTTGAGGTACTGCACCCGGTCCTTTACAGCAGCCACGTGCCCAAGGCCCCTGGGTCCTGCCCGGGGCCCTGGAAGCTGACCACGCTCACCTGGCAGCCATGGAGGGGTTCCACGAGCTTCTTCACCCTCTTGACGGCGCTGAAATCCAGCCCATCGTCGGTGCTCTGGGCCTGCACCCTGGCCCCGTGGGGGCTCCTGGCGTTGAGGTACTGCACCCGGTCCTTCTTGACTACGACCTCAGCCACCTGGCACTCCACGGCGCCCTGGCCCACGAAGCTGCTCCACGCCCACGTGCGCCCTCGGTCATGGCTGACGAAGCAGAAGGCCGAGGCAGAAGGCGGCAGCGGGGCCGGCTGCTTGCGGTAGGTGTAGGCAGGCACCACCAGGCCCCGCGTCCCGTTGTGCAGCTGCAGGCAGTGCCCTGGGCCCACAGCAAACGTGGCCCATTCCCCGTGGGCCGGGCCAATGGCCTCGTCGGTGAGGTCCTTGGCGGGGCCCCAGGTCACCCCAGAGTCCTTGCTGATGACATGGCACAGACGGGTCACGTTGACCCCGGTCCGGAGCTGGTGGCCCTCGGACACCTGCCCCAGCACAGCGATGAAGAAGAGGAAGAGGGTCCCCGTCTGCTCGTCGTACAAAGGACACGGGTTCATGGAGCGGTAGCCCTCCAGCCGGGCTTCAGCCACCACCACCTGAGCCTGCCACTGAGTGGGCAGAGAGGGGAGAAGGAAAAGTCCTCAAAAAGCTGGCAACAGTGACAAGTGTTACACTCGGCATGGGCACTGGGGTGGAATAAAGACTACGAGGAACATTCTGGCTCCCACTCACACTGTCCCCTCAGAAGGGAGACCTGGGACTCCGCCTTATTGCCTGCCCAGTGCAGCACAGAATACAATGATCACCTCCCATCTTGCACACACAATCCTCTAGTAATGCATCCACCTAGGAGGGTGCCACCCTGCCAAAAAATGCCGGGCTTCAGCCACCACCACCTGAGCCTGCCACTGAGTGGGCAGAGAGGGGAGAAGGAAAAGTCCTCAAAAAGCTGGCAACAGTGACAAGTGTTACACTCGGCATGGGCACTGGGGTGGAATAAAGACTACGAGGAACATTCTGGCTCCCACTCACACTGTCCCCTCAGAAGGGAGACCTGGGACTCCGCCTTATTGCCTGCCCAGTGCAGCACAGAATACAATGATCACCTTCCATCTTGCACACACAATCCTCTAGTAATGCATCCACCTAGGAGGGTGCCACCCTTTGCCAAAAAAATCCAACATCACCATCTCCTCCAATTGGAGATCAGCATTTTAGCTCCAACTCCTGTCTGGACAGCAAGAGGCCTGCAGGTTTCTGAGTCACCCCAGGTCACCCTCTGCCCTCTGACAGTGCCAGGTCTGCCTGCTTCAAATCCAACGAATATGGACAAAGTTTTAACTCCATGCTTTAAATGACCACTGTTATGATAATAATACTGATAAACCCCGTGACAACCAGCCTGCGGTATCTTTGTCATGATTAATCCCTTCATTTCCAAGCGGGCACTTCAGGACACAGGCACCAAGCCCAGCCTAGCGCCCAGGTGAGTTTGCCTGAGTCCCCAGGGTGCGATCACGGACCTTCCTCCCCAGGCAACTTGGCCGGAAGCAAGTGAACGAGACATGGCCGGCCAGTGTGTGCTCTCTGGGCCCACCCTGCTGCCCCTTCCTGCGTGGCTTCCTGACCCCAACTGGGCTTCAGGTCTTTTCTCTCTGTCCCCAGCCCACAGCCACAGAGGGATGGGATCCTGTTCTCTGAGGCTCAGCCTGGCTCTCCCTGCATGCACCAGCGAGGGCACTGTGGTGGGACCCTGGTGGCTGGATGCCTGCTGCCCTCAGTTCACCTGGACCCGGTGGCTGGCTGCATCGTAGGCTCCCCTGCGCAGGACGATCACGTCTGCCTGCTCGTCCTGCTGGCTCCTCCGCTTTTCTGCGAAGGCCAGCAGGGTGCTCTGGCCCTGCAGGTAGAGCAGCGCCGGGATCCTGTAGGTGTGGATTCCTGACTGGAACAGCTTCTCCCGCTGCAGGACCCTCAGAGTCTCCATGGGGCTTGGGACAGGAAGGAGGCAAAGATGTATCACTGCCTGTGTCAGGAGAGGAGTTGTCTGCCGGCAAGCTGACCCGTCTGAGTGGTCTGTCCTCCCCTCCCACCCCCAGGGCTACTCCTTTTCTTTTGGTTTAGGTTTTCTGTTTTTTTCTTTTCGTGTGTGTGTGTGTGTGTGTGTGTGTGTGTGTGTGTGTGTGTGTGGTTTTTTTTGAGACAAGGTCTTGCTCTGTAGTTCATGCTGGCCTTGAACTCACTTTGTGGCCCAGGTTGGTCTTGAACTCACAGCAGTCCTCCTGCCTCAGCCTCTTGAGTGCTGGGATTATAGGCATGCGACATCGCACCCAGCTCCTCCTTCATACACAAGACCTTGCTTGCTAATTCTGCATGGGCCTCCGTGGGGCTGGCAGCACTCCAGCCAGGAGCTGCAAAATGGATTTTGCAGTTGGTTTTGCCCTAAGTTAACCAGCAGACTCGGGTAACCTTGCCTGCCTTCTCCAAGCAGCACATCCGTCAGATGACAAAGCTCGGGGAGGAGAGGAGCGCTCACTGCCAAGTGGCATTCTGCAGCTGTCCCACTGCCAGGAAATGACACAAGGCAGCTTTTTATAACTCCAGAGCCCTACAAAATTATTTTTTTGGGGGGGAAGAAAATGCCCAGATTCTGAAGGTTGTGTTTCCCGGGCTGCCTGGGCCTGAGGCCCGTACCCCCACTGCGTGGGCTTACCCTAGGGCAGAGGCAGAGACGGGTGGGCTCCTGGCTGAGGTGGGTGAAGCCCCGAGGGGGAGG
>NW_022900928.1:130254851-130263946 GCF_012274545.1 Fukomys damarensis | reverse complement strand
CCCTCTGCCCTCTGCAGTTTTCCACTACACCCATGCATTGTCTGTTTGGGACTCAACGCTTTTCCATTAATCAATGTCTCTCAGTCCCTTCTTCATCTCACAGAGAACAACGCTGGGACCAGGTGACAACCTAAAACTTCAAAGGGCAAGCGCCACACAAGGACAAATAAAAAGGTGTTAATTACCTGCACACAGGTGGAGGATGAAGTCTTCGGACAAACACTGGGTCTGCAGGCTGCAATCCAGGAAAGCAGTCACAGTTATGACTGTGGTGAAATCTAAATGGGGAAAAAAAACAAAAATAATCCGAGTGTGAGAGAGCGAAGATGGTGGAGGAAGGTAGGCTTAGCATTGTTCTCGGGGCAGACTGATGGGACGTTCACGGCTACATTGAGGAGCTCGGGGGAAAGCGCATCCTGGAGGAGAATTCGACACTGTGGGTACAATCAGGTTCCAATGCAAATATCAAGAGGGCCAGGGATTCAGTTCAGTGGTGCCGCCGCCTGCCTTGCAAGCGCAAAGTCCCAAGTTCGATTCCCAGTACCGTAAAACAAAAATTAATATCGAAAATGCCCAGGGTCTTTGTTCACCGGCACAACAGACTGGCCTTCTAGTCGCAGTTAGCTAAGGACATCTACAAGGAAGCTCCAGAAAAGACAGAGCAGGACTCGGGGGAAGAAGTAGAGGTGAGTGTTCAGCAAGAGTGGGGTCTACGCGAAGGCCTAGGAAAGGCACTGGGGGTCTGGGCGGGGTGAGCGTGGCCGGCTGGGGGCTCAGGCTTAGAGCCAGGAAGATGGAGGATGGGGCTCTGAACAGAACCAGCAACTGGATCGCTGGTGGAGGTTTACCACTCTAAATAGATAAATAATTCCACATAGTTCACTATTCAGCTACTTACTTATTTATGTAATGAGCCGAAGTCTCACTCTGTAGCCTCATCTGGCCTTGAACTCCCAAATGATCCTCCTGCCTGAGCCTCCCGAGTGCTAGGATTACCATCCTTGGCTTAATGGGATCCTTCTTACATTACAGGTGGCAACAAAATCATCCATGAGGCAAGTATCGATCCCATTCCTGAAAATGCCCAGGGTCTCTCTAGGAACTTGGCACGCGCCCTGAATAGAACAGACTAAGAACCCAGCTGAGTCAGCTGTCCCATGGCTGGGACCCAACAGCCATGGCCCACAACATAAAGAAGAGGTTTTGTTTGGCTCACGGTTTCAGAGGATTCAGTCGGTGGTCAGCAGGCTCCAAGGCAGGAGCACATCACGGCATCAGGGTGCAGGGAGCAAAGCTGCCCAACACATGGTGGCCAGGAAGTGCCAGAGAGGAACAAGTGAGGGACCAGCTGTGGAACCTGCGGTCACACCCCGACCCACACAGATGCACCACTGATTCCCTGGGCGGGCCCAGGCCGGACAAGCTGACACCATCAAGCGTTGTGGCACACCTGCTGCTTGCTGTTGGGAGGCAAGGGTTGCTTAACGTTGCCAAACCCCTGGACGGCACTCGCCGGGCGGAGCCTGTCTGAGTACTCACCGGGGATTGTCACATTTGACCTGCCACACCCTACCCTCAAGACAGCCCGGGTCTCACTGCGTGGCCCTCCTAGAGCTTGGAGGCCAGAGGGCTCTAGATGCCTGCCAGCCCCAGCTACTACTTGGCTGCTCATCTTTCTAAAGCATCTGTCTTGTGTGTATTTGGAGACAGAGCCGGGCCTGGGGAGGCAGGGCTGGGGGAACTTGGGGTCAGTGCAGGGGTCTCCTCCACCCCTTCAGGTACTCCATGCCTCCCAAACTCATACCCCACAGACAAAACCCACTCCCATATAACAATACCAAATACTCAGACCTTCAGCCCTTAGAAAGTACCAGCGTGCTTTAAATCCTTGCCAACATTTCCTAAAAATGGCTTGCAAATCGTATTTGCACATTTTCTAACTCACAATATGACCTTAAGGGTTGATTGACTTAATCCTTGTAACGCCGCAGGAAGCAGGTACTGTTATCATCTGATCGGACAGATGAGAAAGCCGAGCTTGCTCAAGATGTAAGTGGCCACGCTGGAAATAAAGACTCTTCCAACCCTGCAGCCGCTCCTGCCCGAGGACAATGCCAGCAGCCAACAACTTGTGCCCAGGACAGGACCACAGAGCCTCGGACATCGTTATGGTGGACGCAGAAAGAAAGAGTTTATCACCAGGGGCTAACACGGTGTGCTTGGAGGGGCGAGGGGTGGCAAGAACCTCCACACCAGGCAGCCAGAGAGGCGACACTATCATCTCCAACTCCTAGAAACTCCTATTTCATGTGTCAAAAGTGGGCATCCGGTGGTAATTTCCTGTGGTCCCGAGTAAGGCTCCCAAAGGCTGACTCTGTGTGGTCCTGCAGGCGCTGGTCCCAGGATTAATCCCCCCTCCGGCCCAGGAGGCAGGCAGGAGTCGCCCTCCTGTTGCAGAAGTAAAGAAGCAGAGAAGGGGGCTGGCCCAGGAGGCCAGAGATGACTCCCACAGCAGCTCACAGCTCGGGGTGATGGAGCAGGTGGCTCTGAGCCTGGATCTGCCAGATTCCCCAGCCCACGCTCCTGTGAGCCCAGCCGGATCCTCCAGCCTCCCGCCCTGCAGCCGGAACTCTGCTCTGTGAAGCTTCTCCTAAAGACCTGCTGTGGACGCCCAGCTGCCAGCCTCTGGCTCTCTCCTGCCCCACGGTGCTGGGTGCCTCATGGAGCCAAGAGCTCCAGGCCAAGGCACCTTTGCCAACCCCAGCTCACACCTCTGCTCTGAGCCCCTGGTGTGTGCTGGGGTCTGAGGGAGGCCGAGGCACAGTCCTGCCCTCCAGGATCCCACAACAGCAGATAAAAGTCAGTAATTACAGGGAACAAGGAGGAGGTGTACTTTGATGCCTTTCCCAGAGAAAGAGCTTTTGTCTTCCAGTCAGTTTTGGCTGGGACATGGCCTCTTTCGCCAAGAAAAACCTCATTTCCCAGTGGGCTCAACAGCTCGGTATAGACCCGGTGTCTGCTGGGGTCCACAGTCCCAACCAAACAGAGCTCCCTGCTCTCACGCGAACAAGACCAGCAAGCGCTCGAGGGCACAAGCTGGAGGCCCCTAAGCTGCTGACCTGAGCCCTCCCTACTCCTTCCCTTTTCTTCGTACACCCTGGCTTGTGAGCTGGTGTCAGGTCCCCCCGAGTTGCCATCTTCGGAAAATTCCCCAAACACCAAGACGGCGGCAGCGGCCCTCTGTCATTACTGGGGCAAGAACCTTGTCTGTCCACAAAGGACCAGGTGGGTCGATTTAGAGATAAGCTTTACCTCTGCACCTCTCGGAGGGTTCCAAGTGGATGTCCTGGCGTAAGGTCAAGGTGTGTGGACCGGGGCCTGGGAGCCTCACTTCTGGGAGGCCGCACCCCTAGGTGGGCCTCGCCTCCTTCCCAGGCACCTCAGATGGCCCAGGGCTATATACATCCAAGGGAGTCCCCACGCGGGCCTCCCACGCATCCGACCAGCACCCACCAGGGACACTGTCAGTATCCAGGCCCAGCCCTGGCCCAATTAGGATGCTGCCTAATGGTCAGGAAGACTCTGCCCTGCTTCATCCAGTCAGGCCTGAATCAGAGGGTGAGCCTGGCAGGTTGAGTCAGCACGACCTCCTCGTAAGAGGTGAGGCGTTGACTAACCATGTGTCCTGGGAACGGACTGCCCAGGGCCCAGGTAGGGGCCAGCTTGGGAGTCACTTGGAACGGACTGCCCAGGGCCCAGGTAGGGACCAGCTTGCGGGAGTCACTCAGGACTCATCTGACCTTCGGGGGTGGGTGGGTGGGTGCACCGTCTCACTGAGTGAGACTCACTGAGTGAGGTCTCGAGACCTCGACTTCCTCCTCGGAAAACCTGAAAGGAAAAATCTCACAATGGACTCCAGGCCATGTGAACCAAACCAGAGTCACTAGCGGTAAATCTCGCTGAGCCAGAGGGTACGAAGGAGGGGCTTACATGCACGAGTGGCTGATGCAAAGGCCTGTCACCAGAGGCTTCGGGGACACAGAACCACAGCCTTGCAGCAAGCCAGCCCAGTCACACACGGAAATGACCTCACAGGGACGTCTGTGCCCAACCATAGACGGATGCTACCCTGGCTTATCGTGCTAAAACAACTTACCTAACTCTTTATGCCTTACATAATCTATTTTGCCTTTAAAAGTTTCCCTTTGCCCCTTTCTGTTTGAGTGAGCCCACACATGTTCCTGTTTCCAATGTCAACGCCCAACATATCTCATTATTTTTCAGCCTCTCTCTTTGTTATTTAAAATTTGACAGCCATAGCTACGGAGAGAAGAGACCTCAGATACCCTGTTTGCCGTACAACCTGGTTCTGTACCTGGAGCATCTTCTAATACACCATCGGTGTCCAATATAGAAGAAAGTTACCTTACCAGGTAGGACAAGACAGTTACTGGCGGTAACCTCGTGTCTGGCACGAGGTAGGGACCCTTCTGTCCACCATAGCCTTGTCCAAGGCACCACGGCCCATCCTGGGGGCACAGTCGTTTGCTGACCAGGAGGAAAATATAAACCACGGCTCCCCAGTCCACTACTAGAAAACAGGTATGAGTCACGTTTGTTCAAGGTGTACTCCTGCTTCGTCTTGAACCAGAAGGTGAGGGAGAGCTCCCCTTCTGTCCCCTTCCCTCCACTGCACAAAGTCCTTTCACAGTCTTTGGGAGGCTGCTCGGCTCCACCTTGGCTCGGTTTCCCTCCTGGGACGTTGGTGACCTGCTTGCTGCCCAAGATGCAGCGGCCCCTGGGTGACCTGTTTGGGGACCTCTTGTTCCGGCCCCCGTCCTCCCATGCACCAGTCCTGAGGGAGAGGTCCCAGTCAGTCTGACCTTGGAACTTATCTCGGAACGCCCCACCCTAAGCCACACATGGCAGACCCACGCCCACGGGTGGCCAGGGGATCCCACTGAGATCGGCACCTTCACGTCCTTGTTGTCACACCTGCTAACTGATGTCACTGTGGAAGAATTCTTTTAAAGTGCTCTAAGTGTTAAGGGCTGACACAACCATGACATATCAGACAGCCAATTAATTAAAATCTCACTTTAAATACTAGGTAATGCAAGAGAAAATGCCGGGATGGTGTTAATTATAAAAAAGGAGACAAGATGGCGCATAAGCTGGGATTCCACTTCTACTGATTAGTATATCACAGACTCAAACATCTGTATTAAAAATAAACAAAGCACAAAATATGGACTGCTATATTCCTAAAATTTAGCACCAATGAAACAGTATCTTTTAAATGTCAAATGAATAAATAAGCATTATCAGCAAGGAACTACAAATGATGTTTATTTTCTTCTCATACTCTTCTATGCACAAATTTTATTATTGTTTGAAAGGATAGGATTTTTAAAAGATTAGAAAGTAATACAAGAGGCTTACGGGTGCCTGTTAACTCTGTCCTGGCCAGATCACCAAGTACAAAAATAATGACTCTGAAAAGGCCAAAGATCTCGGACGAATGGTCTTGATTCCATGTGCAAATTGAATTGACCCCAAAGGGGCAACTGATTAAGTGTTCAAAAATATGCATTGAACACTTCCTGTGCAGCTGGCACCATGCTAACTGGGGAATCAGAGAAAGGTTCTGGATAAAGCCCGGAGCTCCGGAGCTTATGTGGGAAACCTTTGACCCCTGAGGACCAAAGGTTCCTGAAGGCAGGGACCCAGCAATGCAGGGAGGGCTGGGACAGTGACAGCGAGGAGGGCCAGGGGATTTTTTTTGGGGGGGGGGGGGGGGGGGGAGGCGGGGGGACACGGGACGGGACACAGAGGCAGCCAGGAAGACTTCTTAGAAGCAGGGCTAAGAAGTGGGCGAGGCCAGGAAGAACACAAGTTCTAGAGCAGAGGCGGAGGCTACAGGGGCCTGGCTGGAGTCCAAGGAAGGGAAGGGAACCTGCATTGCCCGTGCCTGGTGTGCTGGGGCCAGCACTGCTCTCGGTGTAATCTGCTTTCTCTTTGAAGGTTTTAGGGTGCCTTGTTTATCTTTGCTAGGCTTGGATTCTTCTCCATTTACCTGGCCTGAGTCCCCGCGGTCTCATTCACGGTCAGGATCCCTGTTTTTCTTCAATTCTGAAACAGCCTGAGTCATTACTTCTTGGAAGGCCACCTCCGTCCACTTTCTGTCTCTCCTGCAGGGCAGTCTGACATGCCTACTGGGTTTTCTCCATTTGTTCCGCAGACATTTTTTTGACTTCTTTCGTATTTGCCATTTCTGTCTCCTGGGGCTTCATCCTGGATGGTATTTCTCAGATATATCTTCCAAGTCACCATATCTCACTAAATCTAAAGTGATGCCTGGTTAGGACATTTTTTTTAATGAGGTATTTTTTTCTCTCTAAAATTTCTACTTGCTTCTTTGAATTTAAAGTTTTTTTAAATTTCCTATTCCTATTGCATAGATTTTACTTCTTTATCTCTTAAAGCATTTGGTACCTGTTTTTAAGACATGTACAAACGTGAATTTATTTAATTCTAACAGCAGCCCTCTGAAATTGGTACTATTTATCCCCCTCGTTTTGAAGCAGGATTTTAAGAAAAACAAATCCTTCCCAGCCTTGGGCAGCGCTCTCATTACCCCTCTGTCCCCTGTAGCTATAACTCCTCGTTCTGGCCCAGATAAACTTAACAACTATATCCTGTAAACAAAGTTTATGACACTATGTTCTCATATGACTCATAAGACACGGTCTTCTTTCAAGGCAAGTTTACAAAACTGTCTGCCTGTGTCTTGCTGCGCTTAAATTCTTCTGCCACATCACTGGGAAAACCACCCACTTCTACACAATGCTTAAAAGCTGGAACTTCTCTTTGTTCACTGCTCTTCCTTTGGACAGAAGTCCATTGAGCCCGTGTATGCCTTAAACCGGAAATAAAATCCTCCCCTTTCGGTCTGTGGGTCTCTCCAGTCTCATGGATTCTCGCAACAGTTTTACCAAAGAGAAAATGAGGCAAAGCATGGTTATGTACCAGCCCAGGGTCACACAGTTAGTCCTTGGTAGAACTGGATTTGAAAGTAGACACAAAGAAATTTGGGCGGTTCCCGGCTGAATTGTGTAGCCCGGGTTCCTGTGTTAAAGAACTCATCCTCATGCCGTACTGAGTAGGCAAGATGGAGTTCTGGGAGTAGTCCTAATCTAGCATGTCAGGCATCCTTGTAAGAGGAGGAAATTAGATGCAGACATGCACAACACAGAAGAAAAACCAAGTGAAGATACCAAAAGAAATGGCTACCTGTGAGCCCGGAGAAGGCCTCAGAAGCAAGCAAACACATCAGCACCTCAGTCTTGGCCTTGAAGCCCCCAGGATTATGAGGCCACATGTTTTTCTTGTTTAAGACCTGGAACCCACAGTGTTTTGTTGTGGCAGCCCTAGCAATACACCTACCTTCCTCACACACAAGTGCTCTTCACCTTTCCCTATAACCACACTCATCTTGTTATCTGAGAGTGGAAAAGATTTCATCGCCACACACACTGGGGTCCTGTAAGGGGTGGGGTCGCATGTCTGCTTTTGAAATGCACATTTTCTATTTTTCTATTGTTTCTGTGTCCTCGTTTATTTCTTCCATTTTTGTCTCTTCAGGCTGGGCTTCCTCAAATGTCTTAGAATTTGCTATAATTTTTAGTAATTTATACCCATTTCTGTCTTTCCTGTTGGTCTTCCTCAAATGTTTTACGATTTTTGTGTGTGAGCTCATCTTCAGTGGGGAGTAGCTCTCAGGTGCAATGATGGAATTGTGCCCGAAAGGGCCTCAGATGGCAGAGCTCTCTCCAGAGTTACTTTTGCCTGAGCCTTAAGGGTTCACAGTCTCTCAACTTTCTATCTGTCTTCACCTTGGAATTTCTGTACATCGTGAATAGCTATAATTTAGACTACACATATGGATGGCTTGAGCTTGTTCTTCATTTTTTGGGGGGGGAGTAGGGGGTTATTTTCTTTTGTTTTATTTTAGAGACAGGATCTTTCTATATAGTCCAGGCTGGCCTTGAACACACCAGATAGCCCAGGCTGGCCTTAAACTCTTGGTAATCCTCCTGCCTCAACCTCCTGAGTGCTGGGATCACAGGTGTGAAACCCACCCCTCCATTCTGATCTTTTCTTTTATTTTTTATTTACTTATTTTTTTTGTACCAGGAATCAAATTCAGGCCCTCATGCTTACCACCGTCTTTGTTTTATTATTATTACAGGTAATTCTATATCTACCCATAGCTGGGATTTTTTTTTTTTTTTTTACTTCTGAGTTATAATCTTTTCTCAAGCTTCCTGATGTACTCAGGTCCACGGGCTTTGATTTTAACTTCCTCATAACTATTCATTAAAAACAAATAAACGCCGCAAGGACTGTACATAATAATTCCTAAAATACTTATCTCACCAGGGTAAATGCAGATCTACCCATTCATCTGTGGCATCTGGAGATTTGTCTTTCTTGCTTTTGAACTGAAAGATAAAGCCATATTGCAAAAATATATGTCGAGAATTTATGTGTCTTCAGGAAGATCTGTGTGAACCCGGGCAAGTTATGCAGCCTTTCTATGGCTTCCTCATCATCAAATATAGAGATGTATAAACAATTTAATCCATGAAAGTCCTGAGGACAAGGCCCAGCTTGCAGGTTGCCAATAGAGGTTTTGATAAGTATTCCTACTTCTGTTCAGTTCTTTTTTTAGACCAAGTCTGGTCTATTACCTTTACATAGTTAATTTTTAAAAATCAACTGCAATAACAAGAAATGTCAAACAGTTAAAGTCTTCTCCTGTTACCACCCTTAAAAGCAAATTCAACATGAAAAGTTTTTAATTTTAAAAGAAATTCTCTTACAATGAATTAATTTCAGTACACTTGAATGTTCTATTCCTACCAGTTGCAGAATGTATCACTTTCTAATAATCACTTTAAAACAATTGGTTTCTGAATATTAAACCTATGAATGATTTATCAAAATTTTTTTCCCAAGCAGCACAGACGCTTTGGGCTGGGGATTTAGCTCAGCGGTTCAGTGGCCTGCCTTGCTTGCAAGCACAAGGACCC
>NW_022900928.1:130236216-130254651 GCF_012274545.1 Fukomys damarensis | reverse complement strand
AAAAAAAAAAAAAAAAAAAACCCCAACAAAAACAAAACAAAGCACAGACGCCTCCCGTGAAGGGCACCCAAACCTTGAAAAGGATCATCTAGTATCATCCAAGAATATTCCTACGGCAGATCAGCCGACAGAATTAAACACAGTGAAGATCATTGAAGTGTCTGAACCAGAAAACCACCAAAGTGTAATGCCGAGGAGTGTATAGGTGCTGAGATCCTGCCTAAAATGAAGGATAAAAAGGAAATAGGTGTGCGCATGTGTGTGTGTGTGTGTGTGTGTGCGTGTGTGTGTGTGTGTGTGTCTCAGTTACTTCTTGGTTGCTAGTACAGAATGCCTGATACCTAGAGCTTAGGGAAGGTCAGGTTTATTTCTGCTCACAGTTTGTAGAGGTTTCAGTCCATAGTCAGGCAGCTGCAAGGCAGGGCAGCAGGGCACAGCAAGCTTGTTTATGGTGGGGCAGCAGGAAGAGAGAGGAATCAAGGGAGGAGGAGGGACAGAGACACTGCCAGGCCACGCCCCCGTGACCGCATCCAACCGGACTGCACCTCCTGACCGTCACCTCTGGCTATGAACGCATCAATGGACTGATCCACTGCAGAGTGTCACACGCCCATGATCTGATCACCTCCCCGAAGCCCCACCTATGAGTTCATGAGACTTCAGGGGGACATCTAGATACAAAGCACAGCATTCCACTCCCGGCCTCACAAAGATTCATGCACATCCTTTTACGCGAAATGCATTTAGTTCATTTCAAAGTGTCGCCAAGGTTTTAATAGTTTCAGCATTGCTGAAAAGTCCAAGTTCAGAGTCTTCTCTGAGATTCAAGGCAAACCCTATAAAAGTGGGTTCTGAAAAGGTCAAGCACTTCCGATGTACCGTGGCACAAGATGAACATTCCCATTCCAAAGAGTAGAAGTGAGGGACAGAAAGAGATAGGACCAAAGGAAGAGCAAAATCGAGCAGGGCATACGTGAAATCCCACAGTTCCACGTGCAGCATCCAGGGCCACCTGTGGCAAGTTGCGCACTCCGAAGGGCTCGGCGGCTCTGCCCTTCTGGCACTGTCAAGGTTGCAGCTCCCAACCTTCTCTCTTTGGCTGGTTTTGCTCCCCCTTTGCAGTTTTTCCCAGATGACCCACTTTCCGGCCTTCTCCAGCCTTCTGGGGTCTCCACTGCACCTTTGGCTTCATGCTCACAGCCTCACACCCTGCCCTGTCTGGGGAACGCTGCCTGGCCTCCCAGGCCTCCTTCGGAAATCAGAGTGGAAGTCTCCCGGGCCCACAGCGCTTGCGTTCCGCATGCACCTAACAGTAGCCCCGTGTGGGGGCGGCCAAGGTCAGCCTGAGCAGCCGCAGAGCCCTTCTGCCTCCTGCTGGTGGTTGCAGGGGCCTCTGAGTGCCTGTGGCTGACACCTAGAATTTAAACCCTGGCTCAATTCTCATTCCAGAGGCTGCTGCCATTCTGGAGCTTGGCACCCTGGGGCTCTCTGCTCAAAACAGTCTTTATTTAGCAGTTTTGAGTCTGGGAGTCCTGCTAGTCCCTGCGATGCTCTCTAGCTATCTTTTCTATTGTTAGTTTCCAAAGTACTTGGCCTCTTCTCTCTCTCTTTTGAGACAGGGTCTCACTGTGTAGTTGAGACCGACCTGGAACTCACTATGTAGCCCAGGCTGGTCTCGAACTCACAGCGATCTTCCTGCCTCAGCCTCTGAGTGCTGGGGTTACAGGCGTGCGCCACCATGCTCGGCTTCTCCTTCTTCTTTTTTTATTGGTACGTTTTAGGTATGCAATACAGTTACATTCATCATTAGGATCTTGTACCTTTACATGACGTATCTTTGTTCATATTTTTCCCCATAGCCCTGCCCTCCCTTCAGCCCCTCCATCCTTCCCTGTTTAGAGAATTTGTTTCCATTTTTTCCTTTTCTCATATTTTTTCTTTTCCCTTCTTACCTTTCCCCTACCCCCCTCACTTCCCCTACTCCTTTAGACCTTTTCTTATTATATAATATCAATTATACATTTTGATCCTCATTTACACTTTTAGTTTATCACACCAGCGAAACTATTTGATATTTACATATATTTCACTTAAGAGTATGGCCTCAATATGTATCCACTTAGCTATAAATGTCTCTAGTTTCTCATTCTTTATGGTTGAGTAGTACTCCATCTTATAAAAAAAAAAGCCACATCTTCTTTATGCAGTCTCCAGTTGATGGGCAGATGGGCTGTTTCCAAGTTTTAGCTATTACAAACTGTGCCGCTAGAAACATGGGTGTGTATATATCACTGTGGTGTGATTCTTTTAATTCTTTTGGGTACATACCCAGAAGGGGAATACCTGGGTCAAATGGGACTTCTGATCCTAGCTGTTTGAGGAATCTTCACACTGATTTCCACAGTGGCTGCACCAGTCTGCACTCCCACCAACAATGGAGAAGGGTTCCTTTCTCCCCACAGCCCCGCCAACATTTGTTATTGCTTGATATTCTTTCTGGGGTGAGGTGGAATCTCAGTGTTGTTTTCATCTGTATCTCTTGAATGACCAGTGATGTGGAACATTTTTTCATGTTTATTTGCTGCTTTTACTTCTTTGTCTGAGAAATGTCTGTTCATTTCAGATACTTGGCTTCTTTTTAATGCTAAACTTTTTAGCAACCAAGC
This sequence comes from Fukomys damarensis, assembly GCF_012274545.1. NCBI lineage: Eukaryota > Metazoa > Chordata > Mammalia > Rodentia > Bathyergidae > Fukomys > Fukomys damarensis. The sequence goes on along the minus strand of NW_022900928.1, from coordinate 130,251,985 downwards.
TCTCCTCTGCTCCATCTTTGCAGGCCCCAAGTTTACCAAGGCTTCTTTTCTGGCCAAACTCAAAACTTTAAAAATCATTCAACTGGGCTATTTGCTCTTAAGCTGGCTAAAAGCCCCCAACAATGCCCAAGCCAGAGAGAGAGAGACAGACAGACAGACAGAGTGGGAGTGAGGGGAATGGATAGAACATTTCTGGAACAGTACTCATGAAACTTTTAGTAGAGGTTATGTAAAATGTTTTTGAGCAAGAAAGTGACAAGATCAGTGCTGGTGTCACATCCGCATGAATTGGGGAGGGGGGGAGGGCCGGGAGAGACTCGAGCCAGGATACTCACTGAAAGGTGCTGTCATTGTAGGCAGCTAAGTGAGCTGAAATTAGTATACAGAGAGGCAAAGTCAGCACAAAAATAAAGATGTCAGAACTGTGCCTGGAGGCGCATCTGGAGAAGGCTAGGCCTAAAGATAAAGATGCAGTGGCCAAGCCTCCAGGGCTCCCTAAGGGGTAGACAGAAACCTGAGATTATATTGTGACTGGCACCACCTGGTCCAGTGGGTCCAGATAGGCTCAGCGGCCCCGGAGGGTGAACAAACATCTGGACCCCTCCCTTCCCCCAAACGCCTTTGGTCTTCCCATGTCTGCTTGCTGCACGCCCACTTCCCTATTGGATCCGTAGTAGCTAAGCCGCTATGCTGATAATCCTAAAGATCAATTAGAGTCTGACTCACACCGTACCCACATTGTGACTTTGCCACTTAAATTACCCCTGACAAAGGATCTCTGTGGCCACCCCCTCGGGGGCCCTCCTGCCTCTCAGGAGCTAACTCTCCATAGACCTTTGCTACTCTTAACCTCTGATGTCCCTTGCAATTCATTCTTAGATATTACATCTAGCAGGTTGGGAGCTACATTTCTCCTAGATTGCTCGATCGTTTGGGGGGAGTGGTAGGGCCTGTTCCGAGGCAGGCAGATGGAGTGGCATAGAAAGGAAGTTAGATTCCCTTTAGAAATGCTCCCAGTGGTAGCCCCCAGGCGGCATGGTCCCGCATATCCTACATACATGCTCAGTAGAAGTATGAAACACAAGGTCTCCCTGTGAAAGGGGCACAGTTCTGCTTTCCAAGACACTGCACTGGGCCCCAAGAAACACCAACCCTGCCAGGGTGTGAGTCGGGGACTCAGGCTGCCCTCTTCTCCCCCACTGTCTCACCCACTGCCTCTTGCTGCCTGCTCACCCCAGAGAGGGGAATGGCTCCTCCTCTGCCCTACTCCCTCTCTACCAGGCACCCAAAGGTGGTGATCCAGGCAGGATTGTGAGCTGGGCACTGGGTGTCTGTGCCCCAGCTCTCCCCTTGCACACTCACATGCACACACCAGGTACCCCTGATATAGGGGGAATAAATGTAACTCCCGACCTGCTAGGTGTCAGACACACTGAGTTCGTGTTTCCCAACATCAAAGAAAGAGTTCTAGGGAACAAGAGAAGTTAAAAGCAAAAAAAATTTTATTAAGAGAGACAGCTCCCGAGAGACAGGAGGGAACCCAAAATGAGTTGCCAGCCAGCCCACTTCTCAAAGGAAATTTTATGGAGCAAAATCGTGAGGTCGGGACGTGGGACAAAACCATGATCAACAGATAAGACTGCAAATACAGACGCTCACGTGACACCGATCCATGGCGAAGCAGGTCACGGGTCAGGGATGCACGGAGAGGACCAGGACCTTTTTAGGAAGGGGCGGGTCAGGAGGTCCTGGTCACCCACCTGGGTGACTGATGTCTGTCTCGTGTTTGTTGAGCCTGGTGATACCACTTATCTTATCACTTGGAAAGGTATGCAGGCCTGGTCATTCTGTCCTTATCTTTTTTTTGAGACAGGGTCTCACTATGTAGTTGAGACTGAGCTGGAACTCACTATGTAGCCCAGGCTGGTCTTGAACTCAGATTTATCATCCTGCCTCAGCCTCCTGAGTGCTGGGATGACAGGCATGCGCCACCACTCCCAGCTTATCCTGTCCTTATCTTGAAGCCTGACCTTCAACAGATGCACCTCCACCAACAGTTTTGATGTGTTCTCATCTTCTGCACTGACTCCCTCGAGAGCCCTGTCTGAATGCCTATAATATTTCTGGCTAACTTAGCTGTCTATGATATTCCCCCTTCTGAAGAGGTTCCCCTAACTGTCATGAGGAAGCAGGGGGCAATGACTGTTTGGGTGCTCCTGAGTAGAGGGAGTTGTTGATGTGTCGTATGACCCAGAGACAGAGCATACTTTCCCTGTCTAAAATGACCCTTTGTCTTCAGCATTAAATAGTAAATGCTCATTTTCAATGGGCTCTGCTTAAAAGCTCTTAATTACTGAATAGGAGGGAAAGGTTGAGTCAGTCAGGGTCCCTTCTTCTTTAATATTTAGCAGAAACATGCCTCCAGAAAAAAGGGGGCAAGTCTAAAAGTCACAGGAAAGGATCAGAAATGAGATCAGAAAAAGGAAGTGTTGTCTTCTCGTGCTCATGGTGAGTTACGGAGACAGTTTGCCCATGAGTTGTCGCCCTCAGCCTGGAAAGGTGAAAGTGGGGAACCTCAAGAGCTAAGATTTCCTCCTCAGCAGGGGAAGATTGTAACTGAAAGGAAACTGAGGCAGAACAGGTTTGACGTTCTCCCCTAGAGTGTAGAGCGGGGATCAAACCAGGCTGTCCCAATGACATCATCCTCCAAGTCTTAGGAACAGCTGCCATCCTATTGCCTTTTAACTGGCAGTTAAAGTCCTGTGATGTATTAATAGGCATGTATATTTCCTAAACATAACCTAGGTTTCCTGAAAAGTCCCATCTTATAGCACTTCATAAATTCACATTTTGGTTAGTACCAAAGCCTACTGGGGTGGAGGGGATATACATCAGTGGTGTCGCTGCCTGTCTTGAAAGTCGCAAGGTCCTAGGTTTGAGCCCTGGAACCAAAACAAACAAACAAACCAAAAACAAGGTCTACGGGGAATGCTCTAAAATTACCTTTTTCTGGCACTGCTGTCTAAGATAAGACAACAAAACCACAACAGTCAAAACAAAACAAACAGGTCAAGTGAGGAGCACCAATAAATCCAGCAACTAGCAAGGCTGAATGCCGCGTGTACAAAATATAAGAACTTGCCTGCAAAACTAACATGTCCCACCAAAGAAACATCGTCATCTTCCCATGTTCCCAACGTACATTTACCATCATCTTAACAAAAACAGCGTGTAAAAAAAACAAAGGCAAGGCATAAACAGTTGACAGACAAGGATATGAATTTATAAATTTATTCTTTTTTTTTTGGTTTTTTAGACAGGGTCTGACTGTGTAGTTGAGACTGACCTGGAACTCACTATGTAGCCCAGGCTGGTCTCGAACTCACAGGGATCCTCCTGCCTCAGCCTCCCGAGTGCTGGGATTACAGGCATGCACCACCACGACCGGCAAGGATACGAATTTCTGATTACCTAAATGAGTCACAGTCCAGAATCCACGAGACAAAAGCAACTCTTACCTCCTTCCAGTGATCTCCTCCAAACGCTATAGGGGAATAACGTAACTCCCAGCCTGCCGATTGTCAGATATGCCAAGTTTGTGTTCCCCCAAATTGAATAATGAATTCTAAGGAACAGCGAAGGTTAAGAGTAGGAAGATTTTTTTCAAGACACTCCTGAGAGAGGAGAGGGCCCAAAAGTAGGTTGCTGACAAGCTACTTCTCAAAGCAAGCTGTATAGAGCAAAACCACAAGGTGGGTCAAAACTATGATCAGCCAATAAGATTACAGGTTTAGCCTCTTAGGTAATATTGATCCAATGGGGAAGCAGGTTCGGTAGCAAGTATACATGGAAAGAACAAGGACCTTTTTGGGAAGGGATGCGTTAAGAGGTCTTGGTCACTGACCTGGGTGACCGATGTCTATTTAGACTTTAGTTGTAGACTAAAGTAGTTGGGCCAGGTGATACCAATTATAGTATGACCTTTACGTTATTGCTTATCCCTTGGGGAGGCCTGGTCATTCTGTCTTTAGGTTGAGGCCTGGCCTCCAACAGATGGGCTTCCAGCTATAGTTGCAATGTGTTCTCCCGCTCTGCATGGACACCCTCAAGGGCTTAGCTCTGTCTGACTGCCTATAATATTTCTACGTACCTTAGCTGTTTGTAATACCACGACTCTTCGCATTTAGGAGGAGCTCAAAATATGCTTTTAAATCAGTGAGACATGAAAAGAGTGAGCAGGAGGGCAAGAGTCTCCGAAATGAGGCCTGGGAGGGCCTGGTGGAAGAAGGAGAGGTGTCATTGTTGGGGGACAGCACTCAAGGACACCGCCCAACCCCACCTATGTGGGGGCTCTACTTGGAGCCTTTGGCAGCAGGGGGTGGGGGGGCCGAAGAGGGAGTGATTGTGTTTATTCTGGTATCTTCTGAGCTGATTGTGCTCTGCTCAAATGTCTGTTAAATGAATAAAGGCACCAAGCCTGCTGATGCAGCCCTAGAATCTCAGCAATTAGGAGGCTGAGCCAAGAGGATTGCTACAAATTCGAGGCCAGCCTGGACTACATAGTGAGTTCAAGGCCAGCCTGAATGACACAGTGAGACCCTGTCTCAAAAGACAAAGCAATGAATGAAGGCATGGGTGGATGGGAGGAAGGAAGGGTGGGTGGATTAGAGACCTGGCTTTCAGAGGCAAAAACAACTGACATTTCGTGCCAATCAGATGGCTGCAGCTGCAGCACACAGCTTTCCAAGAAGGCCCTCGGTGGTCTCCACCTCCCAGTGCCCTTGTGCAGTCCCCACCTTTGTATGTGGGCTGCACCTGCTGACGTCCTTCTAACTGGTAGAGCCCAGAACCAGTGGTGGTGTGTCACTTCCACGAGCAGGGCACAGTGGCCCTCCCTGCCACCTCTCTGGACTCCACTGCTACCCCCACAAAGCCAGCTACCACGGCGGAGAGGCAACTGCATCAGCCCACAGGCTGCAGCCCACAGCCAGTGGGGAACTGAGGCCCACAGGCCAATAGCCTCCGAGGAACTCAGTCCTGACCATGACCTCATGAGCTTGACCTTCCTGTGGTCACTTGAACTGCAGCCTGAGAAAAACCCCTGAGCAGGAAATCTGGCCAAGCTGGGCCAGATTCCTGCCCCACAGGAACCAAGATTCCAAGAGTGCATTGCTCATGCCTTGGGGTTAATGTATTACCAGCAATATACAGCTAAACAACGGCTCACTGGAGAGTGTCCGTCCCCTACCCTACCCTAGGCACTGGGGATGGAACCTGGCCCTTCCCACTGAGCTACATCCCCAGCCCTTTACACATATAAAATTCTGGGACAAGTTCTCCTGAACTTGTGAAGTTGCCCCGGCCAAACTCAAACTTTTGATCCTTCTGCCTCAGCCTCCCAGAGTGCTGGAATGATAGGCAGGCACCACCACACCTGGCTCGCTCCAGTTTTATGCAAAGATGGGCACTGTGGCAGTTAAACTTAGCCAGTAATGGCAGTGGTGAAGAGCCCTGCTTTTGGTACTATTTGCCTTGGGTTTGAATCCTAGACCTCCAACTTTTTAGCTATGCAGGTTTGGACAAGATAATCAGTTTCTAAGAGCCTGTATTTCTTTAAATGGGCAAAATTCTCTACTCTCAATAATTGCACAGGATGATCTAAAGAGATTAACACACTTACCCTGGGGCCTGTAGGTTGGTAAGCACCCAGTAGAAGGAAGCTATTAGCGATAATAATGTCAATAAAGATGGAACAGGATTCTGTACAAGGCAGCAAGTGAGATACAGGCTTCAAATCCCAGTACTCTAAGAGGCTGAGGCAGGAGGATTGTCTGTTTAAGCCCAGCCTGGACAATTTAGCAACTGAGTGAGAACCTTTTTTTTTTTAGAAAGGGGCTAGCCATGCGGCTCAATGAGAAGGACTTGGGTTCAATCCCCAGGACCACAAAATAAATAAGCAAATAAATAATAACCCTATCATATCGTCCAGCTCTACCACTCCTTGGGCACATAGCCGAAGGAACCGAAGTCTGCGTATGAAAGAGATTTCTGTGTCCCTGTCTTCATGGTGGCGTGGTTCACACAATAGCCAAGGTAGGGGGTCAGCCTAATGCCTGCTAGCAGATAAAGGTGCCAAGAAAGTAGGGTGTGTGTGTACACAGTGGGAGTTGGGTCCACCATCGAGAGCAAAACCACCTCCTGCATATGAAAATAGGTGGGACTGGAGGTGCTCGTGCAAAATGAAACATACAGACACTGGCAAATAGCATGTATTTCCCTTTCCGGGTGGAAAGAAACAAACAAAAAAGGATGACCTAGGGCCAGGGATTTAGCTCAGTGGTTCTGGCATCTGCCTCGAAAGCTCGAGGACCGGACGGAGTTCGATCCTCGGTACCAAAAAAAAGTAGCAGGGAGACTGTATTAGGCCAGGGGAAGGGGACAAGGGAAGAAACGAGAGGACATAAGGCAGGTGAAGAAGGGAAGAGGGGAGAGCAAGCAGGAGAGGGCGGCGGGGGAACCAAGAGTGATTCCACGAGTGAATATCAAGAGTATTCGAGACAGAAATGGCACTGCAGACCCAATTAATTCGTACAATTAATATGAGTTTATTTTATAATAAAAGAGACATTTATATGAATGAAACCGTTTTTTTTTTCTGTTTGTTTGTTTGTTTGTTTTTAAGGGAATGTAAGCACAGAGGACCCAAACTTTCCCCACAACTCAGATTCGACACCGTGCAGCTGGCCCGGCTGGTTCAGGGAGTTGGGGAAAAATAACTCCGGCCTGCCGGATGTCAGAAGGGCCGAGTTCGTGTCTCCTGGATATCAAATATCGAAGAATACATTTTGAGGCTAAAGGGGAGCAAGAATAGGAAAGATTTGTTGAGAGAGAGCTCCTGAGAGACAGAAGGGGGCTCAAGGGGGTCGCCACGGACCCCACTTCATAAGGGAAATTTTATAGAGCAAAATCACGAGGTGGGTACAACGTGGGTCAAAGCTATGGTCAACTGATGACAGGACAAGTACAGCCGCCTAGGCGATATTGATCTAATGGGGAGGCGAGTCCAGGAGCAAGGGTACAAGGAAAGAACGAAGATCTTTTATAGGAAAGGATGGATCCGGAAGTCCTGGTCACCCACCGGGGTAGCCGATGTCTAGCTAGGCTTTATTGGGCCAGGTGTTACTACTTATTTTATCTCTTGGGGAAGCATGTCGTTCTTTCGTCTTCATCTTGAGGCCTGGCCTCCAACAGGTGCGCCTCTGGCCACAGCTGTAACGTGTTTTCATTCTCTGTCCTGACTCCCTCGAGTCAGCTGCTTGGCTAACAGCCATCCAGTGGGGAAACAAGGGGACACAGGGAGTATCACAGCCTTAGCCTGTCTAGAACTTCTAGACGGAACAAAGACCTTCTTAGAAAGGGACGGGAAGGGATGAGAGGGTGGGCGCAGGGTGGTGCTAAGGACGGTAGAAGCTCAAGTTTCTGTTATGTCCAGGGAGGCTCACAGGCCTGGACGCTGCGTCACCACCTTGAGACCGGGCCTTCTTCAGATGCACCTGTGGTCCCAATTCTGATGTGTTTTCATTTTTTTCACTGAATCCCTCAAGCACCCACTCCTGTCTGACTGTCGATTAATCTCTATCTGATTTAACTGTCTATGACAGTGGGGTGTGTGGGGCGAGTGTCCCTCCATGGGGACAGTCAGTGTGACCTCGCACTGGGGGGGGCATTCCAGCCATTCCCTGCCCTGCCTGGGAAGCACGGTATCCCCCATGTGGCCTCTGGTCAGGTGTGGTGGTGGGGCAGGCAGGTAAACAACCAGCCAGGAAGTGCCAGTGCGGCCAGGCACCGGGCCAGGCAGGTCTAAAGGTCAGGACTGCTCCCTGGGGAAGCTTCACCGGAAGAGGACGGGACCCTGGGCTGGGACTCCCTGGGACAGAGCCGAGAGCTGTGGACCTGGCTGAGGACATGGGCTTGTGCTGGGGCACCTGGACAGGACAGTGGTCAGAGAGGAAAAGCTGATCCAGGACCCATAGCCAGGAGCTGTTCCTGCAGGTGAGTGGACAGCTTTAGTGTTTCTGAATGAGATGGGATGAAAGGTGGCAGGGAACAGAGTCCCTGCAGGGGCAGACAGGAGCCCAGGCACTGCTCCTGGAGGACAGCGGCCCTGGCCTTGGTTATTATTCTTACTGTGGGGACAGTGAGATGATAAGTAGGAGCAGCTGCATCTCCTGCTGGGCCCCTCGTGAAAAACTCATTGCAAATCTCAGAACGACTGTGGCCTAGCATTAAACAGAGCCCGGAGACCCCCTAAGAAAGGTTGCCGGAGGGTGCCCTGCTGATAAATAAATGTGGGTGCAGACTGTGAGGGGCTGGGGCCGCACGCTCCCCTCTCAGGGGCAGGAAGAGCACTCAGGAGCAGCACTGTGAAGTGACAGCCCAGCGCCAGACATCCCACGGCCTCCTCCTGCTCGGGGGCCTGGCTCAGTGGGACGAGGGACCCTGCCCTTGCAGTCTTCCCAGTGTGTGTGCCCAGCTGGCATGAAGCCACAGCCTGCAATGACACAGCAGGGACAGTTTTCTCGGAGGCGATGGTGGAAAGTTCTTACTTCTCCTCTTGACTGACATTGGGAAGGTCACATGGCCACTGGCACTGGGAGGTTTCTAAGGTTAAGTAAAAAAAATTTTTTTTTGGTACCAGGGATCAAACTCAGGACCTTAAGCTTAAACAAGGCAGGCACAGTGCCACTGAGCCAAATCCCCGGCCCCTCCTGGGAAGTTTGATTTGTGCGCTTCAAACGTCCTGCATGGTTCCTGGTCCTGTCTTCTTTGCTTTTCCCCTTCAACTTGTCCTTTCTTTTCCACTCCTGCCCATGCTGTGCAATTCCCTTTGGCTCTGCTTCGCCTTGGAAAGTAGAAGCCAGCTGGGCGGCAGCACTCTGCTGTGATCCAAGCACTCTTGGAGGCTGAGGCAGGAGAATCACAAGTTCAAGCCCAATCTGGACAACTCAGCAATTCAGCAAGACCCTATCTCAAAATATGAAATGTAAAAAAGGGATGGGAAAGCAGCTCCGTGTGAAGGCCCTGGCTTCAATCTGTAGTACTGAAGAAAAAGAAAGTAGAAGGAAATATCTCCTGGGGAGTCTTTAAAAATGTTTATTAGTGCACATTTGCACATTCACTCGCATGTGTTTGCACTACATCATGATTACATTCGCGGTGGGGAGTTGGTGCATGTACCTAACACAGGAATCGTGCTGCTGTGAACGTGGGTGTGCATGGATCACTATAACATGATGTCTGTAACTCTTTGGGGAGGGTAACCTGGAAGGGCAATAGCTGGGCTGAATGGAATTCCTATCTTTAGTTGTTTGAGGACTCTTCATACTGATTTCCACAATGGTTGTACTAGTTTCCATGCCCACCAACAGTGTGAAAGGATTTCTTTCTCCTCACAGCCTTGCCAGCATTTGTGGTCTGATCTCTTTACGATAGCATTTGCTTCTGGAGTGAGGTAGAATCTTAGGGTTGTTTTAATTTGCATTCCTGTGGTACTGGGGATCGAACTCATGACCTTGTGCTTGCGAGGCAGGCGCCGGCACCACTGAGCTAAATCCCTGGCCCGATGTTGAGCATTTTTTAATATCTTTACTGGCATTTGCACTGTGTCTGCTCATTTCAGCTGCCCATTTCTCAGTTAGGTCTTTTATTTTGGGAGGTCTAATTTTATTTTGAGTTCTTTACATACTCTAAATATTTGTCCTCTGCCCAGGGAATAGCTGGTCCATTTTTATTTTTTTTCCATTCTGCAGGTTGTCTCTTCACTCTGTTGGTTGTTTTACTTTGCTGGGTAGAAGCTTTTTAATTTGATGGAATCCAATTTGTTGATCTTAGTGTTATTTTTTGTGCAGTTGGGGCTCTGCTCAGAAAGTTCTGGCCTATACCTATGTCTTCAAGAGTTTTATCTATTTTATGTTCCTGGGGACTCAAGCTTTCTGATCCTTGAAGTGGACACCGGGCCCCCCTCCCTGGACTCTGCTCTCCTCCCCATCTCCCCAAGTCCAGGTTGTCTGGGACTCAGCTCCCAGGGGATCCCTGTAAGAAAGCCAGTGGGTAAACGGTAGTGTACATAGCATGGCCCGACCCTTAGCAGGATCACTGCTCTGCAAAATGCATCTGTGCTCTGCCCGTGAGGCTCCCGCTTCCACCTGCAAAGCTGCTGCTATGGGCAAACCAGCTCGGACCCTGTGTGGCTGCCAAGGGTCTCCGAGGAGGCCCAGGTTTCCCAGGAAGCCAGTGAGGCAGCCAGCCCCAGGTCAGACACACATGGCCCCAGCACCAGTGTCTTCTGCCACTGCCACGGGCCTGAGGTCTCCCCAGGAAGGAGTCTGCTCCGACGCTGAACCACCTCTTGAGCCAATCCCCTTCATCCCCAACAAGTCAACACTGATGCAAGGTGGGAAGCCGGCCGGAACCGTCCAACACGAGCATCCTCGGGCCCCTCTAGGTCAGGTCTCCTGCGTCCCTCCTGCTGCCTGTCCCGGCCTTCTCAGGGCTCAGGCTCAGGCTGTACTGCTCAGCTCCCTGACCTGGCCCTGCTGGAGTCCACAGGGAGCCCAAACAGACTCTGACCGGGGCTGCCTGGCCAACACCAGCTGTGGGCGCCAAAGTAACCCTGTAACCAGGGTTTACCCCCATCAAACCAACTCCCCACAGGTAAAGCACTTGTGAGGCCTGGATGGGGGCTGGGTGGGGCAACGGTGGCCTCCAGGCAGGAAGCTTGCTCAGTGAAGAAAGCACAGGATGGGGACAGTCACTGGTCATGGCACTGTGCAGGGTCGTCTGGCCGAGTGGGGCTTCCTTCCTGGGCCCTGGCATCCCTCTCTTGAGCCCCATGCCCCTCAGGAGTCCTCAGCCTCCATGTCACGCTGGAGACGTCAAAGCAGGGGTGGGACTCTAGCTCAGGACTGCAGGAAGCACCCAGGGAGGCCGCCAGCCTGTCCCCCATCCTCTGGGTGACAACACTCTCCGAGGCTCAGCTACCTGGGCGATCACCTAACATTTGGAGTGCAAAATAATGTCCACATTCAAATGAGGAGAGAGCGGATTGCCAAGGGGGAGACCAGGCAGGGGCCAGAGAGGAGGTGGCCTCTGAGCTGGGCATCAATAAACATTCTTCCATCAAACAGTCACTGTTTTGGAGCAGGAGGAGAGTGGATGCACGTGGCTAAATACATTATACAGTGAGGCTCTCTGACTCAAAAATAAGGTAACATTTTTTGGCACCCTAATTGAAAGCTATAAGTTCTTTAAAAATAAAGTCACTCAGATGACACAGGGGCAGGGGGCCCTCAAGAAGGTGGGAGAAGAGCCTCAAAAGGACACGTGACACCTGGCTACAGGACGCAAGGGGACAGGGATGGTGGGGTGTGCCCCGCCCATGATGCTGGACCGCAGAAGTTCACAAGGCCAGGCTGAGGGTCTGCACAGCTGGTGAGTCTTGTGGGAAACTCACCTGTCACTTCCATGGCTACCACCACTGGCTTTGCCTCTGTCACTGTCACCTTTGTTTGAAGCTTCATGCACCTGCCTTGGGGCCAGAAGCTCTCATTATCAATTATCATGACTCCCATGCGTCTACAAATGGAGGGCTGACTCTACTATCGTGAGTGTGTTTCCTCTCGGAGACGGATTTCAATACATCCTCTCTCCAGCAGGATGAGCCATGTGGACGAGGGCCTTAAAAAGACAAGATTAGCTTGAGAACCGGGGCAGAGACCAGTACAGGGAAGAAAGGCAGACAAGCTCGAGCCTGAAGACTTCGATCCCATTGGAAGTAGCAAAACTCAGCCCTAGGTGGCCCACTTGTGGGAGGGGTTATACTAAATTCCATGCAAATGAATCCATATGCTTGTACCAGGCTTTTGGCCACCACGATGAAATCCTGAAAAGACATTTCCTGCAGCCAGGAGGCAAGGGGCAGACCGTGCCTGCTGCGGCCCTCAGCGTCCAGCAGGGATGCGGTAGTGTAGACTCCCAGCCCTCAACCAGTCTCCCACTTTCACTTAGGCCTCGGCTGCTTCATTTCCCTTCCCTGCCATCCAAACAATTAGACTAAAATCCTCAACTGTCTACCCCGGGCCTTTCTACAGCTGAACAGAGTCTCATTAACTCCCATCCAGGGGAAAAAAGTTTCCCAGCCATTTCCAGTTTGTAGAACCCTGCACCCGGCTCTGTTTTTCATGATTCCGCTGTGAAGCCGCTCAGAGAGTGTGTACCTCTATAAAGTCTTGTTTTGTTCTCAACCGAGTGATAAAAACATTCCTTGGTGGATTCTTGGGTGCTGGAGGAAAGCTTTCTTTTCCTCTGAGTTCCTTTTTAGGAAGTTAGCTTTGAACCTTAAAATGAGCCTTAAGTTCTTTGTTTCTGGATTAAAAGGACGTCTGGCACGGAGACAAGTCTTCCCAGCACCCACGCTGCCTATAGGAGCAGCTGCCTATAGCTTTCTTTGAGTTTCTGGCCTCTTTGGAGCCGGTTCTGAGTCAAAAAGCTATGAATTGGGGAACTTGAGTTCCACGCGCAAGGGGAGATGTGAAGACTTCCAGCTCGGGTCAGAACGAAGCTGTGGCTCAGAGGTAAATAGATTCTGAGGCTGTGTTTGAGGAAACATTCCTGCAGCTGATTTGGGTATTCGTTGGAGAAAAAGCACAGAAATCGCGAACTGAAATTCCCACTGAGGTGGGAAGCTGGCCGGAACCGTCCGACACGAGCAGCCTCGGGTCCCTCTAGGTCAGGTCTCACGCGTCCCTCCTGCTGCCTGCCCCGGCCTTCTCGGGGCTCAGGCTGCACTGCCCGGCTCCCTGACCTGGCCCTGCTGGAGTCCACAGGGAGCCGGAACAGGACCTGACCGGGGCTGCCTGGCCAACACCAGCTGTGGGCACCAAAGTAACCCTGGTACCAGAGTTTACTGTCTACTTGCTACCTTTCTGAGTTATCCAAAATTCCCACCCCACCCCTTTGTGAAAATTTTGAGACAGGGTCTCACTAAATTGCCCAGGGTCGGTGCAAATTTATTAGCCTCCTCTCAGGCTCCCAGAGTGCTGGGAAGAGAGCCAGATCTCTATCTTTTAAGGCTGAGTTTTGGGGAAAGGCTGTTTACTTTAAATCATAATATTTTTAAGATGGCAAAAAAGAGAAAAGTTTAAAAATCATGCTCTCAACCACTTAGTCAGAACCAGGCAGTTTAAGCTTGATTCTTACCCTCACCTCCAGCTGTCTGTGTGGTCTTGAGTCAGTCAGTTTATCTCTCTGGTCTGTAAAAGTGGGGGAAATGGGCCAAGGACTGTAACACTCATGCAGTCACCCCAAGTGTTCCATCAGATGATGCTTTTAAAGCTCTGTGCACTCACAAAATTTTGGCGGTCAGTTTTCTGATATCCCTTGAGGGGGGAAAAAAGTTCCCTTTTCAATACAAAAGAAAATTGTAAACCAAGTGTGGTGCCACACACCTGTGATCTCAGCACTTGGGAGGCTGAGACAGGAGGATTGCTGGGAGTTAAGGCTAATCTGGGCTACACAGTAAGTTGAAGTCCAGGCTGGACTGCACAGTGAGACTGTACCAAAAAAACAAAAAAAAAAAGTTTAGGCATCAGGAAGCGGCTTGATTTGTTCACACAGGGAAAGGAATATAAACATCAAAGTGTGCCCAAGAACTCTCAGTTATGAAGAGCAGGCCTGCCCTTGAAGATGTTCCTGACCCGCTCCAAATGCACCGTGAAACCCGTCTTTCCAGGGTGCCACTCAAGCCCAGGACCCGTTCACCCCAAATCTCCCTTGAGATGTCAACACACGGGAACAGGAATTGCTTCTCTCCGAGGAATGTTTCTTGATAATTGAAGGTTATATTGTGCCCCCAGCAACATCCTCATGCTCCAATTTTTTAAGAAACTTGCTTGGCAAAAGCGGACATGGAAGGAATTTCGGGGAAATCGAGGGTGAGGAGCCTGGATTCGGGGCTCCACAGCAGGAAGAACATTTGGCTTTCTCTCAAGGAATTACCACAAACTAGTGACTTCCGCAAGCACACGTGTGCCATCTGACCGTCCTGCGGGACCTCAGTCCACAGCTGGGCTCACAGCGAGGTTGCACAGAGTTGCCTTCCTGCGGGGCTCATGACAACCTGTCGCCCGCTTTCCAGTGTCATGAGGTCACCTGCTTCCCTGGCTCTCTCCTGTCCTCAGACTCGAAGCTGGGCATGTCTCCCACCAGGAGACACTAGAGTTTTCCTTAATTGCTGAAAACCACCCAAGCAAAAGGGAAATCGAAGATGGAGCGTGGACTGTTGGCGGTAAAGTCCCCATGATATTTCTGTTTCTACCTGTCGCATTTTGTGGGCAGCACTGGGGATCATGCCCAGGGCCTCTGCGCTGACCTACGTCCCCAGGCTTTTTTTCCATTTTTAGAATATTAGAATTTAGATTTAGAATTTTGGTTGGTACATGTTTGCAGGGCATAATGATGACTGGCACTCCTCCTGCGAAGTTGATCCATGCACGTAACACACCTTCATGCCTTCTCATCCCCTCCCTCCCTCCATCTCTTGGTCCTTTTCCCATCTGTAAAATCTCAGTCTCCCTGTTGCCTGCTGTCTATCTTTTGTGTCGCTCTTTAGTTTATTTCTCTTCTGGGTTTCTCGAGTAAGATAAACCATGCCCCCGTTAAGCTTGTGCGTCTGATTTATTTCACTTAACATTATGAACTTGAAGTGCACTTTCCTGCAAATGACTCGAGTTTTTTGCTCTTTGTGGCAGAGTAGTTCTTCATTGTGAGTAGGTCACACATCCTCCTTGTCCACTTGTCTGCTGATGGACACCTAGGCTGTTTCCAAGGTTGAGCTATTATGGGCTGTGCTGCTGTAAGCATGGGTTTGCGTGGATCACTGCAAATGATGTCTTTGGGGGAGATGAACGCCTGGGTCAAATGGGTTTTCTATATTTAGTGTTTTGAGGACGCCCCATAGAGATTGTACTAGTTTACATCCTCACCAACAGTGTAGAAGTTTCCTCTCTCCCTCTGGCCTCCCCAGCATTTGTTACTTGATTGATTCTCTGATTCATTATTTTTGTTTTATTGATTTATTTTTTGAGACAGGGTCTCGCTTACATAGCTCAGGCTGGCCTTGAACTCACGGCGATCCTTCTGCGTCAGCCTGGGATTAAAGAGTGTACCCCGCCATGCCTGGCTTTATTATTTGATTTCTTGTCGATGGCCGTTCTTTCTGGAGTAACACAGAGTCATGGTGTATTTTAATTTGCTTTTCTCGAGTGGCCCAAGATATTGAACATTTTTCCATGTGATATAGGACCTCCAAATGCTATGGGAGAAATAATACAGCTCCCAGCCTGCTAGATGTCCGATTCGCTGGGTTTGGGTTCTCTAAAATCGAAGGATGAATTCTCAGGAATCCTAGTCATCCCAGTCAGGTGACTGACGCTATCTGGACTTATTGGACCAGGTAATGCTAACCATAGTACACAGTTTACCCCTCGAGAGGTATGTTTATCCCCCGGAGAGGTATTCTGTCTTTATCTTGAGGCCTGGCCTTCAATGAATGCGCCTCCAGTCGTAGTTGTAATGTGTCCCCATCTTCTGCACTGACTCCTTTGAGAGTCTCGTCCTGTCTGACTGCCTATGCTATTTCTTCCTAACTTACAATCCTTGAATTTCTTGGCCATTTGTACATCTCAGCTCTTTTTTTTTTTTTTTTTTTTTT
>NW_022900928.1:130203940-130236085 GCF_012274545.1 Fukomys damarensis | reverse complement strand
TGATAACCTTTATTCTACTTTCTGTCCTTATGAGTTTGTCCATTCTAGATAGTTCCCATAAGTGTAGTCATATATTCATCCTTACACGGTCTATTTCACTATCATTTTAAAAGGTTCATCCATGTTGTAGCATGTATCAGAATTTTGTTACCTTTTTTTTTTTTTTTTTTTTTTTTTTTTTCCAAATTTCGAGACAGGGTCTAAGTTGCTAGGTTGCCCAGGCTGGGCTTGAACTAACAATCCCTGCCTCAGCCTCCGAGAGGGCTGGGATTAGGGGTGTGTGTGTGCCACTACACCTAGCTCAATATATATTTTTAACTCCGGTCGGCATCTGCTGCTTTTGCTAAAAGCCTGGGTGACCCAGTGCTTACCTGAGAACTCCCTCTCCAAGTCCTGTGCATCCTCTAAGAAGGGTTCAGTCCTTCCCAGAGGATTGTGGTGTGAACACGTGAGCCCTGCAGCCCAGAAGGAGAGGTCCCAAGGTCAGGGGACCCTAAAATCCCAGCCAAGAACCTGGGGGACACAAGTGGACCTGTCGCTGCTTCCCGCAGGGGGTGGGGCCTGCGCTTGGGGTGTAGGGACAGCCCGGTGGGCACTGCTCCTCCACTGCACACCCCACATGCAGACAGCTCTACAATGCAGCTCCGCCCCTTCCACGGGAACCACAGGACAATGGAGCCCCAGGGCCACCCAAGGAGGGGGATGGAAGGAGGGAAAGCTTAATGTTTCAGGAAAGGCTGACAGGGTTTGCTCCCTGCATTCAGGAGAAGGAGAGGGAATTGAGTGCCAGACCCTGGCAACCCAAGAACGGGCCAGCTCACCATCAGTCTCCCAGATGGCAAAGAGCACCCTCTATGCATTGGCTCTGACCTGCACCAATGGCGGCTCAGAGCATCTGATGAGGACAACCAGGCCCAATGCAGGCTTAAGGGAGAGGTGTGCTGGAATTGATTAGTCATGTCTGTCACGGCAAAGGAATGGGAAAGGAGGGGGGCAGTCACCAGCAGAGAAGTAATGAGAACCAGGGAACAGAGCCACACCCTATCTGAGTGACCTTGAACAGGTACGCTGGTGGCCCTCTGCTTCCTTGTCTTTAAATGAAACAGCCTGGTAAGGCCCTGTCCAGATACTTGTGTGGGTGATGGGGTTGGCTGTCACCTGCCACAAGCTGCCCAGGCCTGGATTCCTGGGGCAGAGATTTGAGTGCCTCGGCTCAGGGACAGTCCTTGGTCATCAGTCCTGCTGTGGTGAGGCACTGACAACTGTTAGTGCAGGGAGAGAGTGAAGCTGGAGAGAGGCTGTAAAAATCAGAGAGGTAGCAACTCCTACCCGGGAGGAGGTGGCAGCAGGGAGGGTGGGTGCTGCAGCCCTGGTCACAGACAATCATAGGTGGGAACTGACACCCCAGCATGCAGCATACAGTAAGTGCTCAATAAAAATTACGTAACGAGCGAGTAGGCAGACGCCTGATTCAGGGCAGAGATTCGTTCCGGTTCCACCCAGAGTTTCCTGTGGGCCAAGCCCAGGAGCTGCAAAGATTAAAAGGTTCGTATCTGAGGCCTTAGGAATTGCAATTCTGGAGATGCATTTGGGAGAGCTCAGATGTTGAGAAGCAACGGGGTCCACATGGCTGGTAGAAGAACAGAAAACAACACCGCCGCAGAATGGAAGGATGCAGACTTTCCACTCTGCTTCCGTTGTAATTTTCCCTCCACTTTCACCTTCCTGATGCTGACCCTTTACTTCCTGCGTTTATTATTTTTTAATGTACCCAGGCACCACCTGCACTGCGGAGACTCTCACAGCCTGGCTTGACATTAAGTTTCCTTCTAGGTTTATTTTCATCCTAGCGTTAATATTTGTGAAGTCATAGGTTTGATGTGCTGATTGGATTTTTTTCCCCCTAGAACACATAAAATATATAACTGGTATTTTTGGGAACTTTGACCGCGGTGCGTCCTAAAGCCACTTGGTGACCAGGGTTCAAAGCCCATGCAGCTCTCAGGAACTCCGTCTCACCTGCCCAGTCTCAGGACTATTTTAGATGCGAGACAGCTGAAAGAAACCACAGCATCTCAATGCCTCTGTCATTACAGTTTCCTTTTGTTTGTTTTTGAAGACAGGGTCTCGCTATGCATTTCAAGCTGGCCTTGAACTCATGGTGATCTTCCTACCTCGGCCTCCTAAGTGTTGAGATTACTCGAGTGTCCCACCAGGACCAGCATAGTTTGCTGTTTATTATTTATTTCTTTATTGATTTTTGGTACTGGGGATCGAACTTGGGACCTTGCACTTGACAGGCAGGCCCTGTGTCTCTGAGCTACATCCCCAGCCCTCAGTTTGCTTTTTAAAAAATGTCTTCATCCATGAGTTCAAGGCCAGCCTGGGCTACATAGTGAATTTAAGGCCAGCCTGAACTACACACCGAGACCTTGTCTCAAAAAACAAACAAACAAAAAAAAAAATAAAAAAATAAAAAATACCTTCATCCTGAACAATTTGCTCATTTAAACCAAAGCAGACATTCAGGCTTTCTGCCAGATTTCCCCTTGGCTCCTTGGCGCGGGCCTCCAGCCACTGCCTCCTGCCACAGTCCAGGGGGGGCACTCAGGGCCCCAGGCACTGTTCGGAGGAAAGAGAGGCCAGAGGGGCACGTTGATGTTCAGGGTGACACGCGGTTGAGAAACCGCCTGCTGCCCCTCTGTGGGGCCCCAGGATGGGTGACACGCAGCACAGTGCTCAAGGCCGTCCTGACTCCCGGCTCAGGAAGAGGGGTCTGCTCTGCTCTGGTCAGCTACACTGGCGGGTGGGGCAGTGGCTCCCAAGGGCGCTCCCCTTGCAGAGTTAAGGATGCCCACCCAGCTCGAGTGTTTGGAGAAACTGGTGCCACAGCACCCCCTATATTCCGCTTCCAGCCTTTCGGGATGTTGGAGCTCTGAGCCCTGACACAAAGCTCTTTGGTCGTGGGGCCTAGGGGGTGTTTGGAGCCAGGCGAGGCCATGAGACCAGGGATCCGTGCCCTTAGAAGAAGACAAGAAGGAGATCTCCCTCCACCCCAGCACACTCCACGGAGAGGGCACAGGAGGACAGGCAGAGAGGGCCGGGTGTGAGCCACAGGGGCTCCCTGGCCTCAGACTTCCAGACTCCAGAGCTGTGGGCCATAAATCTCTGTCGTTTAAGCCCGGAGTCCAGGCGTTTTGTTCTGACAGCCCTGCAGACTAAGTGCCAATACTGCCCCGTCATTTCTAGTGGGTCTTTTAATAAATCCCCTTGGACGAGGCCAGTGAACAAATCACAGCACCTCTGACCCGCAGACGGTCCGCTCACCAGAACCGAACAGAGGCTCAGTGTGGCAGGAGGGCGGCTTCCTGCACACAGATGTCCCTGTTCAGCCGTGGCAATGACACTGGCCATTTCACAGTGTCTGTTTTCACTGTGACTGGGCGCTGGCTGGGACGACAGACCCTGCCCACAGGCAGGCAGGGTGCTTGCCAAGGGCGGGGGCCTGGGGTGGCTGGCCCTGAGGTTGTCCTTGTCCCCCCTCCCTCCTCCTGCGGTCCACACCTTGTCTGACAGCAGGGATTCACTGAAGAGGATCCACAGAGCGCTGTGCGGCCAGGACTTCACTTTAAGAAAGCGGCCTGAGCCCCTCGTCCGGTCCCCATCCCGGTGCCCGTGTCACAGTGACAGACAAGCTGAGGGGAGGCTCTGAGGAATCCTCCACTATTTTCTTGAACTCTGCACCTACGTTTATACTGAGCGTGATATACATTTTACAACTCTGGTTTTCTTTATACACTGAAAAGTCAAAGCAATTTAAACAAACAACATCTGTTTAATCGCGAAGAGGAAAAGAAGAACGTGGGAGAACTAACTGCTCAGGGCTTCTCTGCACCGATCGATCACAAGCACCGAGAACTCGCTCCCAAGCAGGGGCTGTGATGATGGGTGTGTCACGAAATGCCCCTATGTGGGTCTCAGGGGACACAGCTGTGCTCAGTGGGGTGGACAGTGCCCCCCACCGCGGACCTGGGTTGCACCCTGAACTGTGAGCTGGGCCTGTGTCCCCCAGCCCTGCAGGACATGCTAGGGTGACTCTCTGCCCCACCCCAGGGTCCCACAGCTGCACCTGGCCCGCATGTCCCAGGCTGGTGGGGTCACCTGCTCTTCCTGCATGGCTCTGAGAGGTGTGGGACCAGACAGTGGTGTCCCTGGGGTGGGGCGTCTACATCTGCCCTGAACCCCCATTCCCCGGGCTGCCTAGGGCCCCCCAAATGAGAGGTCCACAGGGCATGCGTGGAGGGCTGCTCCAGGGAGCCAGCTCCTCTTGTCCTCAGCCTCTGCCCGTGTCCCCTCCTGGGCTCCCGGCCCCTGAGCTTTGTTCCTTGATAAAAGCAGCTGTGCGTCTTCACCAGGCTGAGCCTCCACTCTCCCCGACACCCTCTTCTGGATTCCTCTCCTCTGGAACCTGGAAGGCCCAGGTTCGAATCCTGCCCCCTCCACTGACTAGCTATGTGATCGTAGACAACTTACTGAGCATCCCTGCGCTTCATACCCCTCATCTCTGACACAGGGTGGATAATAACCACCCCTCCCTGGTCCTTAGAGTAAGGAGCAAAAGTGGTCAGTGGAAAGATCCAGAAACAAAAAGGCTGTGGCTTTCCCCTGTGAGGAAGACCTTAGGGTGAGTTGTTGGGGTCACCACCCTCCAGCCCGTCGCTGCTGTCCCCAGGTCAGGAACAATGTCACGGGTCGTGGAGGGCAAGAGGTCAAAGGGTGCTGTGTGTGTCTGGACACTGGGGGCCTCTGGCATGGGCCTGACCATGCTGCGTTCTGAAAATCCCCACCCACCACGGCTCAGGGAGGTACGCAGCCCAGCTCCAGGGCCAGTGCATGAGACCGGAGGCCCCAGGACCCAAGGCGCAGGTCCTGGAGAGCACAAGGATGTGGCCCGACTGTAGAGGCCAGTGTAACCACTATGAGACATGAGGGTCCCCACACCTCTCCTACCCCTGCTGCCCCTGCACAGTGCCCGAAGGCCTGTCACAGCGGTGACAAGGCCAGGCTCCTTTTCCAGGGAAAAGGAATTCTCCAGGCCTGGAGCCCAGAACAGGAGCAGCTGCGAGGAGCTTGTGGGAAACGCACATCCTTAGGCCCCAGTCCGGCGACCCCCTGATGCCGACCACCTAGGGGTGGATGCTCCAGGGGACTCTGAGTCCCCCAAGTGAGAGTCACTGCTACAGAGGAAGAGGACCGGCTGTGAGGAAGCCACATGTAGCAGTGTGATGAGGGTCACGGGTGGAACGGCACAAAACAAACCAGACACCAAAGAGAGTTTTCCAGGCAACCTTGTCAACTAGGCTGGCAACCAATTCCACACCCTGCAAGCCACCAGAGTTGTCCTTCGGGCAGCAAACTGGCACTGGGAAGCTTCCTGGAGTGGCAGCCACAGTCTCCTCTGGAATCTGGTTCCGTTTGTAAATATTCAACAATCTGAACAGTAGATGGGTGCTTTCTGTCTCTGACTAAACTCTTTGAGAAATGTAACCATACCAGAGGGTGAATTAGAACTGTGCCCCCACCCCTCGCTGCACAGCCTAACACCTGGTTGAAATCCCAAAGGATGATCCGGGGGTCTCCTCGACCTCCGTACTTCAGAGAGGAAAAAGTTAGGTGTTCTTTTAGTCTCGGCTGAAAAAGTTTTGCGAATTTGACCTAAAAGCAGCCTCATCGGGCCAAACTGGCTAATTCAAACCAAAAAGAAGCTGCCGATCGACACAGCTAAAGCTAACACTGCCGTTTTCGGCAAATGCTGCCGCTGCTACGTTCTTCCTGGTCTGTAGAACTAGTTCCGGGGATCTCCCAGTGGGTATTTCACCGAGTTTGTTTTGGAGGGGGTGCCAGGGTGTCGTGTGTGCAAGGCGAGACACTCTGTGCCCGTGTTTACTCTGGGTTGGAGGAAGAGGGAGAGCTGGAGGCCAGACCTGGTGTCGTCTACCAAGAAATCTTCCAGGCCTTCACCCCGTGGAGTGGGGTGGGTTCAGAGCGGATTCGGAGCGGCTCCGCTGTTCTTTCTCGGTCCCACTAAAGGTTCCTATCTCCTCGTCTCCCCCTTGCTAAGGTTTGGTAGTTAAGGGGCAGCACACACACCAGACTAGTCTGTACGTGCACGTAGGACCTGGGTGGTAAGATCATCACTACGATCGCAGACCAAGCCTTCTCCCACTGGGGAGGTAGAGAGGGCATTTCTCCTGCTGGGTCCTCTAAAGTCTCTCTCACCCCAGGAGGAAGCTCTTTGCATGCTCTTATCAATCCTCGAATCTGAAGAAACAGGAGGCACTAAAGGAAAGCCCCATTTCCAGCTCAAGCCACCAGCGAGGTCCCAAACAGGGATCACAAGCCATGCGGTGCGGCTGCACTGCCCACCGTGCTCATTAGCACTGCGCCCCCCAGCGGTGGACACGAAACAAGGGCGCCCGAAGTCTTGCTCAAAATGCTTTACAGGTTGAAAAAAATATTTAATGCTTCAATTACTTTGGAGTTTATTGAAGAATTTATTCTGAGCATCTAGACATATTTCCCCAACTGTTAACCAGTGTTCCAAACTTTTATGGACAACTTTCTTTTTTATAGCCACTTTATTGTAGTATAATTCACATCTCATACAGTTTACCTATTAAGAGGGTCCAGTTAATGGCTTTTAGGCTATTTGGTGTTAACCATCACCAAATCAGTTTTGTTGTTTTTGTGATTGCGTTGTATGAGTTACTTATATTCTAGAGACATGCCCTTTATCAAATATATGATTTGCAGAAATTTTCTCCTATCCGTGAAAACTGTCCTGATGGTGTTCTGTGGGGCATAAAGTTTCTTTTCTTTCAGTGATGTCCAATTTATTTTTATTTTGTTGCCTGAGCTTTTAGTGTGTTTTCTAGGAAACCATTGTTTAATCCAATGTCCAGAAAGCTTATGCCTGATTCTAAGAATTTTATAGTTCTTGGCCTTACAATTAGGACTCTGATCTATTTTGAGTTAATTTTTGTGTCTGGTGTGAGGTAGGGATCCAAACTCATCAGTGTGAGACCAGATAGAAATTCATTCTTTGACACATGGATACTCAGTTGTTGTGCCAGTAACATTTGTTGGAAACTGTTCATACCTGTTTTTTTTTCCATGAACTGTTTTGGCCCTTCATCAAAACTCACTTGATCATAGCTGTATGAGTTTATTTATGGATATTCAATCCTATTCCATTGACTTATTTGTCTACCCTTGTGCCAGTACCACTCTGTCTCGATTCCTGTTGCTTTGTAGTTGCTTTTGAAATCAGGAAGTGTGAGTTCCATTTGGTTCTTCCTTTGCTGAGATGGCTTTGGCCTGAGTCCTCTGAATTTGATGAATTTGATGTTCAGCTTATTACTTTATGCCAAGAGGCCACCTGGGGTTTAATTAGGTTGTGTTAAATATGTAGATTTGAGCTGCATGGTCCTCCTAACAATATTAATTCTTTTCAGCCATGAAAATGTGTTTCTCTATTTAGTTCTATAGTTTTGATAATAGTTTATTAGCTTTCAGAATTTAAGTTTCAAATTTCCTTTATTAAATTTATTCCTAGGTGTTTTGTTCTTTTTGGTGATACTTTAAATTGAGTTAGCTTCTTAATTTTTTTGTGGTTTGTTTCTTCCTGCTGTATAGAAATACAATCAATCTTTTGTTTTTGGTTTGGTTTGTTGTTTTTTGAAACAGGATCTCATTTTGTAGTCTAGGCTGGCCCTGAACTCACTATGCAACCCAGGCTGGCCTCAAACTCATGGTGATTGTCCTGCCTCAGCCTCCCAAGTGCTGGGATTACAGGTGTGCACCACCACACCCAGGTTACAATCAATTTTTTATATTAACCTTAATCCTGCAACTTTGCTAAACTTATTCTAATAGCTTTGTTTCACTGGATTCCTAAGGATTTTTTTTTTTTTTTACATACAAAATCATGTTATCTGTAATTGGAGATAGTTTGATGTTTCCTTTCCTACTTGAATTTTTTTCCCTTGACTAATCTCCCTGGCTAAAAGCCCTAGTACAATTGTGAGCAGTGGTGAGAGTGGGTATCCGTCCCTATCTTCTGACTGATCTCAGGAGGGCCTACCCAGTCCTTCCCAGTGCAGTGTGACTTAGTCGTGAAGCCTGCAGATGTCCTTTAACACATTGAGGAAGTTTTCTTCTCTCCGTACTTTGGGCATTAAGTTTTGTCAGATTCTATTTGTGATGCCGTTTGTCCAGAGATATCATGTGGCTTTGGTCCTCTCAGGTGGTCATTGCAGTAGTTGATCGTGGGTGTTATTCCTGGGGTAAATCCTACTCGGTCGTGTTCTACAGTCCTTTTTGTATTTTCCTGGGTTCAACTTGCTAGTATTTTGTTAAGGTCATGTTCTTTTGCAAGAACAAGGGATACTGGTCTACCATTTTCTCTCTCTCTCTCTCTCTCTCTCTCTCTCTCTCTCTCTCTCTCTCTCTCTCAAGAAGCATAAAGGGATTTACACACTCAGAGAACCAGAGTGCAGGTCCTCGAGAGAGAGAGGTGTGCTACAATCCCGAGCCGGAAATATTCGTGTGTTTCTGGCCGTGGAGATCTGTGGATTGTGTGACTCTCTGGGAAATCCCATCTTGGTCTTGGTGTATGGGGAAGAAGATGGCCCGCCTACAGCAAGATAACGGAACTGCCCTGCCAATTTATTTTATTTTATTTTATTGGTCCCAGGGATCCAACTCGGGTCCTTGCGCTTGTGAGGCAGACGGTGGAACCACTGAACTAAATCCCCAGCCCTCACCAATTTATTTTAGATGAGTGATCTAAGAGGTTTTGCCTGAAGATCTACAGTTTTCTTATGACATATTTGTCTGGCTTTGTAACCCTTCTCTTTTTTATATTTGTGATGTTTCTTCTATCAATGTTTTTTGTTTGTTTGAGACAGGGTCTTGCTATGTGTTCATTCTGGCCTTGAACTCACTGTGCAGCCCAGGCTGGCCTTGAATTCATGGTGATCCTCCTGCCTCAGCCTCACGAGTGCTGGAATTACAGACCTGGGCCACCATGGCCAGCTATGCTACATTTCTTTGTACAAATGACTAACTGATCACTTACTAAGGACTTGCACATGTTGGGGAGAAATTGCTCACAGTGAAGGACACCTCTGCCAAGAACAGGCGGGAAAGGCTAACTGCAAAGAGGCTCTGCGCACCGAGAGGTAAACAGAGGCGGTGCGCTCAGGCCAGGTCACAGGCTTGGAGCCAGATGTCCCTCTGGGCAGCCTGGCTCTGCCGCCTCCACAGGCTGGTCCTCAGGGATGTCATTGCTGGCCAGTGTTTCCCCAAATCTCCTCCCAGCTCCATTGGAGACCACCCCCCCAACCCCAGACCCTGCTATAGCTCCCTGTGGCCACAGCAGTTCGTACACACTCTCAACCCCTTTTACAGCATGTGCACCCCTAACTGCACCACTTGCAGACTCTGGGCTCCTAAGAACCTCAGGGAACTCTGGGTATTCTCCAGGGTGGGGTGCTTCATTCTCAATCACACCCCAGAATGTCCGTGAGCCTCGCAGTCCAGTCTTCCACCAGATCTCTGCCTTCAGAAGCCTGGGACCCACAGCCTGGAACCATGGTCAGTGTGTCCCCAAACCTGGGGAGACAGGAGGGATGATCAAAAGAACAAGGTCCTTGGCTCCAGACTCCCAGAGCCCTGTGGGCTCCCAGCAGGGAGCCTGCCCTTCCCACAGGGATCCAGGGTGCTATGTAGTCCAGGCTGACCTCAAACTCACAGGGATCCTCCTGCCTCAGCCTCCCAAGCTCTAGAATTATAGTGGCATGCCACCAAGCCCAGAAATTTTACCTTCTGATTTATAAACTGTGTATAGCTTTTGTAGACATTAATTTGACAGACAAAGATGGAGTATCTTCAAGGTATACAATGTGACGATTCAGCCACAGGTTTAGGAGATGTGATTACCACACGCAAGTGAACAGCACATCTATCACCAACGTGCTCTATGTCAGAGCCCCAGAACCTGCAAATATTATAGCAGAAACCCTGTACCCTTGACGGACACATCCCCATTCTCCTCCCCGGGCCCTGGCAGCCACTGTTCTGCTCTCTGCTTCAGAGTTCTACTTATTTGGATTCCCCTCAGAAGTGAGCTGCATTTGCATTTCTGTACTTTATTTTATTCTTTGGTTTTTGAGACAGGGTCCTACTATGTAGTTGTGACTGACCTGGAAGTCACTATGTAGCTCAGGATGCTCTCCAACTCGGTGATCCTCCTGACTCAGCCTCCCAAGTGCTGGGATTATAGGCGTGTGCCACCACGCCCGGCTTTGGTGTACTTTATCTACTTTACCAGTGTCCTCTAGGCTCATCTACATTGTTGTAAATCCCACCTTTTCCTTCTTGGGGCTAAATAACATCCCATTGTATGTATGTTTTTCTGCACTACTGGGTATTAAACACGCGTCTCTGCACTGAGCTACATCCTCAGCTCTTTTTAAACATTTTAAAATTTTGAGACAGGGTCTTACAAAGTCACTAAATTGCCCAGTCTGGATTAAAACCTTCAATCCTCCTGCCTCAGCCTACCAGAGTATTCCTGGAGGCATGTGCCACAATACCTGGCTTTCATGGTATCTTCATTCATTCTTTGATGGACACAGGCTGATTTCCTATTTTGGCTGCTGTGAGTCAGGATGCAATTAACAGGAAGAGCAGGTATCTCTTCCCTACACTGAACTCCTTGTTCAGATCTATGTATCCATAAGTGGATGTGTTGGACAGCTTTCTGTTACTGTAAGAAATAATACCCAAGTCAATGAGTTTACAAAGAGGGAAGTTTTTACTTTGGCTCATGGTCCCAGAGGTTTCAGGCTTATTCACTGCTTTTGGGCTTGAGGAGGGAGAACCATGGCAATGTGTGACAGAGAAAAAACAGTGTTTTGCTGGATCATACGGTAGTTTTATGCTTAGTTTTAAAGAGACTCCTATTGTTTTCAACTATGTCTGAATCAACCCACAGTGTACAAAGGTTTCCTTTCCTTCAGGTCTTCACTTACCTGTCATCTTTTGGCTTCTTTAGTTGAAGAGCCTGTTGGTCCCGCCATGAACTGGAGTCCTGATTTTAGCTTCCAGTATGGAAGTAGCAGTCTTTCCTGTTATAGGACTGCACTGGGATTTCAGCGGGAAGTTGGAGTGCAGTTAACTTGAGCTGTTGTCTCACCCAGGCCTCGCCTTGGACTTCTGAAAGGGACAAGCCCTGAGAGTCCCCATCCACGGTGGCAGAGAAGGAAGCCCAGGACAGGCCTCGGGATAGGGGAGGCTCTTGCTACAGCTCAATCTACCATGTCCCTCCCAGGACAACGCCAAGCGTTCGCCTCCGGCTTTGTGCCCGGGAGTTGGACAAAATGTTAAGAGGGAGGCCCCATGGGAGCTTTCACACCACCGGGGCGATGCCCTTGAAAGGAGGCTGTAGGACCATGACTCACCCTCTTTCTCTCTCTCATCTCCTGGCCCTAAGATGCAAGGTTTTGCTACCAGGTCTGCCCGGTCATAGACCTAAACCGTGAGCCAATACAAACCTTTTCTTTGTCTAAGCTGACCCTCAGGTGTTTGTCATAGCCACCAAAAGCTATCGCAGTCCCAGGCCTGGGTACCTAAGCTGCACTGCCCTGGCAAACCAAGGCCCCTCCAGCAACTGGCAGGTCCTGGGAACCTCCCCACCTCCCCATCCGCTCTCTTCTATTCCATTCCAGTTCCTCATCGTCTGTTCCTCATTCCCACAAGCCCCTTCGAGCACCAGCCATGTGCAAATATGCACCCTCCAAGCCTTAGCTTCCTAATCTCACGCACAATGCCCTTTGGCTCCTTAAGAAGCTGTTTTTAAAATTCTACCACCTGCACCTGTTCTCTAAATGTAAAGTTAAAACTTTGTTTCCTTTTTGAGACAAGGTGAATCTCAGGCTGGTCTCAAAATCATGGGGTTAAGGAATCCTCCTGCCTCAGCTTCCCAAGTAGCTCAGACTACAAGGATGTGCCACTATGCCCGGCAAAGATTTTATTTTTTTAAAGTTCCACTCTGATTGCCTTGCCCTGCCCCGTGCTTGTCAGGCCTGCAGGCTCCCTCTCCATCTCCCATGCCATGTGGCCCTCAGTACCTGGACCTGCGCATGCTCTGCTCCCGAGTCTCTTCCGGTGTGCTTGGAGCTGGCCACTCTGGCCCTCGGGGACATGACATCTGTTCCTTCACCTCTGGCTTCTGTCCATGGCCCTCTTGGTGGCACAGGTTGCACGGCTGTGCCCCTTTGCCCTCTCGCGTCTCAACTCCTTCATGTAAAGTAGAAGCTCGGCTCAGCCCCTCTGGACCACATCCGGATCCTAGGGCCGGGGCCCCATCGGCGACTTCTGTGCCCTCTGAGAACGGGCTGCTGCACGCACTTGACCCTCGGTCCGCTCGCACAGGAATGCACCCCTCTTTCTGAACCACTTCCCACTCTGTGTGCAAAAGCCACAGACTGCGAGGGTGACAGACAAAGACAGCTTCAGAAGGTTCCTGGATCTCAGCGGGTGTCGGCGTTCCCATCTCAGAGGCTGTTTGGATTCGAAGCTGTGGCTGACCGGGGCTGCGGTGTGGCTCAGCGGTAGAGCCTTTGCCTAGCACTCACCAGGCCCTGGGTTCCTTGGAAGGAAGGACTGGAGGAAGGAAGTAAGGAAGGAGAGGGAGGGAAAGCTGATTGTTAAATTGTGTCACTTTCCTTGACGCTGAGACACAACATCCAACACTTACAATTTAAGGAGAGGTTTATTATGGCTCACGTGCCAGTCCAGAGTCCGCTGGCACCAAGACAGGACGGCGTGGCACCGGGCCTGGCACAGGACAGCCGCGCAAGGTCCAGGAGGAGGCGCGAGAAGGGCGGGGCCCGGAGGGAGGAGAGCCTTCCAGGCCACGCCCACGGCGACGCCTCTTCCCAGGGCCCCCCGCCCCTCACAGCAGGGGGCTCGGAGCCCCCCCCCAACCTGCTCGCCTTCCAAACCCCCGCCTATGGTCACGTGAGGCTCTGGGGGACCTCTGGAGGTGAACCCTAAGTCTTGTTCTGAGGCAGTGCGGTTAGTATTTAACCTTCGAGGCCTGGGCTGGACCCTACATGGTGGAACATTTCCAGGCCGGCTTCCCGCAAATGTACCCTCTCTCAACGCAGGCAGAGCCTCCCGGAATCCCGCTTCGCAGGGCCCAGACCATCCTCCACGCGCAGGGTGCTCGCCAGCCTTTCCACACCCGACACTTCAGGTGTTTCCCTCTGCTGCCTAAAATCCTAACGGCCCCCGCCTCCCCTCTTTGATCCAGGAGGGAATTTTTTTAAAAAAGCCTTTGTTGGGGCCAGGGGTTTAGCTCAGCGGTTCAATGGCCTGCCTTGCAAGTGCAAGGACCTGAGTTCAATCCCCGGTACAAAAACAAAAAAGCCTTTGTTGTTCACACCCCAGGGCAACCCCTGCCTTTCACCTTCGGGACGCTGAGCTGGGGGCTCCAGCCACCTCTCCTCGGGGAGGTCCTGGGGGTTGGATTTTGCCTCCGCAAGCCCCCTCTCCCTGGGACGCTGCCTGGGCTGCATTCGAGCCCTTTCTACTGTCCCTGAGTTACCCCGGCC
Source organism: Fukomys damarensis (assembly GCF_012274545.1). Lineage (NCBI taxonomy): Eukaryota > Metazoa > Chordata > Mammalia > Rodentia > Bathyergidae > Fukomys > Fukomys damarensis. The sequence continues at coordinate 130,222,403 of NW_022900928.1, read as the reverse complement.
CTCTCGAGCTCTTTGGGCCGTTCCCTGGCCGCACCTCCCACCTGGTGTCGCCGGGCTGGGCTGGCAGAGCAGGCTCCTCCCAGAGACGGTCCAAGTGCAGTTTCCACCCCACCCGGCGCTCTTGAGTCAGAGTTTGGATTTCAGCAAGAGCCTCTGGCGTCCGCACTTTGGGAAGTCTGGGGAGCGCTGTCCAGGGGCCCCGCCTCTCCACCCGCTGTGCTCCCCCAACTTGCAGCTGACTTCCGCGCCACCACTGGGTCGGCAGCCACCGCTCGGCCCCTCCTGTACACACCCTTGCGTCCTGACCTCCAAGACCCCCATCCCTCAGCCGGCTGCTGGAGCCCTGAGCGCCACCCTTGGCTCCTGCCCCAGCCACATCCTGATCACCCAGGGCAGAGAGAAGGGCGCTCCTGCCTCTGATTCACCAGGCCTGTCTGCAGCCAGCATCTGGCCGGTGTCTTCGGACCGCATGAGTCAGATAGATGGGTGCGACCCTGGGCCCACGATCCGCTGGCAGGCACATGCAGAACTTGCTCAGCCTGCACAGTGAGGCTGACTGGCAGCGGACTTCACACTGGGACGGCGGGGTTTAAGGAGAGCCTTCCGTCCATGCACTCACCCAGAGGCTTGCAGGGTGCTGTGGGCGCCTGGCATGGGGGGTGCTCGTGAAGCAAATGAACCAAGTCCTGCTCTTACAGAGCAAGGAGTGTGGAGAGACATAAAACAAAGACGTGTAGGGGCTGGGGATTTAGCTCAGTGGTTCTGCCGCCTGCCTTACAAGCTCAAGGTTCTGAGTGTGATCCCCAGAAAAAACAAAACAAAACAAAACAAAAAAACCCAAAACCAAAGATGTGTCACAGTTCAGCAGGCGCCAGTCAATGTCTGATGAGCGGATGGATGGTCAGGTGGGTGGATGGATGGATGTTCTACGCTCCCCAAACTCCCTCCCCACTTCGGGTCCCAAAGCTGTCCCGTGGCTCTCCTCCAGGGTTTACAAGGACCTCAAAGCTACCAAGGAATTTTAAGAGAAACATTAACAAATTGGGTGGGTGGGTGGGTGGGAGTGGGGCTGATAAGTTTTCCAGGAGTTAACGAATGCACTAGAGTCAAAGTAATTACAAAAACATTCCAGGCCATGAACACATCTGCCTGAAATAGTCAATAATTGAAGTGGAAGTCGTTTTTCAGATAATCTTACAAGTTACAGTATGTTTCTCTTTCTGTGTGTGTTGTGTGTGTGATGGTCTTTAGTGATGGTAAGATTTGAGCATCCATTTCATCAGGGTTTTGAGCCTCCTCTTTTTTTTTTTTCCTGGGGATCAAACTCAGGACCTTGTGCTTGTGAGGCAGGCAGCAGAACTACTGAGCTAAATCCCCAGCCCGAGAGCCTCCTCATTTAAAGAAAGTGGCTGGGGTGGCTTGAGACCCATCCTGTTGTTGTCATGCAGGGAGCGTTCTCTGGGGGCTCTCGGCCTTTCTGGACACAGAACAGGACGGCCGAAAGGAGCCACCAGAAACAACCCCCCACCAGGCCCACCTCAGTGACCAGAGAATGCAGAGGGAGGGAAGCTCGCCAAGGTTGGGGCTGCGTCGGCGGGAACTGGGAGCTCCTTGGGGCGGGTTGCTGTCTTACGCCTTTAGGGAGGTGTCCCACAAGCTGTTGCGTTTGTCCAAACTCAGAGGTGTGTGCCAAGAGTCTCCTACTCTGCGCTCCTTCCTCAATTTTTGACAAATGCTGCCTAAAATGATAGTGACGGTGACAATAGTAAAGACCTTGAATGCCAAACAAGTTCCATGCTGGGGCCCTTCGCTGAGATCCTGCCTGGTTAGAGCAGGAAGATACCCGTTTCAGATCGTCTTCCCAGTCAGGTTCTCAAGCTAGCCCCAAATCAGCGCGCTCAAACCCCAAACTGGCCTCGCTCCCACCACCTGGACCGCCAACGGCACTGCCACCCAGTCACCCTGGCCACCGCAGGCCAAGCTCCTGTTCTTCTCACAGCCATGATCCTGATACCTCAGTCTTCACCCTAGCCCCAGGATTGTCCGGGTGCTCATCTGCCACCCCTGTGTGACACCTGCCCCCAGAATGGACACGGAGCCCCAGACCGATCTGCCCAGGGCTTCGGGAACCCTCTGTGCTCTCTGCCCTCCCTGTTCTCCTGCGTGGCTCGGGGACAGTTTGGTTGCTGTGACCGCATCCCTATAATGGCTCAGGTTGGACTTGCTGTCAGTGAAAAATCCCCCTGTGACACTGCCACATTTGTGCTAAGCTGCATCCCTCTTGACACTCCTGGGACGGAGGAGGCATTAGCTGCCCAACCTCAGTGTGGCCTTCTGGCCACTACACGGCCCTCTCCAGCTGGATGGGACCTCATGGTCCCAGACCTTACTCCCTGCTTGCCCAGAAACCCAAGTGGCATTTGCCAGCCTCAGGCAATCAGCCAGTGCCCCTTCTTCGCACACCTCTACCTGCCAGTCACAGAATGCTCACCTCATTCCTCAGGGCAAGGCCGTAAATGGGCACAGCTGAGCTGCAAGCCCTCCTCCAACCCCCCTACGCTGAGGTCCCGATTCCTGCCTCGGATGGAAAAAGACATCCTCTGCCTTGGGGGAGAACCCTGCTCCTCCTGACACCCCTAACTCGCCTGCTGCCCTCAGGCTGGACAGGGCTGGGCTGGAAGAAAATGGGCTGGGGAAGAAGCGGGTGCAGTGGGAAGGGAGCCCTTGGCTCTCCTCATTTTCAGAGGAGCTGCTTCCCAGAGTTCTGAAGTCTCCGACCCCCTTGAGCACGGTAGAGGTTTCAACCGTCACCTGGAAATCAGGGGTTCCAACACACAGCCTTTGTGTGGAGACTTCCACAATCACTGGGACCCCAGATTCCAACCCCTCGGGTGAGGGTAAATCACAGGATCTCCAGCTGGCTGCTGGCTGGCACGCTATCCTCCGGCTTACCCAAGGGTCCACCTGATCGGAGCCCACACCCATCCTGGCTGTGGTGGGAGGGGGATGGTTTTGCCTAGAGAGTCCTGGGCCGCTCCTGCTGCACCCCTTTGTCCTGTGACAAGTGACCCCATGAGGACAGTGTCCCAGAGGGAAGCAGCCCTTCTGCGCCTCCATCCCAAGAGGACAGCCATGGGTGGCGCTTTGTTGTCACCCAGTGTCATGCAGGGTCCTATCAATGGCTCCCAGCTTGGCCCCAGCCCACAGCAAGAGATCTGTCCCTGTGGGGCTCACACACGCAAGCTCATCTGTAAATGTGCTGTCATGAGAGCTGTCACTGGCCACCACCCCTTTCCTCCCCGGTGTCTTCATGTACATGTTGCTTTCCCGAATTCCCTCACTGTTTTTGCTACTCTTTTTCTCTAGAATTATTCAAGGACTGTTTACTTCCCAGTTACTTATACAGAGCACTTTCCCCCAAAGTACATCCTGTGAATAGTATAAACAAGCCTCGATTATAAAATGATACATGAATGCACCCAAATTACAGTGGTTACGCTGTAATTTTCATTCACAAAGATGTGGTTGGCCGGATGTGCAGATTATCCCAAATTTCCTCAAACCCAAATGGAGTATGATCCCATACTCTGAATGGAGTACTCAGCCCGATAACTCTAACTGAAAATCGTTCTCTTTCTGTTCTAAAGCCCTCCAATCTGGCAGAGCCCGGGGAGGCTGGTGCCCTTCCGTCTTTCTGTGGAGAAACCTTTAGATCTATTTCCATGGAGACCAAAGAATCTGAGTTTTTGGCAAAGCCCTGGAGAGGATCAGTGAGCAGTTCACGGAACACTGATGCTGAGCTGGCCATGGCGAGGCCTGAGTCACTCTCAGAAAAAGAGGAGGCTCCCTGGGATGACCAGGACGGAGACAAAGGCGACCACTGCTACATCCCGATCCAGAGAAACTCCATCTTCAATCGCGCTGTGAGACACCGAAGCCAAGCCAAGGCCAGAGGCGCTGGGGATCGGACCGCCCCCCACCCGGCAGGTCAGCCCCGGGGGCAGTTGGCACAGCTGTACCTTTACATCCAGGTGGAGTTGTTAGGGTTGAAAGGTTTCTGCTGTATGAAAGAGAATAAAAGGCCCTGGAAATGATCAGAGACGGGCCTCGCGGGGCAGAACAGTGTGAAGCCATTTTCTGAGGAATTCAAATGTCCCCACTGGATGTTGGTATTCTCAGCTTATACAGTAAGACGGGCTTAGGTTTAAAAGATGTGGCCCACCTCCCCCAGCTGTATGTGCTGGGGTGCGCAGCTGGCCACACTTGTGTTACCTGTGACTGTGCAGCTCTGTTCTGCCCCTCATCTGTCACCATGAGTGTTAGAACTTCTGCTGTCCTGAAAATGAGTGAGATTAAAATCTTGGGATCTCTTCACACCAGGGCCCCTTAACCACTTAGACCAGTTTCCGGCACATGTTATCAGCTCAAAATATATTTGTGGAGTCTGGCATGGTACATGCCTGTAACCCCAGCCACTTAGGAAGCTGAGGCAGGAGGATCGCAAGTTCAAGGCCAGCCTGGCAACTGAATGAGACCTTGTCCTGAAATTTAAAAGAAAAAAGTAAAAGGGCTGGGAAGTTAGCTCTTTTGCAGAAGCCCTGCCTAGCATGCTGAAGGCCCTGGGTTAAAACCCTAATGCCACAAAAGAATTACACACACACACGCACACGCACATAATAAAGCCCCGAAACCTTTAGCAGTGGGGCCCATCAGAGCGATAGCCCTTTTTCCCATGGATTCCCATGGGGCTGAGCGGGCAGCCAGCTGGGATGGCAGAGGGTGACACAGTTTCCCAGCTCCTGGGGATGGCAGCAGCCACCGGACCGTGTGCTGCATGGGCGTGCTAGCTCATTAGCCCCTTCAGAAATACTCACTAACTCGCGGGGCACAACCTTTTCTTGCAAGTTCAGGTTCCCTCAAAACACAGAGACTTTTGGCAGCAAGGCCTTTTCTTTCTTGTCTGGATCCCAGGGCCGGTTGGCGACTCCTCTGTCCAACCAGCTTGTGCGAACTCCACGGTCAGCCGGGGGTCCACTGGGGCAGAAGGTGGGTGCAGCCTTGCTCCCAGAGAGGGGTCTTGGCCTCCAGCAGGGAGGGGGCACCGTGCCCCTTCAGGCTTGGACTCAGGACTTCACGGCCACTCGTAAAGCTGTGCCCAGGGCCAGGCCGGACCTGGGGGTGGAAGCTGGCCCTGCCACTGGATGGCAGCAGGGTTTGCGGCTGCTGCGAACTCCTGAGTCCAGAAGCTGGGGAAGCCAAGGCACTGAAGGCTGGGTGCTGGGTGCTGCTATTTCTCTTTCCGCTCTCGTGTCAGCTGAGACTGCGCACAGGTGGGGAGTCACGGGGACACCCCCAGACCCACAAAGACAGATCTCTGCCCTCGAGGAACCACAATTTCATAATGGCCTCGCTGTACCACAAGCTGTGTGTCAGAGTGGGAGAGCCAAAGAATGAGACCCTCCTGCTGATCCCAGAGAGGCTTCTCCAGGAGCCCTAGGCGGTGCACACTGCACTATTGGTTTAACTTTTCAGTGGCTACATAATAAAATTACGAGTGAGTAATCCAGGCATGGCAGCACACGTCTATAATACCAGCACTCCGGAGGCTGAGGCAGGAGGATCCCTGTGTGTTCAAGGCCACTCTAGGCTGCATAGTGAGTTCAAGCCCAGCCCGAACTACACAGTAAGACTCTGTCTCCAAAAAATGAAAGGAAAACAGTAGAAAGAAATGGGTGAAATCAATCTTAATCCATTTATGTAACCCATGACTGTCAAAATACTGTATTGTGTAAAGACCAATCTAAGAATTATCAGCAAACTATTTTATAACATTTGTTTACATCAAGTCTGAAATCTGTTGAGCATTTTATATTGTAGCCCTGCACAATTGGCATGCCAAATTTTCATTGGAAATACTTTGATCTGGATTTAGATTTCATAAAATGTACAATCAGGAGAGATTTACATAGGCAAAGTGTTCCAAATATCCTTAGAAGTTTTCCCATCACAGAATCAAGAATCTGTTCTTCCATTTAAATTTAATTGAAAGGGGCTGAGGGTGCAGCTCGTGGTAGATGCTGGCTGGAATGTGGGAGGGCCTGGGTTCCACCCCTTCCACAGGGGGAAAAATTAAATTTAATTTAAGTTAAAAATGGCAAATGCCCACGGCCTCCTGCTGAGCGGGAGGCGTAGAACCAGCAAAGCAGACACAGCTGTGAGGCAGCTGCGGGGCTGAGGGACCTGCGGGTCCCGGAAAAGGTGGATGAGGGAACAGGGCCGAAGGGAAGGAGCCTCGGCGGCGCCGGGAAAGTGGAAGCCAGCCCAGCCCGTGACCGAGCCACGCCAGCCAGCCGGCAGATACCTTCTCGGCTCCCTGCGGAGCGGTGTCAGTGACTCCTCCTTCCTCCTCCCGGGGTCAAGCCGCCGAGGCACTGGACCGGAGAGAGAAGTCAGTTAGCTCAGGGGTCTGCCGCCAGCCTCGCAAGCGCAAGGTCCCAAGTTCGAGATGAAGGACCCAGAGCAGCACCACAGAAAGTCTCCTCCCCACCATCAGGCCTCTCCAACCCATTCCCTCGAGAGAAAAGAAGACTCACGTTCCGGGGTCACGAGGTGGGGTTTGGGTCGGAGCGGGAGGGCCTTTCCCATTTCATCTGCGGAAAACGCATCCTTCAGGGGGCGAGGAAAAAAAGAAACCTTTTCTGGTGGTGTTTTTTATTTTTTGGTATCGGGATCGAACTCGGCTCCTTGCGCTTGCGAGGCAGGCGGCGGCGCCACTGAGTTAAATCCCCAGCCCGAGACACCCTTTAATAAGCCACTGCCTGTGTATAGCCATGGCACCCTGAGCACTTCCGATGCTGTCCAGACGGTTGCCTAATCATCCCACCCAAGGGTGCTGTGACGTTCTAGGTGCGATCTGTAGCGGGCTGTTTCTATCACTGAACGCTGGGAGCGGTTCGCCACCACTGGTGTAGGGCAAGGTGACTGGACTTCAACTGTGGATCAGGACTCAGACACGGAAAAATTTGTTGTGAAGAAGACTGACAAACTGCAAATGACTTTTTATTTTTGGCCCAATCAGAATTATACAGGAGCTTTATTGTCCTCCAAGACACAACCCAGGTTGTTTGCTGTACTGGCAGTCACCAGGTTTAAAGGAACAATCAAAATATATGGTGGACACTGAAATTTTAAAAATATTAGAGTAAAAGACACATCACCATTAATCCCACTCCGAAAACACCCTGTTACTTTGAACACACTTATCCCACGTTCTTGCCACTTTTGGAAGCAGTTCTGGAAGTTCTCTCTCCTGAGTGTCTTTATGAAGTGGGGTTAAAAAAAAAAAAAAAAGGATCGCTGCTGCTGAGCGCCACCCAATGGAAAGGCAGCTCATCAAAACACTACAGTGCGCGCTTCCCCACTGTCTGTACTCACCGTGTGACTTCTGGCTCTCCCCGCAAAGTCAAAATGAATGTGGAAGGTGAACAGTTTGAATCCATTCAGGACGTGGGGGCAGCCACAACAGTGCAACTAAAGACACTACAGAAAGAGGACTTGCAAAACAGCTTCAGGAAGTGGCAAGGACAAAAAGCCAGTCTGAAGCAAGAGGGAGGCTTTTGAGGGGAATCCATGGCAACGTGTTTTACTGTAATCGTTTCTTTAAAATTTAGGCATTCACCACATTTTCAATCATACCTTGTGTTATTTCCCCCTGGCTGCTGTGTGTGTGTGTGTGTGTGTGTGTGGTGTGTACACACCAATGAAGTTCCGTATCACAGTTACAGTTTCCATAGCAATAGCCTTATCCGCCCTGCCCCATTGCCCTCCCCCATCCCCTACTTTCCTGGTCATAGAGGAATTGCCCGAAAAGGGGAAGGCACATATTTTCTAACTTGCTCCGTTTCTTAAATGTCACAGATTCACAGGAAAATGGAAAATCTGTAAATGAGCCCAAGAGCAGAGCCCCTCTGAGCAGAGCAGCAGTGCAGACACACACAAGCGCCTGGAAACCAAGGTAAGACACGGGTGACAATGAAGGACCTTTCCCACAAAGATGTTGAAGGATAGGTGCTGGAATTCTCAACGGGACAAGGGAGTTGTGTTTATCTTTTTTAAAAAAACCTATTCTTACTCTTCTGTCACCAACCCAGGAAATCGCAGGTATTATATACATCAAGAAATAGAAGAATGTCAGGTGCACTGGTGCACACCTGTGATTCCAGTGCTCTGGGAGGCTGAGGCAGGAGGATCACAAGTTGGAGCCCAGCCGGGGCAATTTAGCAACTTAGTGAGACTCTGTCTCAGAATAAAAAGTGAAAAAACCTCTGAGCTGGGGATGTAGCTCAGAGTGAGTGAAGTCCTGGGTTTGATCCCCAGTGTGGCGAAGAAGAAAGAAAGGAGGAGAGAAAAGGGGAGAGAGGGAGGGAAGGAAGGAAGGAGGAATCACAGGAAAAAACCCACCGTGACACCATCACCCAGAGTTTAATATGCTGTAAATGTTTGAGTGTTTTCTCTACATGTGTTATCCATGCTTTCTCTTTTTTAAACAAATTTTATAATCCATTCTATCTTGTACCTGTTCAGTCCATCATACCTCCTCTGCATGTTACTAGGTCTTTTTGTACGCAGTTGAAAGGCTATAAACGACTCTGCACTAGGACTGCATGGTGATTTATTAATCATGCTCCTATTGTTGGATGTTTGGATATTGTATCATTTGAGACTGAAGTTAACAGCTTCTAATAAAAACCCAAACTGCACACAGCTTAACATGATAGAAGTCTAGCTGATCCCTGTGTACAAGAATCTAAAGCTCCTTTGTGCTTTCAATTTTCTACCATCTGTCAAGATGACTGCCAGAGCTCCGGCCATCACAAATACAATTCAGGTAGAGGGAAGGAGAAATACAAGGGGCATAGGGTATATGCCAGCCAAGCCTGCCCTTCTTTTGAAGCCCACCCATGCTTTGTTGCTCAATTTCATTGGTTAAAACCAGGTCACGTGACCACTTCCACCCACAAGACAAGGCTGTAATGTGGGACCATCTGTGAGGACAGTGAAGCCACCCTCACCCTACAAGGACAGCAACAGCAGTGAGAGTGAAAATTCCGGACAGCCAGGTGCCAGCACTGCAGCCAGAGTTTCAAGGGGTAGAGGACAGGCCCCCAGGTAGGAAAAGAAAGGGCTCAGGACAGGCTGCTTGCCAATGGGGACAGAAGTATTCCCATATTTTCATGAGCAGTAAAAAAAGGAGGAAGGGGATTGGCTTTCCACTTCTAACGGGAGAGAACTGTCAGGAGCTGTGTCTCCTACCTGCCCCATGGCAGCTTCTCCCCTCATTTTAAGCCACGTGAGGGCTTCAGGCAGTCACTTGGGAATCTGTGCCATCTGAGAGGCACAGGGACAGGACCTGGAGATACAAGGGCTGAGGAAGCACAGCACCGTTCACAGTTTAAGGGAGGAGAGGTTTCATTTGGCTTACAGTTTCAGAGGATTCAATCCATGGTAAGCTGGCCCTAAGGCAAGACCAATATGGCAGAAGGGTGTGGAGGAGGAAATCTGCTCAGTTCATGGCATCCAGGGAACAGCACCAAAGAGGAAGGGGCCAGAAACCAGATACAGCACCCAAGGCCACCCCTCCATGACTGATCCAGATATGCCCAGGAGCAGGCTTTAGTAATCTGCTACGTATCTGTTAATCCATGAAGTTGATATCAGGATTAATGGTCACAGCCCTTTCTGGCTCACACCTCACCAAAGCCAATTTGCCCACTCACGGCCAGCCGCCAGTGCTTCCTTCTGTCCTGCGCCCTGGTGAGGACAGAGGAGTGGCTAGTCCCTAGGTCCACCTTGATGCCCACGGGCCCTTTGTCTTCATTACGTTTTCTGAACTGGATTCCACGGCAACGTACATCAGGAAGCACCTCTGCCAGATGTTTTTAAGGCAAAACCTCAGGATAGGCTGCCAGGTCTCGAAGGCTTTGAGCGACTGCTCTTAGGTCAGGTCCAAATGTAAGTTTCTGCAGGACAATGGTAATTGGCAGTCAGTAAGCTGGGCTTCCATGTTCCACCAGAGACATCTGGAGAGCACACCCTTTCCTTCCTGTTCCTCCTACTTGGTCCAGACTTTGCAAGCACCATAGCATCTTGAGGTCCAGATCTGTTACCTGCAGAAAGCAATCGAATCCCTGCTTGCACCCACACTTCCAACCTTGTCTTCTTGCATTGCGTCTCTGAACCAAGAGCTGTGGTTGATGTTGATCACCCTTTGCTCAGTTTCCAAGGTGTTTTTATCTGTTGCTGTTGAAGTCCCTTGGCTCTTTAGTCAGCTTTCCTGTGTGACCCAAAAGGCTATATCACCTTATGACCTTTTGGCTCTCCACAGCCAATGGGGTCTCCTTTGTCTTTCTCTTAAGAGAAAAACAATTTCTAAAGCATGCAATGTGGTTGGCTATCCCTGAGTCACATGTTTATCTGTGAGCCAATCAGCTACAAGGACAGGGGTGCCATTTCCCCATCTCACAGTTGGGCAGCCATGTGGTTTTATGTGAAGCCCACATAAAGGAAGGCCCAAGTGGGAAGCAGCCAGTGGAGGCCATCAGAGTGGGACTTCAGGGTGGAGATTAAAAGACAGGTCTTTAGGGGCCAGAATGGGTGAGGAGCCAATCTTTGGGGATTTGAGAAGCTTGGGTGGCACTGACAAAGGGGGTGTGGCCAGCGCCTCGGCCCAGGGTTCTGGAATTGTCTGAAGCTCACCCGAGGGTGGGAGTCAGTGCTGCTGGGCAGGGCAGGGCAGCAGGAGGGACGCAGTCAGGGTGGAAAGATGCTGTATGTGTTTGTTGAGTAGTGTTACATGCACTGTCTCATTAAAATCAATTGTTCTCCCCAGTTCACAGGTGAGAAAACTAAGATCCAACAAAATTTAGTAGCTAGCCCTAGGGTGTGCAGCCAGTGGACCCTCTCCGTGCGGGATCACCATGCCCTGGGCTGCCTCGTGCAGCCTAGCCAGGTGCTCCTGGCTCAAGGAGGGAGGTGTCCTGTTAATCCACCCACAGGGGGCAAAAACCAGAAGTATGGGGGAGCCCCCTTCCCCAGGGACCCCGGGTCAAGTCAAGATATTGTAAACTGTCTTTATTTATACACTGCAGTGTCACAGGTCAGAGTTCTGGTCCCCACGTCATTTCATGCCATAAAAGCACCAAATTGATTTTCTTTTTAAAAATTCTAAAGTGTACTTTTATAAATCAACATTTAGTATTCATTTCCCTGAAAGAAAGTGCGCTGTCCTGGTTATCCCGTACTGGGACGATATCCTGGGTTCACCTAGACTCCCTTATTGCCCCCCACAAAGACTCGTGCATGACACCATGAGTCCAAATGCTGGACAAGGACCAGCTTTCATATGGGAAGCTGTATGTGTTTCCATGGCAATGCACTGTGACCATACAGTTACCCTAGGGGCAGTTTTGGGTGTTCATCAATGCTAGCTCAGTTGTTTCTACCAGGGTCTCACAGGAAGAGCCTCTGTAAACACAGGGGTGAAGCTGGGTGGCCCCAAGTTGGAGCCATCTCTATTTTTCAAGGGAGCTGTTTGGGGTTAGGTCCAGCACTGTCTTTTGGGGGCAGGAGAGGAGCTGAGGAAATGCAGCCTGAATCCAGTCCTGTCTCTTGATCAAATTACCAATTTACAGGAAGCACAAGAGAGAGGGCAGTGTGTTCAACAACCCCAGGCAGATGCAATCAGCAAAATCCAAACAGGACGCAGCCCCAATTTCTAACAAACTGCAGCTGGGGTGGTGGCACACACCTGTAATCCTGGCACTTGGAAGGCAGAGGCAGGAGGGTCATTGTGAGTTCGAGGCCAGCCTGGACTACACAGTGAGTTCAAGGCCACGCTGAACGGCATCGAGAGACCCTATCTCAAAATAAAATAAAATAGAGAGAGGGAGGAAGCAGTTAAACAGTATCAATCAATCACAATGTATAGATCTTACATGAATCCTTTTTCCAATAAACACATGTGTGGGAGGAAAATTTAGAAGACCATCAGGGAAGTTTGAACACAGAGCTGCCAGTTGAGTGTTAAGAAATCATTCATGTTTTGGCCATATTCACGGTGGTGTAGTTGTTTTTAGCTACGTATTGCTCTTTGCACCTTTGAGGGATACATTCTGAAGTATTCCGGGTGAACTGTCTGGCAGTTTCGTCAAAATAATCCAGGCTCGGGAAGCAGCGGGTGGCGCAGTGCTGGAAGACTGTCCGAGATAATGCTGGGCCAGTGGTGATGATTTGGGGACTTCATTTGAAATTTTCCATAGAGCTGCGTCCCCAGCCTTCTCCAGCTTATTTCAAAGCAAATTAACAGGAGACAGAGTGAAGCGGCCCTGATCAGAGCCTGCGAGGCTAGGTTTCTGTTTCCGGGAGGTTGGCAGGACCGTGATTCTTCCTGCCAACCACGGTGATGGCCCAAGCCCGGGGTGACTTTGGGTTCCTTGAGTCCAGGCCGCACCAGGTTCCACCACCTCCCGACTGCGTGGCCGGTGTCCGACACCAGTGGCCCTGGCCTTGCAAGTGGTGGTGGACGGATGAAGGAGCACGTGTGTGTGGATGGCCAGGCAGAGGTTATGACCGGGCACACTCGGCCTTACCCCCTAGTGTCACCCTGGGCAGCTGGTGCAGTCATGGCCCAGGGCTGCCAAGCTGGGCCCCAGAGTTGCCAGGACAGGTGGGCGCTCCTGCAGCTGCTGATGGATGTGGCGCCTGTGACTCCGAGGAGGGGGTGACCCGCCCGCTGCCCTCAGAGGAGACCCACCTTTTCCCCTCCCCGCTAAGCCAGGCCCCTCCGCACCTCACACCTGGACTGCCATTTGCGAGGCTGGCACGCTGGTGTCAGACCAGCCAGGTGCTCAGAAGGGGACGGAACCTGGTGTGGCCCCATCCCAGGGAACCCGAAGTCACCCTGGGCCTGCCCTGTCTCCATCAGGTACCCCCCGAGGTCCCACAGGACCCCCAGGTCTGGGGACCATGAATGCCAGTCTCAGAATCTTGGAAGGAAGTGGAGACTGAAGGCGGGTTTGGATTTTCTTTCTCTGAAATTCTTTCTATTATTAACACAGAATAAATATAACTGTGACTTATGTTTCACAGTTTATGCAGCTAACTTCATATACTTTTGACAGCTATGTCTTCTTATTTTCAGCACTTCTCAACTTTTTCCCCTTCTGGAAGTTGGGGTACACCCCCAAATACGCACACAAACACACACATGCAGAATGGGCTGCAGGGCAGGTGGCTGCCTCGGGCCTGGCCCTTCTTGAGGCGGCAGTGGTCTCTAGCCAAGAAGTGATGGACAGAGACTCGGGACTGGCGAGGAATGCGGGTGGGAAAGCCTGGCCTTGGAGACTTGCTTGCTGCTTTGACACTTAAGGTAGTAATAATAACAATGATAATATAGAACGATAAATATAGCTCTGTGGTACAGTGCCGTACCACATAGGAGGCCCAGGTTTGATTCCCAATACCTCAAAAATGCAATTAAAATAAATAAAATAATAACGAGAATAACAACAACATAAGTAGACATTGGGGGCCTGAGCAGAAGTGTGGGTTCATCTTCAGTGTATCTTGAACTGCCAATCTGTTCTCTCTTGTTATGCTGTCAATTTGGGTTAATTCTGCCTTATTTCAGTTATTCTAGCTCATTGTTTAATTTTTAAGGTTCCTCACTTTTTCCCTTTAGGGTCCTCCTTGTTTTCCTTCAGTTTTAATCACCTTTAAAGTGTTTTCCTTTTGTGTTCTGCTCTGTAACGTGGTGGTGTCCGCCTGTAGCCCAGCTATTTGGGGAGGCTGAGGCAGGAGGATTGCTGCAGGTTAGGAGCATGAGCCATTCTGGGCTACACAACAAGACCCCGACTCAAAAAAGGGAAAAAAGAAGTGGAAAGCAAATGCAACTGATCAAAAAAGTCCCTCGCTTTCTAAGTATGAGCCTCTCTGCAGATTGCTGAAGGAGTCCTTGCCAAGAAGGCAGGGCGCATGCTCAGTCAGTGAGCACCCCGGAAGCCCAGCAGAAAGTGTGGCTTTCCTTCCTCCAGCTCCAGCAGCCCCGCGATCCCAATGGAGGCGGGGAGGGGTCTGTGCTGCCCAGGACAGCGGCCGGGGTACCCAGAGCCCCCAGCGTGGACAGGAGTCAGGCTCGGGCTCCTTTCTCTCTGACACCAGGGGTTGGCGCCATCACGAGCCCCAATGCCGCAAAAGCACAATATGGAATAAACACTCGCTCGATTCTGGCCAAGTGTCCCTCGCTGGTGGATTCAGGTCTTCCGAGGTTTCCAGGCCACGTGAGACAGTGAGGCCGAGTATGCGGAGGACGTGGGGTGGCCCGGGATCTGCAGCAGGGACCAGGAAGGGACCCGAGGGCCAAGGGGAGAGCAGCGAGGCAGGGAGAACCCAGAGTCTGTCCAGGCTGGAGTCCGCTGCCAACACAAAATGCGTCGGGGGCACGGGTCAGCCTCAGAACTCCTCTGGCGGAAAAGCTCAAGGGCTTCACAGCAGCCCACCTCCCCTGGTGTCCCTGAATGTAAGGACTACACTTGGCACAGGACAGAGACAGGCTCAATGGTGTAGGATCTAAGAGGCAGGGAGGCACCAGCCACCATCAGGTCCCTCTTCTGGGGGATGGTCTCAGGGGACACCCTGCAGCCCCGGGCAAGGTGAGGAGCTGGAGCTTCCTGCCAGGAGCAGGTACATGAGCTCAAAGTGGAGCCTCTGAGCCTGACCAGCAAGCAGCCTGACCCTGAACCTCAGAAGGGGCACAGCCACAGGCTTCCTGAGCCATAGAAGCCAGGGGAGCAAGCAAATGTCACCATAGGCTGCAAAGTCTGGGGCTGTTTGTTATGCAGCATAGCTGACTGATACATCAGGAGCATTCTAGGAACCAGGACTAGAAAGTAGTTCCACTGATACCCGTGCTGGGCAGGCTGCTGGCACCAAGTCCCTCCGAGCCCTACCTTTCCTGTTCCCTTCACCTTGGAGTCAACCTATCTCCATGTCACATTCCTCACAGTTCCAAGCACAAAACAAAGCCCAACTTCCTTAAGGCAAGTGGGGATAACGGTGAGGGGTGGTTATGCTTTCCGGGGAGCAGCCAAGACAGGGACTTGGGCTTTCCAGGACCCTCGATGGCTTCTCTGCAGCTCTTCCTCAGGAAGTCCTGGTGTCGAATCTCAAGGGATCCTTACCCTGGCCCACCTGGCACCGTACATTCAACCCAGCTTCCTTCAGAAGAGATGTCACATCCTACCAAACTCTCCTTGAAAGTTACCAGATTTTTTTTTTTTTTTGAGAGCTCCCTAAGGAGCCCAGGATGGCCTCAAACTCATGGAGATCCTCCTGCCATGTCCCACCACTAGATTCTTTTAAGTAAATTTTGTTCATTCCCATAATTAGTAAAGACCACTTTTAAAACAAAATACAATTTACAACTTGGAATATGTAATTAATCCAGTCATTTTTCAAAAATTACTTACTAGGTCTGTTCTATTTAGAAGATAATAAAAATTATTTAGAGTACATGAAGAGGACACATCCCCAAAGGGCCCACTCTTTTCAGAATGTACCTTTATAAACTACCAGCGAGCCAGACACAGTGGTGCATGCTTATAAACCTAGCATTTGGGAGGCTGAGTCAGTAAGAGCATACATTCAAGGCCATCCTAGGCTACATAGCAAAAGCCTTTCTTAAAACAACAAAAATCAAAACCAAATAGCCCCCTTTTGAGGTCAACAGCAGCCAGCAGTGATGGCTGTGCCCTGAGCTTTGGTGCAGTTCTGTAAATAGTCAATACTCAATGGTCGCTCAGTAAATAATAAATTTGCTACTCAACAGCTGACAGTAGAAATCCACCAATCATTCCTGCCTCAGGGTCATTTGTGTGGAGTCAATCACACTTTACTGAAAAATAGCCCGAACTAACAGCAGATTGTCCCTGATAGGGAAAGCGGACAGGTGGTGGGGATGGGACTTCCCAGCAGAGACCTGCAGCCACTCAGGATGTTGATGGTGTGTGCTCAGTCAAGGCTGTGGCCCTTTGACTGTCCCTCATGGAAAATCGGACTCTGTGTGGCCATCAGGAAGGCCCGGGCTGGGCCGGAAGACCGTGAGCCTCCCCTCAAAAGTGGGTTACGTTAAAAATACAGGCACTCGGGCCGGAGATTTGGCTCAGTGGTGCCGTGGCCTGCCTCGCAAACACAAGGACCCAAGTTCAATCCCCAATACCAAAAAATTAAAAAAAAACGAATACCAATTATTACAAGGAGTATGGAGAAAGAAAGTCACAAATCAGTTTAACTTCTGTAACTTCATGATGAGGGGAGGGGCAACAGATCCTAACCTTGAACCGGAAGTCCTCACTGAGAAAGACTCAGAAAGCAGAGACTCAGAGAGCTTCATCTCGGACTGACTTTGTAGTTCACCCTGTCAGGTGACAGATGCTTCGTGAGCCCCTACTATGATCTGCGCTTTGTTCTGGTGCCGGGGATTAGCAGTGAATAAAGGGGGTCACTCTGGGTCACACTGGCACCCGGAGCTCCCTGCTGGCGGAAGCGCATGGCCGCCCACCTCCTCATCCCGTCTGACTGGTCTCCAACCCGATTGTTGACACGTTCTCGTCCAGCGGTCAACTCTACTGCTTCTCTGCTTCATTCATTCTTTCATCTCCAGTTTGTTTGTTTTTCCAGTGCTGGGCACTGAACCCAGGGCCTTGTGCATGCTGGGCAAGCACTCCACCACTGACATCCGTCTCCAGCCCTGCCCCGACCCTTTGCAGAGAAAACCTTAAAGGTTTTCTACGTTTGAAACAGAGAAATCGAGACAGTGCTCTGAACTCCCCCACCCTCAGTCTGGATTCAGAAAGTTAACTCACCCTCTGCCCACCTGGGTTCCTTCCTCTCCCTCTTTCTCCTTCCTTTACTTCCCCTAAGCCACGAGAAAGGAAACTGCAGTCGTGCGGAGTCTTCACACCCCATAACTGCGCACAGATCCCTAGCTGTCACACAGGAGGGAGTCCCCAGTCCTTCGGGAACAGATCAGCCGGCAGGCAAATTCGAAAGCCCCCAGTTGTCCTCTGCTGCCGAGGGCTGTGACTTGAGTTCTACTCCAGTGTCAGGCACTGCACTTGGGAATCTGCCTTCTTGAGGCCCTGTCATCTAAGAGTCTCCCCATTTTTTTCTACGACTGACTTAGAAAATCCAGGCTTATTGTGTGCCGCAGCCCCCACTGTGGATTAATCCTTTCTCAACTTTTTAACTTGTTTCTTCTGGTATCGCCTTGAAACTGAGTTAGGTCCCTGTTAGGTTTAGATCTAAATGTCCCCCGGGAGGATGATTCATTCATAGCTGGAGCTTTGGGAAGGTGCCTGGATTATTCCCCCACAACTACTGTTAGGAGGTGGGGTCTGGCGGGAAGAGGCTGATCAGGGGCGTGGCCGGGAGGGGCGTGGCCGGGAGGGGCGTGACCCCCTGGTGGGCGTGGCTCTGACGAGCTCACCTTCTGCTCCAGCTCCTCCCTTCTCTCTCCTTCCTGTTCACCTTGCTGTGAGCAACTCCCCTCCGCCTGCCATGTCCTTCTGTTTCTTCTTTGGAGCCGGCTAACCCTGCGACTAGACGTGAGCCCAAAGAAACTTCTCCTCCTTGAAGTTGTGAGTGTCTGATGTTTGTCCCAGCAAGGGGAAAGGGGAAAGTGATTGCTTGATTAGATGCAGGTTAATTATTTTTAGCAACAAAGCCTCCAAGTAATGTGCACTCCAAACTACATCTCACAGCACCGACCTCAGGTCTGCCTGCTTTTCCCTTTTGTGAAGTTTGGTCATTTGATCAATTTGGAAACCACTAGATTGCTTCGAAGTAAAGGTGCACGTTGTCCTTTCGCTGCATATACGCAGACTGTAGGGTGTAAATGTCCTATTTCCTATTAACCAATAGCATTTAACATCCACTAGTAATTCTCTAAGTCAGTGATTCCAATGGGAATTGCAAAATGGGGATTTCTAGTGTTCTTACTAATGTGTGCTGATTTTCTTCTATAAAAAAGACTTCTCCTTTGTTTTTTGGTTTGTTTTATTTTGGTTTCAAGTCCATTACTATGGATTCATGGTTGTCTTTAATTCAATGTATTTTTAAGTGTTCTGTGAAGTTCCTTCCAACACTCAAAGTAGGCAGACTTTGGGCAGGAAGAGCCCCCTCTTCAATGCCCTAGGTGGTCCCTTTGATGTGGCCCCTCCTGTCTGAGTCCCTGCAGGCTTCATTTGCCTTCAGATTCCCAGATGGAGAGCCAGGCACTTTCCTGAAGAACCCTGCTTCCTTTAGTGGACACTGGAATTAAAAACCAAGGTCCGAGTTCTGTGGGTCATTGCTTCCGGGATACTCCATGGACAGAGCTGGGAAGTTTGTGTGTTTCCGAAGCAGTCTT
>NW_022900928.1:130195085-130203747 GCF_012274545.1 Fukomys damarensis | reverse complement strand
CCCCCCCCCCCCCCCCCGTTCCATATTTACATCTTGCTTCTTAACCATTGCTGCTGAGACCCTGGTTCTCAAAATCAGTATCTATGGTAGGATATTGATCTCCCTTACAAATATACACAAGGGTATAACCGGAGCAAATCTATTAATTCTTGAGACCAGAAATCCAAAGCACAGGGAGAGCTGAGCCTGGCTCTCTGAAAATGCAAGGCAGAATCTGGCCCCTGCCTCTCCCCCAGCTCCCGGGCCCATGACCCTCGACATTGCTGGGCGTTGGTGGGTCCGTGGGTCCAGTGTCTGCCAGTGTCTTCACGTGGCACCCTCCTTTCTGTGTGTGTCTGTGGCCCTGCGTTTGTGCTTCCTTCTCCTATTTCCAAATCCAGTCCCTCTCACAGGTACTGGGGTGAGGCCTCAGCAGATCTTTTCAAGGGATGCATTCAGCCCACCACATCTAAGCAAAGTTCGGGATTTCTCTGCAGCTTTTGGTCTGAGAACAGATTTCATAAAGTTATAAAGACAGGATATTTAAAGGATGCTTGCATGGGTTTTATTCGTTTGTGTTGATGCTGGGGATGGAACCTAGGGCCTCACGCATGCTAATTAACACATACCATCTCACCGAGCTACACTCTCAGCCCTACTTGACTTAATTGTTTTCTATGATTGTCTTATCCATTTGCTAATCACAGGTCATTTTGGGGCTTATTTTCCCATACTTTTAAATCTTTAAAACTTACTGGAATATGTAAAATACCTACATCAACCGTAAATCAAAACTATATGAAAAGGTACACTCAGAAAAGTCTTACCCTCTACTCCTACTCTGCAGGTAACCAGTTTTATTGATTTCATTTTCCCTGATTCTTTTTGGGAGAAAATAAAAGCATGTGTGTAAGATTTTAGCTGTGTACACACAGACAGGTTCCTATATACACTCTTTCCTATCCTTTTTTTTTTTTCCTTTGAGACAGGGTCTCAAGTGTAGCCCAGGCTGGCCTGGAACTCACAGGGACCCTCCTGCTTCAGCCTCCCAAGTGCTAGGATCACAGGTGCATCACCACGCCTGGCATCCTTTATTTCCATCTTGCTTCTTTCACTCAACACTGGAAATCTCTCTTTCAGTTCAGACACATCTTCCTCATGCTTAGTTCCGTCACTGCGCCTGACTCTGCTTTGCACCTATACCCTTGTCTCCTTGGGAGAGGGATGTGCATTGCTTTCAATAAATGGCCCTCAAAACACAATGCTTCGAGAAGTAACTTGTGAGTATCTTGTCTGGTACAAGGCTTCAGGGCCAATTCTTAGCTGTGGAAGTGTGGGGGCGAAGGGTAAAGGCAGCCACCCCCCCAGGGCTCCAGGTCCTGCAGTGATTGGATACTGACTCACGCCTGTGAGGAAGGCGCTCTCCTCTCCTGGTGAAAATCTGTGACTTCCTGCCGAAGTTGCTCAGCTAGTGACAGGTCAGAGTCAATTTCCTTTTTAAGGACAAATGTCAATTTCACACAGAAGCCTGAATTTCTGGCTGCCCAAAGTCCTCCTTCAAGACCCCACAGAAAAAAGAAGTGAGGAGAGACCCATTAACGACTAAACAGAGCTAAAGAGAGAAACAGGCCCAGAGATCCTGCTGTCTGTGACGAATAAAAGCCACTCCCAGGGCTGAGCGACATTTGAGAAATACCAATAGTTTAACCTTCAATCTTCTCGGCATGGAAAAGGAGGCGTAGCGTTCAATCCAAGAAAAGCAGGTGCCACTGGTCAGCCTGGAGGAGGAGTGCACAGCGGGTCAGGAAACAATGGAAGTGCAATTTCACTCCTTGCTGCTAAGCCAATTTTCTCCCTGGAAAATAATGCCGCTGTAGCTCAAGGTGCACTCAACTTTTCATAGAGTAGAAAGGAGAGATTTATATTGGTGGGTGAAAGGAAAGGAATGTGTAAGATGTTTCTGTGTCTGTGGTTTACTGAGGGGCACTGGAAAGCCCCAACCTGTGCCAGTCTCACCCAGATGTATGCCATAGTGGTGCACTCCTGTAATTCCAGCACTCTGGAGGCTGAGGCAGGAGGATCACCGTGGCTTCTAGGCCATAGCGACTTCACTATGATTTTTCTGATGAGTGTTCCAGTGGGGCTGTGGCTTCAGCTGAAATGGAAGAGCATTCTGGTGAGGGTGCTACAAGTGGGTTTGTGGGAGGAAAAAAGGAATTTCTGGAAAGGGGACTATTTTCATAATCAGACTTGCATATCCGGTAAGTGCTTTAACATTAACGTTGCCAGCAAGAAATTACTGCAGAACTCGAATTCATGCTTCTTTGGAAGCTGGAAAGCTTTTCTCAGGGATTCATTTATGTAACAAGCTGAGGTGTTTTCCCCTAGGTAAACGGGGAGAATACAAACAGCCCTGCCCCTTCCAGATTCATCAGACTCTGGTACACTTTAAACTCCTGCTCTAAATTAATGCACAAGATTGATGTTTCTAAAGTTACTTTTTCCCCCCTTATTACATAAGTGACACATTTATGGTAAGAAAAAAAATTCAAACACAGATGAGTAAAAAAGAGGAAGATTCTCTCAGAATCCAGCCAACCGGCTGCAGGGACTGGGAAATATTTTTGGTGCCTGGTTTACTCATGTTTTTGAAAGCACATAATGCATGCTTAAAATCCCATGCGTAAAGTCCACCGTAAACACAGTAAGATCATGAGCCAACCCGCCTGGCAATCTGCTTCTTCATTTAAAATATCGTGGACCTCTTTCCTGATTATTATTCTGAAATCTTTGTAATGGTATGAAATTCCCCTGGAGAGACAGAACTTAAACAGCCTCCTGCTGCTGGACATTTAGGTGACTCTGAAAATTGCACTGTGACAAATAACATTGTGCTGAACATCCCTGCAGCTTTCTGTTCTGCACATGTTTTAATAGTGTGTTAGGGTGTATTCCTAGAGGTAGAATCTCTTCATCAGGGAGCATAAATGCGCAGATTTAGGGTCCTGCGTCCAGGCTGCACTGCAGAAAGTTCATATCCATTCTCCTCCCACCCCCGGAGGCAAATGACAGCCGCTAGCTGTCCGCCTTCCGTACTCTTTGATTGCTGTGTTTCTGTTGTTTCTGAAACGCTGCACTTTTTCTTCATAACATCATTTATTTTGTGTTAATCTGAACACTGCCATCACCCAACTCTTTGAAACAGAAACATCAATTGTAGTCAACAGCTTTGAACTCCGTGGAAAAAAGGCATTCTGTCCACATTAGGAGGGACAGGTCATGACCCAGAATTGGCCATTTTTGGGCACAGCTAATGTAACCCATCCCACCAACAACACTGCGTTCTTCTACAACGTCCCAAATCCTTGAGCAAGTAGTCCTGGTAACCCAACAAAGAACACTCTCCTCCAGGATGCCACAGGCCCGGTGGTTGCTTCAATAGGAAATGAAAAGCTGTAACGCTGTTTACTAAGAGGTATGGACAGCATTTTTCCAAATCCAATTATTTTTTATTTTCAAGGAGCAATGTCTGAACAGTTTCTACTTAATTTTCTTACCTACCTACAACTCTTTCAAATCTGTTTTGTTTACAAAACAGCTTTTTCTCTCCTGTTTAATACCTTAAACAGTTCTGCTACACAGTGAATGTTCAAGGCCATACATTCTCCATTGCAACAATGAAGCTATGTTTGCACTACATGTCGGCTACAGAAACACCAATAATAATATTGCCTCCTGTGTGTGCAGTGAGTGTGCTAGAGTTGGCAAAGTGCTCTCGTGAATGTAGGACTCAGTTAGACCTGTATAGCTTGTAAGTTGATTTTAAATGAATTAATTTAAATGGAGGCAAGGGACTATTCTTTTGTTCACAGTTTGAGTTCTATTAGGAATATATAATGCCCATGGTCACAATTAGAGTGTAATCATGTGCACCCAGACCACTCCTAGTCTTATGTCTTCTAAACTTGGTCTTCAACAGACTGTGGAAACTACAGGACTTATTCCTTTAGCACGCCTGAGTGATGGATGCTCCTATAGGCCCAAAGCCCACGGGATCACCCACACCCCAAATCCCTTACCCTGTGTAACTCAGGCTCCTCTGTTAGGCACATTCCAGAGAAACACATCCCACAGGCTTCCCCTGACTTCCCAGTTTCAGGTAAACCCACAAATGTACAGCATCTTTTTCTATGAGTTTTTGGGGAGCCTGTTTTGGGAAACACATTTCCAGCGAGGCTGTACACAATGTCTGCATCTCCTAAGTGAGGCCATGGCTGTGTCCCAGGCTTTCAGGGACACTACTTAGGGACACATCAGCCCTCACAACACTGCAAACTCCATCATGTCACCGGGCAAGCTGCAGCCTCCAGCTTCTCATACTTGGAACAGGAGCAAGATTTTTGGCCACCTATTTTTGATTCAGAAATTGTGTTCACCATAGCAATATCCAGTCTTTGGCAGTTAAGTCCCAACATGATGGGCTTGCTTCCCATACTCTGAGGATCTTATCCGGTGCTAAACCAGACCAAGATTTGTTTGCATCTTCCCATCCCTCTTGCCTTTTCCCTATTTAACCAAAAGTCCACCATAGCAACCAAGTCAAAACAGGACAAAAATAAAACACTGAATATGGCGTTCCTGGGTTTTGAGATTCACCATCACAAACCACAGCTACCTCCCTCAAGCCTGAAGCACCAATCCCAGAAGCTATCGCCTGCCAGTCCCCAAAGAGGCTGGGTGTAGAAACATCTCTGTGGACCAAAAAAGCCCAAGATACAGTGCAAGGAGCACTCACGCCTTGCTCAGTGACCATAGGAGGAAAGGTGGATACCCTGAGCATGACAATGAAAAGCTGTGCTTGTTAGCTTCTCCTCACTAGGACAAAATACCCAACATGCACAGCTTAAAGGGGGAAGGAATCATCTTGGCTTATGGTTTCAGAGGTTTCAGTCCCTGGCCCACTGGCTCCATTGCTTTGGGCCCATGGTGAGCCAGAAACATGATGGAAGGGTGCGGTTGGGGGAAAGTTGCTCACCTCATGGCCACCAGGAATGGGGGCGCTGGAGACAGAATACACTCCTCTAAGGTGCACTCTCCATGGACTACTTCCTCCAACCAGGCCCACCTCCTTATGGCCCATTCAGCTATGAACTCATCTATGGTTCGACCCATGGCTGGAGTCGGAGCCTCGTGACCCAGTGAGTTTGAGCATCAAGCCTTCGATACATGAATCTCTGGGAACTTCATACTTACACCCTAACAAAGACCTACTGCCTCCCCTGTGTTGACTTATGCACTCACTCTCAGTGCCTCCCAGATGAGTTGGAGGCATAGATGTGAGCTAAGTGACACCACCAACAAGCTTGGGGACAAGAGAGTGGAGCATACAGAAAGCAGAAGTGTGTCTACTTTCGTGTGGGCAGCCCCGGCCTGGACAGGACATCACTCCATCGGTCAATGAAGATAACAGGTGCTGGAGGGAAATTCACCTGCAGCCACGCTGAGGGGACATAGAGAGAGAGGACAAGAGGCAGGGAAAGGGAGACCGGCAGAGGAAAGCAACAGGTCTACCCTAACTTGCATCAGAGACTTGCCATTTGTGCGGGGCAGCTGACAACTGCCCTCCTTGCCCAAGCCAGCTGCAGAGCCCGGCCCCACAGAACACTCGAGGTGTGGCTTTCTGCAGGGTGACTGGTGCCGCTGGCTGTGTGCACGAAATTGTTTATTTTCAAAGCAAGTAGAAGAGTCTTTTGAGAGAGACAGAAATAAAACACTGCACTTACAGACTTTAAAGATCGAGATAATTAAAAACTATCAAACGACTGCTTCTAGACGTATACAGTGTGCATTTGAGGAAAGTCAGAGAGAGGGAGAGGGAGAGGGAGGGAGGGAGGGAGAGATCTCCAAGGCATTGCCTGTCAGATTTAGGGATACAAATGTCTCTTTAACATTCTCTATCTGGTGGCGTGCCATGTGACCCCGAAAATAGAAAAAGTGAGCAGAAATGTGCAGTTCTGGAGCTAGAGGTATGGCTCCATGGTAGAGCACTTGCCTAGCATCTGCAAGGCCCTGGGCTTAATCCCCAGCACATCCCCAACCCCACCAAAAAAAATTAGTTCTTACTCCATAAACTGTGGTCTTGACTCGCCCTCATCTGCTTCTGACCTGCCTCTGCTCAGCTGGGAACTCTGAGGCTCCTTGGTTAACTTTCAGGCCTGCATCTGTAAAATCAGTGTTGGACCCAATCATCTTTATGATCCTCTCTTTTTCCAGAAATTCTCCCCTTAAGATCAGGAAGAAGGTTACAAATCTAAACAAAGACCCCTCAAAGCTGAAGTTGTTACATAAATAAAACCCTACTTTGCTCCCGATACTTATAACCCAAAGGAAAAAATAAGTAATTTTTAGATAAAATACCTAAAATGACTTTCTTTTAAAATATATATACCACAGGGCCAAGGATGTAGCCCAGCGGTGCTGCACCTGCCTGGCAAGCACAAGGTCTTGGATTCAGTTCCTGGTACTGCAAAAATTATGTGTGTGTGTGTGTGTGTGTGTGTGTGTGTGTGTGTGTGTGTGTGTGTGTTTATTTATTTATATAGCACCTACTATGTGCCAGCCAGGTATACATATTTGAACTATTTCTCAAGACTTTATTTTGTGAATGATTCAGAGCAAAATGTCAGTTAAGCAGAGATTTTAATAACAGGCTGGCTAAAAAGCACTAAATATGATAAAAAATAGAACATGGGGAATTTAGTTTTAAGGTTATATGCCTCAGAACTCCGTGACTTTCCAAGCGATTTTATAATTAGGAGGGTATTTTTAGCAAATATTTCGTTTGGAAGATTTTAATATACTCATCTTAATATATGTAATTTCAGTTCTTTTAGAGTTGCCTCCTTTCTCTGGTGCAGCAGAATGTGAAGGTAACAGCTTCCACCCAGGCTCACATCAAAAGTAAGGGACAGTAGCCAGGCGTGGTGGCGCATGCCTGTAATCCCAGCACTCGGGAGGCTGAGGCAGGAGTATCACTGTGCATTCGAGACCAGCCTGGGCTACATAGTGAGTTCCAGGTCAGCCTCAACTACATAGTGAGACCCTGTCTCAAAAAAAAAGAGGGGTGGGGACAGTGAGGCCACACAAGCCAGCAGGGCCACTCAGGGCCCGTCAAGCACTCTCCCCAAGGACACCATGACAGAGAGCTCAGGGCCATGATGGACAGGGGCCTTACAGGTGGAGGATGCACCATGGGGAGAGTCCTGGGGAGGAGACAGACTTAGAAAAGCCAGAGCCTGGGAAGGATGGTGAGGACAGTGCCTACAGCGTGCAGGTCGTGACGAGCAGGTGACAGCAGGAGGTGGTGCTGGGCCCAGGGACTGAAGAGTCTAAAGTGAGACCCAAAGCTCAGAAGGAGAAAAGCGAGCAAGGTGGGCTCAGGAGTGAGGGACCTGTAGCCAAGGAGAAGGGGCTGCTGTAAGGGACCTTGGGACCCAGAGAGCATGGAGTGACAGTAGGGACAGAAGTGAGGCTGGTTCTCAGACTCCCCCTGCCCTGGCCTCCTGGCTGGCCACTGCTGTCCCTCAGCCTCACAGAGAGTGTGGTGTGGACTGGGTATGGACCTTGGGGTCCAGCACAGGCAGCACCCCAGCAAGCAGAGGGGGTCAACTGCCATCCAGGAGTCCCTGACGCAGCCCCACTTCTCCAGGGGATCCAGAAGGCAGAGCATCTCATCACATTCCATTGAATGTCACTTTTTCCTCACCTGTCACCGCTTCCTTTGTTCCTGTCTCTCCTCGGATGAGCATCTGAGGATGCCTCTCCTACCACTGCATCTCAGAGCAGAATTGGGTCGGTTCAGGAGGTTCACAGCGGCACAGCGATGTTGCCTTGTTGCCTTGGGAGAGAGTGACTTTGAGTGTCAGCCGTACTTGTTTTAGGTGGCATTTAGATGAGACTTCAGATCTGGGAGTTGGTGCTGAACAGTGGAGAATGGGGGTGGGGGGGTGAATGTGGAGCCCTCCTGAACCAGATTAGTGCCCTTCCAAGGAGACCCTTGTGGGGGATAAACGAGAAGTCAGCGGTCTGCTGCCCAAAAAGGCCTCTCCAGAGCCAACCCTTGACCTCCGCTTCCTGCCTCCTCACTTCCTGTCCTCCACAAGCCACCCAGCAAGGGGCATCATTCCGGCAGCCCCGGTGGGCACAGAGGATGTCTAGAGCACTTCGAACACATGGGAAGGAGAGGGCAAGGAGGGCAACTGAGTCCGGGGAGCCCGTGTCTCTCAAACATCCTTGAGCCTTGAGCGCAAGAAAGCAGCCTCTGGGGACCAACAAGGGCTGGACGGCAGCTTTTCCAGCCACAAGCAGCAAAGCCAGGAAGATAAAGGAGGAAGGGAAGCTTGGGGAGGACCCTCCCATAACTGTGAAGGGCAGTTCCCTTGTTCAGTGGCCCCTCTCTTTACTTCCTTCTCTGGCCCTCATCACACTGCCTTTTTTCACACTGGTTAACAGATTAAAGCCAACCAATTAAGAGTAACTGAACCCCCACCTCCACCATCAGGAGCATCTGGCTGTAATCTCAGCACTCTGGGAAGCTGAGGCAGGAGGATTTAAAGTCCAACTCTAACCTGGACAATTTAGAGATTTAGTAAGATTTGTTTCAAAATTAAAAAAAAAAAAAAAA
>NW_022900928.1:130194431-130195029 GCF_012274545.1 Fukomys damarensis | reverse complement strand
AAAGGTCTGGAGATGTAGCTCAGTGCAAAGGCCCGGGGTTCAGCGTGGGGAGGGGGACCTAGGAATGTGCTCACTAAAAGCCCTGCGGGTGGGTGGGATATGAGGGGTACAGAGGTAGACACCCCCCTTTTACTCACACCCAGAGCCTAGACGCAGGAACTGGCCCTTGACCGCATTGTGTCACCAGGGCGCCCACCGGCTGGGAGCGGCTGGCCTCTGGGAAGGGGTCGTGGGCCTCACTCCACCCGGGTCGCCTATTTCCGCTATCTCTCGGCACCCCTGAGCGACTGCACGAGCTAAGGAGCTAACACAAAGTTGTAAATTCCAAAATCACAATGTAACCAGGCGACACCACGTCGGGCAGAAGATTAGGGTTACTTTGCTTGTCCTCCTCTTGAGCCCACAAACCCACGTCAGGCCGCCAGGGTCTCCGGCGTTGCGGGGGGGCCCCTCCCCACTTTAGGCGTCCGGAGCCGGGTGCAGGGGGCCTCTGAGACCCCAGCCTCTGCCTGGAGCCGGGATCGCGGGGACGCCTCCTGCGGGGACGAGTTCCTCAGGCCGGGCTCAGGGGTCCGAGCCAGGATCGCCAGCCACCAGC
>NW_022900928.1:130171518-130193149 GCF_012274545.1 Fukomys damarensis | reverse complement strand
CTGGCCCTGGGTGCCCAGAGCACTGTGCCCCGGACGGCAGCCAGCCAGGCGGCGCCTGTCGCGAGCCCGCCGAGGTGTGTGTCCTTGCTTAAAAATAACCAGCCCTGCCGTCCTCCTCCCTGGCAGCGAGTCGTCCTCCACCCCGGGAAATGGAACCACGCCCGAGGAGTGCCCGGCCCTGGCAGACAGCCCCACCACCCTCACGGAGGCCCTGCAGATGATCCACCCCATCCCTGCCGACTCCTGGAGAAACCTCATCGAACAGATAGGTGGGTAACCTGGCAGGTGTGGGTTCATTCGGTTGCTTCCCTGGGTTCTAAATGCTCCAGGGGAGAAACTGCCAGGTGTCCTTAGTGCTGCACCTGACCAGGCTAGCTTAGTAGGTGCGTGTGTGACCTGGCTGTGGAGACCTCCATTCCCTCTGTCCCTGTCACTTCTGCCAGGAAGGTGGGGTGCAGCAGCAGCAGGCAGGGGGCCTTCCTTGAGCTCCCCGCAGGGAGGAGCTGGGGATACCCAGAGAAAGTTCACACCCTGTCCTGAGAACTCCAGCATTTGCATTTTAAAATCACTGCTGGTGACTTCAGATGTGTTCTCCTAGCCTCAGTGTGAGAGTGGCACGGTTTCTCCTTGCTAGTCTGGGAATGGTGCTGGCTACTTAGGGTATATTCTTCGCTGGCGTTAGCTGGCTGTGTGCTCACTTAAATAACAGTTCTCGATTTGGAAGATTTGTTCCCGAAATGTATGGTTGTCCTCAGCCCCAAACCTCAGACGGACACAGAGCGTCTCCAGGATGGAAGTGGGAGACTGGCCTCAGGCAGCTTTTCTGGGTGCCCCTGGTCCCTGGTGTCCCACAGCCCAGCGGGAGGTACAGGAGCCCTGGCTGCCGTGGGTTCAGCCCAGCCATGTGGCTCCTTCCCTGAACTGTGTCCCTGGTGGCCCCCAGCATGTGTCAGGCTGGGGGACATAGTAGCTTTTCACTTTGTATATGAGGAAAGTCTGATCTGAAACTGATGCCAGCTAGCAAATCCTGGTTCGGAAAGACTCCCGGAGCCCTCACACTCAGTCTGGGATGGAGACTTTGATGTCTGCCTCTCAGCTGGGCTCCCTGGCCGCGGAGCCAGTTCTGATCCAAGAGCTGCAGGGCCAAGCGGCTTCTGCCACCTCCTCAGGCTTCCTCCCCAGGCAGCCTCTGCACAGGGTCCGTCCCCCTGCAGGTGACTGCAGTGTCTTCTGCTCCTGGGGCGCACAGATGTAGGGGACAGCTCGGCCCTGTCCCCTGCCATCTCGGCCACACTGGGGACTTCATGGGGTGCTTGGGGACTCTACAGCAGCCTGAAGGCTTTGGCCGTGAGTGACATGCTCCTCTGCCAGGTGGCAGGAAGAGACGACAGGCTCCTGAGGACACAGGGGAATGAAGGAGGGGGAAGTGGAATGAGTCGGGGCCATTGTGTAGCCCCCCAGGTTGGATTTTTACAGCAGTCACCACATTGGCTGCAGCCCTGGTGGGTCATAGACCTGGGTCATTTTGTTGGTACTCCTGTGAGTGTGCAAAATATATGTACAGTGGATGTTTGAATTTAAGATTTTCTTGCAGTAAATGATACATTGCCACGAATTCCCTCAAAATCCTCCGCCTCACTCTGAACACCCTCATCCTGTTGTCCTTGCTGCTTTCTTTGTTCTGTTTGAGACAGGGTTTTGCTATGTATTTCAGGCTGGTCTTGAACTCACTATGTAGCCCAGGCTGGCTTTGAACTTGCAGGGATCCTCTTGCCTCAGCCTCCCAAGTGCTAAGATTGCATTCTTGACTCTTTCTGAAGCCTGTCTGGAAGTGCTCTTCTCTAGACCGGAGGTGCGATCAAAAATGCAGTGACTACTGCTGTCTAGTGTCCCTGAACAGAGAGGCTGCTCCTAAAAACATCAGCGTAGCCTCCTCCATCGTACTCACTGGATCTGGCACCATGTGACTTCTGGCTCTTCCCCAAAGTCAAAATGACTGCAACAAGGCAACGTTTTGAATTGACTTCAGACACTGAGGCAACTATGACAGTGCGACTAATGACACTTATGAAAGAGAACGCCAGAGCTGCTCCAGAAAGTGGCAAGAAGAGAGGATGAGGATGTTCAAAGCGAGGGGAGGATTTTCAGGAGGATTTGTGGCAGTGTGTCTTGTAATAAAAAGAAAAGCTACCCATTCGCTGTATTTTTCAATCACATTGCCTGCGTGTGCATGTGTGTGCATTGTGCAAGTGTGTGTGTTGCTGCTGTCTCCAGAAACTAACATGATGCTTGGCACATAGATGTTGCTCACTCAACACAGTAGTAAAGGTTCTGCCCTTTACACGTTGCTATTTGCAGGATACAAAGGGGAAACCATTGTCTTTGTGACAAGGGATTTGGAAGGAGTCGGGTGTTGTATGAGGAGCTGGGGTCCCCATCCCGAAGGAGTGCAGCCATCCCCAAACAGGTCATTTTCCCAAGGGGAGGTGGCAGCCACATGCTCAGCTCTGCAAGCAGGAGATACCAAGGGCCAGCTGAACGGGAAAGTCACATTCCACACAAAGTTGTACCCACTGAATGTACAAAATATAAACTAGGGAAGGATAATATATCAGCTGTACATCAGGTAGAGGTTTCCTCGAATACTGTGCATTTCCTCCAGTAAATCTCTTTTCTGTGGTAATCAGAATTTAAAGCAAATAAAAATAAAAAGTTATGAAAAGTGGCCACACTGTATGTCATAACTCTTGGTAATCCCAGTAATCCCAGCAAAATCGGAGTTTAAATTATATTATAAATATATACTTTGAGGGGGAAGTAGGAAATTTTTAAAAATTCTAAAATGACTTGAATTGAGAGGCTTTGGCTAAAAGTGACAAAATATTCAGAAAAAAAGTGACCGTAACACCACCTGCCTCACAAGTGCAAGGACCCAAGTTCAATCCCCAGTACCAAAAAAAAAGTGACTGCAAGCCATAGCTGTGGTCTGTCTCAGTTAATGAGCCAAGAGGAAGGAAGATCCAAAGCTGGTGCATTTGCCTGAACAATCATCGGCAGCCCTTTCTTATTTCCCAGCTTCATTTGGGGGCCAGGGATTTAGCTCAGTGCCATCTGCCTTACAAGCGCAAGGTCTGGAGTTCGATACCTAGTACCAAAATGAAAAAGATCTCTGGTGAGAAAACCACCTTCATTTGGGCCTTGTGAGACAAGATGGCTGCTATTGCTCCAGGTATTGCACACTCAAGCAGCCATCCATAAAAGCAGGAAAGGTGGTTTGTCTTCCAGTGTCTACTGGGGACACGTTTTTGAGAAGCCCTTAGAAGATGTCCCCTTACTCTCTTTGGCCGTGTCTTTATCTGTTTCTCTTCTATAATAAAAATACCTTATACTGAATATCTTACTCTGTTTCATTTGCTGTAACAAAATTTCTAGGTCTGAGTATTTTATAGGGAAAAGAGGTTTATTTAGCTCATTGTTTGGAGGTCTGAGAGCATGGCACCAACATCCACTAAGTGCTGCTGGAGTCACTGACTGCCACACCATGTGGCAAATGGCATCACAGGAAAGGTTGCCTGGTGAGACAGGAGCCAGCTCACTCTTTCTAGAGCACAGAGCTGGTCCCACTCGGGCCAAACCCTGACCCCTGGGAAGCTGGGGGTGGAGGGAACAGAGGGGAGGTAGCCAACAGCATCTGCCACCACAGGATTTCAGAAATACTCTTTTTAGCCCAACTACCCACAAAGCTAATATTTTTGTCTTTCAGCATTTGCATCCCACTGAGAAACTGGAGATAGTATTTACCCAGGACTTGGTGGCTGTAGCACGCATTAGACATGTTTTTGAACCTAAACAAGTACGCTACGCCATGCCCAAGGCCTGGGATTGATCCCCACTGATGGGGGAAATCCTACAGGAGACATTTCTGTGAAGGCTGGAGACTGCGTTTTTGTTTTGTTTTGCTTTCTGGGACAGGCTCTCTCTATCTAGCCTAGGCTGGCCTTGAACTCACTGCAATCCTCCCGCCTCAGCTTCCTTGGTACTAGGAGTACAGGTGTGCACCACCATGCCTGCCTGGAGACTGCATTTTTGAAAGGTGTTCAGAAGATGTTTGAGTACCTGTTAGTTGGATGCACCGTGCTAAGCCCTGGGAAGTTAACCCAGGTCAACCTGCAGAAACCGCTGTAGCGTCAGAATCCCAGGGTAATAATTAGCTCTATGTCTATAGCTGTTCTCTCAAATGTCACAGTTGCGCTGACTTACGTGGTGACATGGGACCTGTCCTTATACATTTCAGCCTGGATCGCATTTAGCATATACTGATTTTCTTTTTCATTCCTTTGTCATTTGAACTCCGTGTTGGATTCTGCTGGATTGTGACATGGGATCTTAATTGTGTGGAGTCCCAGCAGTCCCCTACCCCCAGCCCAAAAGCTTTATGAAGTTGAGTTAGGGAAATTGGAAGCCAATTAATTTACAGGGCAGATTTACGAGGTTCTTGCTCAGTAGTGTAACTCATGAAGCCGAGTTTGGGATTTCAGAGGTAGCTGGTCTCTCTCTTTCCTGCCATTTAGATATATTTTTGTTGCTCCTTGGGGTCTTCGGCTGGATTAGACACTGATTTTCCCTTCAGCACGAAGATTTACAACTACTCCCATTTGGCAAATGAATATGCTTGAGTTTGAAGACTGAAATATTCAGGGCTGTGAAAAGATCCTTTTGGGGATATTAAAGCATAACTGGGACATTTCCATCAAGTCTGCATGTGCGGCAGTGAACATACCCAGTCGTGCATTCTGGTTTGGCCCATTGTGAGCACTGTGGGGTGTATCTGTGGAGTTGGATTGCCAGTGTTTTCAGGGGTGACTTCATTTGTTGGGGAAAACTGCACACACGCAGCTCTTTTCCCTAAAAAAGTAGAGGACAGCGGTGCTTTCTGTGACCTGGATCCTGCTGCTGACACGCGCCAGGCCTTTTCCTTTTCTTATTACAACTCTGATTTCAGGGCTCCTGTATCAGGAATACCGAGACAAATCCACTCTCCAAGAAATTGAAACCAGAAGGCAGCAGGACGCGGAAATCCAGAGCAATGAGGACGGGTCCCCAGCGGGCGAGGACACTCCCGAGGATGAGGAGGAAGACGAGGAGGAGGAGGAGCCGGCGAGCCCACCGGAGAGGAGGCCTCTGCCCCAGATCTGCCTGCTCAGCAACCCCCACTCGAGGTTCAACCTGTGGCAGGACCTGCCTGAGATCCGGAGCAGCGGCGTGCTGGAGATCCTACAGCCGGAGGAGGTCAGACTGCAGGAGGTAGGCGCTGCGGGGCTTCTTGCTCATCAGGGCAGGAGCAGGAGGAAACCCCGGGCGGAGAGGACAGGGGTGAGGGGCCCCCTGGCACCGGAAGAATCGCTCGCAGGGTTCATCCAAGAAATAAGCATTATAGTATTTCCCAGGCGGCGGCAGCCACCTGGTTTCCTTTCAGGCATCTCCCTGGCAATGTTGAGTGTGCAAAGGGTTGCTACTTTGTTGGGTGGGAAGCCTGTCTTTGCTGCTGTGGGAATTTCCACACGCGTGTGGCACTGGGCACTAGGTGAGGTTGGACTCGTGACAGTGACATTGCTGGCAGGCGCCTGCAGGTGACCAAACTCTGCTGTTTCTTTTCACTCAAGTCTCATCCCACAAGTTTAAATTGGAGCCATTTGAACTTTCCGTGGGGAAAGACTTGGAAGGAGAACCTCGGCCTAGCCACTCCCTCCTGAAATGGTGCAGAAACCGGGGTCCCGCGCGGGTCGCCCCTCTGTTTGGTGGACATCAGCTGACATGGGGCAGGCAGAAGCCAAGTCACCGGCCGAGGGCTCACTGCTGGCAGGGGACAGTCCCTAAAACCAGCAGGGACAGAAGTGAGTGGCTGAAACATCTGAGTATTCGAGTTGAGCAGAGTACTTGAGTGTCTGGGAAATTGTGCTGCTTAGAGAGATAAGTATGGTCCACAATGAGGAGAGAGGGTCAGAGGCTGGGGATATGCGCGCATGCGTTTGTGCGCATGCGTTTGTGTGCGTGCGTGCGTGTTGGGAATTTCTGTGCTGGGATTGGAACCCAGGGTCTAGTGCATGCTGAGCATGCGCTCCTCCATTGAGTCACGCCCCAACCGTGGAGCTGCATCATCTCTGAGCTGACAGCATCCTCCCACTCTGACCTTCCATATTCATTCAGCCCAAGCTGATTCTTGGTCCCAACTTCTCAGAGGCTCCAGAGGCCCTGCCTTCCCTAGTCCTCTTTCCTGCCTTGCTATATTCCTTAGAAACCTTTGCTCCTCTCCTTTATTTTTATTTTTCAAAAGCCCGGCAACTAGTTGGAAGGCAGAGGTAGGAGGATCACTTGAGCTCAGCAGTTCAAAGCCAGCCTGGGCAACACTGCAAGAACCTCATCTCTTAAAAAATAAATAAATGGCCAGGTGTGGTGGTGCACACCTGTAATCCTGGCACTTGGAGGGCTGAGGCAGGAGGTTCACTCCAAATCGCAAGTTAGCCTGGGCTATGTAGTGAGTTCAAAGCCAGTTTGACCTGCATAGCAAGATCCTGTCTCAAAGTAAAACAGAACCAATAAATAATGCGTGAATAATCAATGAAAAGCAAGACAGCAGACTCTCACCATTAATTATCAAGACTGAGAAAAGCTCGCAGCTCTGCGTCTTCCAACCCAGACTCAGGTTTTCCAACACTCTTGCTGCTAAGGAAATCTAGGCTCCGTAAATCCAGATTTTTAAACGCCACCCCCTACCCAGGGTTCACCTGGGGGTCCCGCCCAGGAGAGTCAGGAAAATGTTTCCATTCTCGCACCCTCGTAACTCATGAGCAGTGATTTGTAAATGACGGCATCACGAGTTTGCTTTTGCTTTTTCAAATGAAATTTCTGGCATAGAGCTTTGAGATAAACCCTAACACACAGAGCTTAAGGACATGGCGTGAAACACTGCCAACACCCGTGGAGCTAAAAGCAGAGAAGGAAGGGTCTCCTCCATGTCACACAGAAAAATAGAGAAAACGGTGTGAAATAAGGCAAGAGAGGGCCGGGGATTTAGCTCTGTGGTGCTGCCGCCTGCCTCGTAAGCACAAGGTCCTGAGTTTGATCCCCAATACCAAAATAAGAAACAGAAATAAGGCAAAAGAGTTAGTAAGAGTGATAAATGTGAGTCGCTGAGACTCCTCTGAGGTCTGCAGTGGGCCTGAAAGGTAAACCCGCTGAGCAGACAGTGGAGTCAGGGACAGAAACATTAACAAGGTCAGTAGAGGCCTTTGGGCTAGGCATGGGTGCCCTCTACTTTGACAAAGGTTCTGCCTTATTTTTAAACGTTTTGAAACTTCCTAAGTAACTCAGTATGCTTTGTTTTTTAAAAATGTGACAGCGCTGATGTGTCCCACCCTTCCTCTGACCATAGAGACCAGTTCTGTCTGATTTCTTTGTCCCGATAGAGCACAGCCATTAGACGCTGCCTGCTTTTGAAGTCTAGACACTGATGGAGACTCGAAGTGCAAACTCCTCAGAGATCATTATGATGTTTTCCCCCAGTATTTCACACTGGTTTTAGCCCAGTGTGGTGGTGCACATGTGTAATCCCAGCATTCGGGAGGCTGAGGCAGGAGGATCATGAGTTCCAGGCCAGCCTGGGCTACATAGTGAGTTCGGCTTGGGTTACATAATAAGAGCCTGTCTCAAAAGGAAAGAGAGAGAGAGAGAGAGAGAGAGAGAGAGAGAGAGAGAGAGAGAGAGAGAGAGAGACTATTCAACAGCAGTTTGGTTTGGGTTATGGTTTTTATTTATTTATTTGTGCGGCGGTATGGTTTTTAGCAACTTGCCTTTACTGGGTTCTTCAGAGTATTCAGCTTAGTGTTTATAAACTTGCATTGAAATCCACTGGTTTTTAGCAGAAAACATCATACTTTCATCAGAGGTACAAGTGGCTTGCGTCCGCTCCACGAGGGGCACAGCTGTTGGAAAGTGGGGAGAGATGAGTTGCCCAGTCACCACCCAGAGCAGGGGCGCCTCAGACCCTGGCCCTGCTCAAGGTGGCAGAGGACACAGTTGGGCTGATCAGGAAATGGAGCGCAGCTGCTCAGGGAGCACGAGTCTGTACACTGAGGCTGCGACAGGGCCTGGCAGTGGGATCTCAGGCAGAATGAAGCTCATTTTTCATACGGAGCGATCCCGCCAGATTGCCATTCAGAAGGTAGCCCAGGCCGGGCACCCCTAACAACCCCAAATACCCCCAAAGCAGAGCCCTTTTGCCTGCTGCCATGACTGCAGAACTGGTAAATTCTACACCATGAAACTGTTTCAAGTATAAAATTATTTAAAATATTTTAAGTAAAATTACCTTCAGACTGTGTGTCCAAGAGCCATAAACAAATTCCCCGGCTCACCCAGGTACCCTGCCACAGTATCTCATTATGTGCATGCGGAAGGATCTCCCAGAACCTGAAATGGAAACACTTCTGTCCCAGGCCTCTTACATAAGGGACACTCGGGATTCCTCCCACCCTGCCCCAGCCTGTCATCCATTCCTCATTCCCTCCGATCCTTCCTCGGAGGAGGCGGAGATCTCAGGCTTTCCCTGGCTGAACTGGAGGACTTGTAAATGTTTCCATGAGTTTATTCGTGCTTTCCTTTTCTTAATCAGACAGCCATTCTATTTTTGCCCAGTTCTTTTCTATTGGGCCATGTGTGTCAATCTTAATTCATTAGCAGCTTTTTATATTGTTTTTGTTTTGTTTTGTTTTTGTTTTTGTTTTTGGTTTTTTTGAGACAGGGTCTCACTATGTAGTTGAGACTGATCTGGAACTCACTATGTAGCCCAGGGTGGTCTCGAACTCACAGTGATCCTCCTGCCTCAGCCTCCCGAGTGCTGGGATTACAGGCGTGCGCCACCATGCCCAGCTCATTAGCAGCTTTTTAAACACTCTGGATATTAATTCTCTTTCATGTCTTCAGGCATTTTCTCCCACAGTGTGGAAATGGGGCAGTGACAGGGCATGAGGTTATCTCACAGGCAGCAGTGCCCAACTGGCTGGGTTCCGATTCTCAGCTCTGCCGCTTCTCAGCTGTGTGATGTTGACTGGGCAAATCACACAACTTCTCTGTGCTTCAGTTGCTTTATCTGTAAGGTAGAGGTGTCTCACTCCACTTTCTGTTGTTAATCTGTGGTACCTGAGACTGGGTAATTTATAAAAAGAGGAGGCTGTTCAGACCATGGTTCTGGAGGCTGGGAAGTCCTTTCATGTATTTAAGCCGACATCCAGGTGCTGTCTTAGATCAGGGAGACAGAGCCCCAGGGGATGGGTCACGGTTAGTGGTCATGGCAACTGTGAGGTCGCAGAGTCAGGGGCAGGGCAGTGGGCATCACCACGTGCCCTGTTCTTGGACTGGGCCAAGCCGGGCAAGAAGAGCTGGTGGGCTGCAAGTGTCACCACCACTGGACTCTGGCCCCTCTCAAGCTGCGCTGCCCTCACCCCCATGCCCGTGGCCCCTGGGCACTGAACACCACCAAAAATGGGCTGTATCCTGTCTTAGTCACTTTCTTCATCACTGGGGCAAAATCCCTACCACTGACTGCTTAGGGAAAAAAAGGTTTATTTTGGCTCACAGCTTGGAGGTTTCAGTGTGAGATAGGCCGGCTCCAAGGCAGGGTGGCATGGCAGAGGGCCTTGGCAGAGGAGAGCTGCTCAGGGCATGGTATACAGGAAGCAGAGAGGCAAGGGAGGAGCCAGGAGAGAGATAAACCCTTCCAGGCCACGCCCCAGTGCCCCACCTCGTCTGACCACAGCGAGTCAGCCTTGATCCCCAATAACCCGGTCACTTTCCAAAAACCCTGCCTGTGAGCGCATGACGCCCTTGGGGACGTCTAGATATAAACCGCATGTTGAGCCATAAAGAAAAGCCTATTTAAATTTTATTGAAATTTTAGAGACCATATCTCACCACAGTGAAATGAAACAAGAAAAACAGATATAAACACCATAAAACCTTCAAGTCAGAAATGTTTCAGATGCTCCAAACCTTGAGGATAAGAATAAATTTTATA
This sequence comes from Fukomys damarensis, assembly GCF_012274545.1. Taxonomy (NCBI): domain Eukaryota; kingdom Metazoa; phylum Chordata; class Mammalia; order Rodentia; family Bathyergidae; genus Fukomys; species Fukomys damarensis. Next base: position 130,183,077 of record NW_022900928.1, on the reverse strand, counting down.
ACCATAGACTATATCCAAGATGATGAAGGTGCTCCATTTAAAGTCCCATAGAATGGTGCCAACGCTACCTTTAAATAAAAAGGCACAACCTTTCATGCTTTAATTGTTAAGTGAGGAATAAATACAAAATCAGATGAGCTCCTCAGATGTAGAGAAGACACCCAAAAAACACACTCCAAGGACAGCGGTTAGGGCAGAGACCCAAGAAGAGGCTGTGCAAGACTTGAGGAGATGAGCAATTTTCTAAAAAATACAAGCTCCCCAAAACAGACTCAAAAACAAAAACTTCAGGTGGTTATGAGGGCACACAGCTGTAGAACCAGCCACTGGGAAGGATGAGGCAGGAGGAGTCCCTGAGTCCAGGAATTCAAGACCAGCCTGAGTGACATGGCAAGACCCCGTGTCTTTAAATTAAATAAGTCTAAAACTCAAAATGTGAAAGGGGCCTGGGATTTAGCTCAGTGGTTTAACTCAGGACCCGAGTTCAATCCCCGGTACCAAAAAAAGTTAAAAACACAGAAGTATAGCAATATCCAAAACAATTACCAACACCTGCCGGACACAAGGGGGTACTGAAGGTTTAATTCCACTCAGTTCCACCGGCCAGCTTACCCCAGGATGCTGGAGCAGAAGTCAGAGAACAGATATCTTACTGACCAGGCACCTCTGTCAGAACTCTCGGACTCTCGGCCCTGCTTTCTGGGGTGAGGGCGACGGCAGCTGTGGACAGCAGGGGAAGGTGTGCAGGGGCTGTGCTCTGGACAAACTTTTCACAAACATGGGTGGCCCGCAGGGGATCAGATTACTGATCCCCGGTCCAAGGCATGGGATAGAGAGAAATCTGCAAATTGTTTGAAGGTAGAAAATTTGATAGTCAAGTCTGATCATCACAGCACATAAAGTGCAAATTTTAAAAAATTCACAATATAGTTGAAGACTCGTGTGTGTGTGTGTGTGTGCATGTGGTTAAAAAATAGTTTTTCTCTCTGTGATTAGTAGAACTGAGAGATATAAGATCATAAAGAATATAGAAGAATTGACCACCACTAACCAAATGGAACTCATTGATTCCTGCAGCCTACACCACCCAGCAGTAGCAGAAGTCCACGTGGAAGAGTCACCAAGACAGGCCGCTAGCACCCTGAACAATGTATGAGATTGAAATCATACAAAATACATTTTATGATCTTAAGGAAATTAAACTAGAAATCAGTAACAAAGAGAACAAGAAAATGGCTAAGGGTGCAGGTCAGAGTGCTTGCCTAGAATGTACAAGATCCAATCCTCAGCATGAGAGAGATGGTGGTGTGGGGGCGGGCAGGCAGAGAAAGGCGGAAAATATCCAAATACCTGGGAAATAAAACAGTTCAGTTGTAAAATGATCCCTAGGTCAGAGGACTCTCAAGGAGAGTTACAAATATTCTTAAATGGCAAAAAATGAATCTGCAACATACTAAAATTAGTGGGATGCTGCCAAAACAAGTGTTTAGAAGGAAATTGATAGCATTCTGCTTATTTAAGAAAGAGGAAGTTCACAAATCAAGATTTAAGTTTTCATGGTAGAACTAGTAAGGATGAGAAAGGTAAAAATCAAAGCCAGCACTTGAGAGAAATAATAAAAGAGCAAAATTTAAGAGACAAAAATTAATGAAACCAAAAGCTGGTTCTTTAAAGAGATCAATAAACTATAACTTGCTACCAAAATTGACAAAAAGAAGAGAAGATAAAAATTACCAATATTAGAGTAAAAAAGGAGACATGACAGGCCTCACAGACATTAAGAAGATTATAAGGAAACAACTATGAACAACTGTGCATGCAAAATACTGACAACTTGATCCAGGCATGCCTGTAACCCCAGCACTCAGGAGGCTGAGTCAGGAGGATAGCCATGAGTTCAAGGCCAGCCTGAAGTACACAGTGAGACCCTCAAAAAACAAACAACAACAACCAATGTACCAATCGCTCAGCGACAAACTACCACAATTCACTCAAAAAATGTAATAGGTAACCTGAATAGTCCAATCAAAGCAATTGAAGTCATACTTAAGACCTTTCAAAAACTACCATCCCCTCAGGCCTATATAGTTTTACTAGTGAAATTTGCCAACCATATAAAGTAGAAAAAGTAGAACTCCTGCCCAACATTTTCCAAAAAGTAGAAAGAATACTTTGCAACTCTGTGAGGCTGGATCTCATGCAAAAATTTGAGAACTACAGCAGAGAAATAGAAAACTGCAGATGAATGTTCTTCAGGGTGTGTACATATCCTGAACGGCATATTAGCAATTAAAATACAGCAACATATGAAAAGAATAATATATCATGGCTAAATGAGGCTCATCCTGAGAATGTAAGCTTAGTGGAATATTTAAAAATCAACTTAATCCACCACACTGAACAGTATAAAGAAGGAAAACCACGTGAAAGCTACAATTGATGCAGAAAAAGCATTTGAAAATTTCAATGTCTAATGATTATTAAAAGTTTCAGCAGCCGGGCGTGGTGGCGCAAGCCTGTAATCCCAGCACTCGGGAGGCTGAGGCAGGAGGATCCCTGTGAGTTCGAGACCAGCCTGGGCTACATAGTGAGTTCCAGGTCAGTCTCAATTATATAATGAGACCCTGTCTCAAAAACAAAATTTCAGCAAACGAGTAGTAGAAAGGAAATTGCTCAAGAAGGATCTATTATTAAAAACTCTATAGGGGCTGGGGATTTAGCTCAGTGGTTCCGCTTTCTGCCTCAGAAGAACAAGGTCCACAGTTAGATCCCCGGTACAAAACAAAACCCTATAGGTAGCATTGCACCTAACAGAGGCTAAAGGCTCTCCCCTAAGACTGCAGACAAAAAGGCAAAGGCACAACGATGGAGAAAGGGTGGTCTTCCTGGCCTGTGTTGAAAATAGTTGAATGTATGCAAAAAAGCTTAACCTCATCCCAAACCTCATGCTGTATACAAAAATTAACTCAAAATGGATCATAGAAATACCTGTAAAGTGCAGAAGTTGAAAACTTTTAGAAGAGAACATAAGAAAAAAATCTTCGTAACCTGAGGTTAAGCAAAGCATTCTCAGATACAACACCAAATGGGTGATGCATAAAAAAAAAAACACTGGTGACTCGAACTTGATCAAAGTTAAAAACTTTTGCTGTTCAAAAGAGACCATTAACTGCCTGGTAAGCACAAGGTCCTGAGTTTGATTTCTGGCACACACACACACACACACACACACACACACACACAGACCATTAAGAGAATGAGAAGAAGTTTTAGACTTTTTGAAAAAAACATTTCTAGTCACTTGTCTCACAAGACACATCCAGGATATATACAAATCTCAGCAGGAAAATTTATAATGTAAAAATGGATAAAAGACAAACAGAAGCCAGGCGTGGTGGCGCACGCCTGTAATCCCAGCACTCGGGAGGCTGAGGCAGGAGGATCTCTGTGAGTTCAAGACCAGCCTGGGCTACATAGTGAGTTCCAGATGAGTCTCAACTATATAGTGAGACCCTGTCTCAAAAAACCAAAAAAAAAAAAAAAGACAAACAGATACTTCAACAGGGAACAGGGAAGAAAGATACATAGAAGACAATAAGTGCTCATACCAGTTTAAATTTTCTTTTTCCTATTGATTTTTGGGAGGTGGCGCGCACATGGGAGTGCTATACCACTAAGCAACATCTCAGGCCTTTTCTTTACTTATTTTTAAATTTTCAGACAAAGCCTCATAAATTTCCCAGGCAGGACTCAAACTTCAGATCCTGAAGGGCTGGATTATAAGTGGGCATCACCACTCCCTGCTCAAAACTTAGTATTTGCAACACACCAAGCTCGGCCTGATGCATGGAATGTGCCAATGCTAAGGAATTTTTCACTGTTCACGTAGAATCCAGACTTAATGAAGCATCCCGTGTACTTGTTACACTCTACCCAGCCTCCCATGCTGGGGCCCCGACCCATCCTTTGGCCTCCCACAAAGCCCTTCAGTTCTCTTGACGCGCTGGTGGGCGGTGCCAGGTGCCGGTGGGGCCACACAGCAGCTGCGCCCCTGGACAGTGCTGCGAGGGCTGCAAAGCGGGGTGGCCACTCCGGGAAGGGTGGGCCGTTTCTTAGGAAATTAAACATAGACTTCCGCTCACCAGGCAGCCCCACTCCTCGCTGTTTGCCTACAGCAACCCTGGACTTTGGGGTTGGATTGTTCTTTATCTCAGAATCTGCCCTGTGCATTGCATTGCATCCCTGGCTACTGTCTGCTGGGTGCCAGAGCAGCCCGGCCCCCTCCCGACACCCCAGATGTCTCTGGACCTTGGACTGTTCCTCGAGGAACACGATAGCTCTGGCTGAGAGCCTCCCCCAGAGAACTGAGAGCTTACGTTCACACCACAGCGTGTGCATGTGTTCCATAAGCACCCCAGACTAGAAACAACCCAGACGTCCTCTAACGCATGGAGGGACAAAGTTCTCATATCCCTGCAGTGGTCCGCTCAGCCCCTGGGAGAAACACGGAGCACCATGGTGACCCCCGGAGGCACTTTGCTGAACCAATGAAAGAAGTCAGATAGGCTGTGAACTGTACGGTTCCAGGGAAGGGACATTCCAGAGCAGACCTAATGTGGGGCCAGGGCTCGGGTCAGTGGTTGCCTGAGATCGCAGGAGGGAGATTTGTTTTGGCCTGAAGGAATTATTGAGTCTTTTTTTTTTTTTTTTTTTTTTTTTTTTTTTTTTGAGACAGGGTCTCACTATGTAGTTGAGTCTGACCTGGAACTCACTATGTAGCCCAGGCTGGTCTCAAACTCACAGCGATCCTCCTGCCTCAGCCTCCCGAGTGCTGGGATTACAGGCGTGTGCCACTATGCCTGGCTTATTGAGTCTTGATTGTACAGTTGCTTAACATGAAGTTATACATGTGTTAAAATTTGTAGAACTGTTTGTAGTCTATTTTATTATATGATAACTTAAAAAGTAAAATGTTGTCAGAGGGTTGAATGTTTCTGATTTCTTTTTGTTCAGCCTAACAAAGTACTACTCTCCCACAAAATTAAAACTTTGGTCTCTCTCTCTCTCTTTCTCTCTCTCTCTCTCTCTCTCTCTCTCTCTCTCTCTCTCTGTGCCTGCCTTGCAAGTGTAAGGTCCTGAGTTTGATCCCCAGTATAAAAAAAATTATATAAAACATAAGAAAATCAAATCTAAAAAATATACATTGAGCAAGTATAAATTAATGCAAAGATGGTATAATATTTGGATGTTTGGGGCCAAAATGTATCATATTGATAGGCTAGATAAAAATATACACTGAACTTCAAAGAGGTTGACGAGGAAAGGAGTCCATCTGTTACCATCTAAATAAAGCTCAGAAGGATGTTTTTGGAGATTTATAAAGAATATCTTAAATATGAAACCAAAATCGTACATAATGAAGAGTTGCCGTGACAATTAAGGCGAGACACAATGCTTGCTAACATCATTTGGTGTGGTTCCGGAAGTCCTAGCCAGGTCAATAAGTGAGAGAGGAATAAGAGAAAAAGTCATAAAGAAGGAAGATCGAAACCATCATCTTCCAATGAAGGTTGCTTTCTTAAAATAACCAAAGGAGCCGGGCATGGTGGCGCACGCTTGTAATCCCAGCACTCAGGAGGCTGAGGCAGGAGGATCTCTGTGAGTTTGAGACCAGCCTGGGATACATAGTGAGTTCCAGGTCAGTCTCAACTACATAGTGAGACCCTGTCTCAAAAGACAAACAAACAAAAAGATCCAAAGGATTCAAATAAAACTACAGGGCCTAACAAGGCAGTTCTGAAAGGTGGCTGGGTATAAGATAAACACACAAAATGTGTTGTCTTCATATGTCTGCAAGACCCAGATTTCAGTCAATGAGAAAACTCTACCAGTAAAATGAACACTCTAAAGAAAAATGGGCAAAGCAAGTTACGTAGAAAAAGTACAAATAACCAGTGAATAAATTAAAGAAAAACTAAAAGTCAAAACTCATAGTAATCAAGGAAGTGCAAACTACAACCACACTGACGTATGGGCTTCTGTATTTCCAAATGGGAGACTTTTTTTTTGTAGTTTATTAGTACATGCACGTAGAACATAATGTTTACATTCTTTGTGGAAATATACTTATATTTAAAACCTACTATTAAGGAATTTTTAATGAGTGCTCTTGGACACAGATGATAAGGAGAGAATAGTATATGTTATCAAACCCCAATTAGAATATATTTGTATATTTTCTAATATTTCTACTTCTAGATGTTTATTTCGTGAAATAATCAGGCATGTGCACAAATATTTATTAAAAGGTCCATCCCAGCAAAAATTAAGACAAGCATGAGGAGAAGAAACCTAAGTGCTCAATGACTGGGGAATTGTCAAGCAAGATAGTATTTAGCTATACAAAGATACAAACATTAAAAATTTTGTTTTCAAAGAATAAAGATCCGATCTCAAAAACAGAAAAAAAAATTCTGTATACATATTTGCAATTTCCAGTTGCAAATCCAGATATTTAAAAATAAATGAGACTGACTTAACTGTAGCAGTGAAGCTACAGTCAGTCATGAATAGCATGGACGTGTGGTTTGTCTGATTCCCTAGTTTTCAGAGTTTGACTTTTCATATTTATTTGTTTATTTTTGGTTTTTTGAGACAGGTCTTGCTCTGTAGTTCAGGCTGGCCTTGAACTCACTATGTAGGCCAGGCTGACATCAAACCCACGGCAATCCTCCTGCCTCAGCCTCCTGAGGGCTAAGATTATAGAAGTGAAGCGTGCCACCACGCCTGGACCTCACATTTATTTTAAAGAGCTTTTGCAAGCACATGAGAGTGAGTCTTTAGGTTCTACATTGTAAACCGGCCAGCATGTGTGGGCTGCTCTTTATGCCATTTGTATTAAGCCAAGGAGGGCAGTTCGGTCTACTGCAGACTTCTCTTGTCCCTGAGCTGCAGAAGCCCCAGGTCTTGGGGAGCTCCTGTTCACCTCAGGAGAGCGCTCCACAGTGGCCTAAGTCTTAGTCCTGGAGGATTTGGGACTTAAGAACAAAGTAAGTTTTCTTAATTTGTAAGTAAATTTCCCAGCTGCAGTGGGCACACTTCACTGTGCAGGATTTTCTTCTCTCGTTTTTTATTTTCCAAGTTGTTCTGAAGCTCTTCATCCCCTCCCTCCCTTGGAGGCTTTCAACACCTTGGCTTGAGAAAACAACTAGGATGTATTCCAGTTAGAAGGTTAGGAAGGAGGCCATGGGAGAAGGGTAGGGAGAGCTGGGAGCTTTTCCAGGAAGTGCTGGGAGGAGGTGAAACACAGAAAGGGGGTAAAGGGCAGGCAGCAAGGTGAACGTGGCGGTGCATGCTCCTAATCCTAGCTACTCAGGAGGCTGAGGCAGGAGGGTAGAAGGTTTAAGGCTAGTCTGGGCAATTTCGCGAGACCCTGAGGTCTCCACATAAAATGTAAAGGGCTGGCCGACAACGCTTCCTACCGTTGTCCATCCTCCCCGTTGCAGACAAGAAGGAGAACCCCGCCCCAGGGGCCCGAAGCAGCCACTACCCGGATGGGAACCAGGAGGGCGGGGACCCCACTGTCACCCGCCCAGTCTGAGTCTGCTCAGCCTCTGAAATCACTTTTGTGTTTTGTGGTTGTTCAGCCTGTTTTCACAACTTAGAATTTGCATGCATTTCTCCTCCTCCTCCTCCTCCTCTTCCTCTTCCTCTTCTTCTTCAAAAGGAAAATGGTCTAGTAGGAAATTACCGAGGGCTTTTAATACAGACCTCTATCAGAAATGCGAGTTGGCAACGCTGTTGTTTACTTCCCCCCACCCCGAGTCCTACACTTCTCTCTTTAGGATAAACCCTCAATTCAGCAGAGGAGTCCTGCATGGGGACAAGGACTGGGAGTGTCTCTCTGCCTCACAGTGGGCACTGCACCCTCTCGAACCACAGCCCAACTGTTTGGTGTAGAAATAGCACTAATAGCAACTTCAGCAAAGAAGCAAAGGTAGCATTTGCCATGTTTTGAAATTAATCCTTTGGGTAACTAATTTATGCCCCTCACACAAATTTCAAACAGAGCAAAAGCACTTGCAGCAAGAGAGAATCTGTCCTTGCCGGGCTCCCTCTTGGCACACCTGGGGTAAGGAGAGTGTGTGTTTGTTACAGAAATGGTGAGCTGCTGTGTGTGCACCACTCTGTCCCAACCTCTTTTTCACTTAGCAAAACAGTACCCTGGTCTCTCCGCATCCCTTCATTTTTTTGCAGCTCTGGAGCTGTGTTTCCTCGGTGTTCCGTAGTTTAACCAACCCGTTTGATGAACATTCACAGTCAGAACTGTTGTGTGTCGGGAATGTTCATTGCACAATTATTTGAAATCCTAAAAGATCGAACTTGTACCCATACGATGCCGTAGGCATCGCGAACTGGAACTCCAGGTGTGGATCAGATGCTTTGGCCTTGGGCAGAATCCAGTTGTGTGCAGGCTGTTTCCCGGCTCCTTCATCTTGGCTCCTGCGTGGAGTGGAGATGGGCTCTCACTGCAGCTCTGAGCTGCGTTTCCCTGTCCAAGGGTGGGGCTGGACGTCCTTCCAGCAGTCCGGTGCTTTATTTACACATCTGAGTGTGTGCATTTTTTACAGATCATTTTCCTCTTAACCAGCTTGTCTTGAGGAAAATGAAGGACTGGCGTTTGTGACCCAGGTGGCTTGTTGAGGCTTGGGTTTGGGGGGCTGGTGGTGTAGGGGGCACCGCGGGGCCCCAGGGCTGCATCTAAAACCTGAGTGCGTCTAGTCCCGCAGCACCGGAAGTAGCGCTGCTCCCCACCAGGTGCCCTGAGACTGTGTCACCTGCTTGGGCCGGGCCCTGCCGGCATCTTTCCAGGTTCACGTAGAGATCAGGGTGCGCTCTGGACCTTGACTTACTGTCATCTTCATTTTATTTTTTTGAGGGTCTCATTGTACGTTCCGGGCTGGCCTTGAATACCTTACTATGTATCCCTGGCTGGCCTTGAACCCACAGTTATCTTCCTGCCGCAGCTCCCAAGTGCTGGGATGGGAGGTGTGGCCCTGCCAGACTTGGCTCCTTCTCACCGTTCTTCAGTCCTTAACTAGCAGCCATTTCCGCATCACCTCATAACCGCCCCTGCCTGCGCTGTGCAATCGCCACACCAGCGAGGGAGTGCGGGGCGCATGGAGCCTTGCAGCCCATCACCCCTGGAAGATGCTAGTCTGCCGGCTGCTAGGGTGGACAGCAAAAGGGCCCCGAGGACCAGCATCAGAGTGGACACGGCCCGGAGAGGGGCCTGGGCCACCGCTCCTCATTGACCCCCACTGCAGTGAGGAGCTGGGGTCGCCCCATGAGACCGCCCACCTGAGCCACAGGCTTGGCAGTGGGGTGGCTGCCATCACCCTGCTGCCCTGGGGACTCGGGGCCCAGGTCATGGGGCCGGAAGAGGGCTGCCAAAGGGTGACACCCCCAGCCTCTGAGGGAGCCTGAGCTCAAGGGGGGACCCCAGACCCCCAGTCCCTGCCTTCCTCCAGGCAAAGGCATCTGTGCCAGCAGTTGAGAGGTGGCTCTGTCCTCAGCCGGCTGAGTGGCTCCCTGTCAAGGGAGTGGTTTCCTGCCAGGAGGCTGCCCACCAGCACTGTCCCTCCCCAGCACACAGAAGCACTTGCTGGCCTTCACCAGCTGCGTGCACCTTGACTCTAGACCTCCAGGGCTGTAAGAAATAAATCTCCCTTCTGTATCAAACAGCCAGTCTCAGGCATTCCCTTCCAGCCCCACAAAATGAACTAAGATAGGCAGGCACCAGGCATGGGGACGCAGACGACAAGTATGACAGCCAGAGGTCCCCACTGTAGCTCTTGGCTGGAGCCCCAGCCCTGGCGCTCAGGGTCCTCCCTCACACTGGGGCGCGTCTTGGTATCACCCAGGAATCTGCTCCAAACACAGGTGTGCGAATCCCAGGGCCACTTTCTGCTGACTCGAGGGGTCTTCCCTGCACTCCTGGTGTCTCCTCCAAGGACACCACTGGCCCTTAGGACCTCGTTCAGTCCAAATCACCATCCCCAAGTTCAGTCACACTGGGGTTTGGGCTTCAGCGTGTGAATCTGGGGGACTCAGTTCAGTGCATAACCAGTGGGGACCCCTGGCTGCCAGAGGAGACCCCTGCTGCTGACCCTAGGGGTCGCAGGTGAGAGTGGGGTGCTGAGGTCCAGCGACTGAGAGGGTCCCAGCAGGGTGAAGGACCTGGGACCCTGGGGCAGGGGGCTTGTGTCCTGGCCTTCCGAACCAGAGGCAGCCATGGTCTGCCGGCCTCGGACTGGGAGACCACAGAAGTCAGCTGATGACCCAGGCCACGAGGGGGCACCGACCACAGTGGCTCCTTAACGAGGAGGTTGGGGAAACCCAGATCCAAGAAGAGCGCAGGGGTGGCCCCAATGATCCGGGATGGCACTGCTGGGACTGATTTCAGAGGGTACAGGGCTCCTTGCGTCTGAGGGAGGTGCTGTTTCCTGGGAGCCTGCTGTTGGCAGCTCTGGGGTCTCCTCTGTTTCTGTATGCGCTGCCTCTCAGCCACCCGGCCAGTCCTGAGCCTCCTGGTGTCCCTGCCTGGCACCACTGGGCAGCTCGGCCCTGAGCTTTGTGTGGGTTGTCAGCGGGGTGCAGGGCCAGTTCAGGGTCCCCTCCCAGGCCGGGTGACCGGTCACCTGAGTCTCCACTGTGCGGGCAAAGCCACACCATCAGCGGGAAACCTAAAGGCTGGAGGCAGGAGGCCGAGCTTCCGGGGTGTGGCTCCCCTCGACCAGCCGATGTGGCTTCGGCCCCTGAATGGGAGCTGGTGGCCACTGCCCAGAGCAGCCCCACCTCCGACTCCACACCACCTGTACTGACCGCTCGTGAGCAATGCCAGTCGTCTGGATGTCACCCACCGAGGGCCAGGCAAGAATGGGCCGAGCAGGAGCAGCAGAGGGAAATCTCAGGGGCAGCGCGTCATTGGCAGACACAAGATGGAGCTCCGAGGGGCTGGGGCTCCATGGTGTGGCCCCGCCTTGTGGCTTAGGATCCCCAGCGGCATCCTGGAGAGAGAGACTGACAATGGGGGTTCTCTGTAGTGAGCACCCGTGTGCCCACCCCATCTACACTCACTCAGACCCCACTGTGCACTCAATTGTACTCACACTCGTGTACACGCGTTCACACAAACCCACACTCGCATGCACACCCATTCACACACACCGTGACACTCACAGACCTGCTCGCGTGTGCACCCACACACTCATCCGGGACACACACACACGCACACTCTCTCTCTCACACGTCTGCTCCAGGCCTGAGGTGTCTCCCTGCGCCCTCTCGGGGAGATGTGAGCCCTGTGTGCCAGCGGGACGGAGCCGTGCTCACCCCTGAAGCTCAGCGCTCGCAGTGGTGCGTGCAAGGGGAGTGGATGAATGAGGCTGTGAATCGGGGAGAGCAGGACCGGGGCAGGGGATGAATGGATGGGAGATTCGGAACGAATGGGGGAGCGGGGATGGGAGGACGAGGGGGGGGGGGGGGGGCAGGGGGGCG
>NW_022900928.1:130169573-130171437 GCF_012274545.1 Fukomys damarensis | reverse complement strand
GGGTGCAGGTGCCTGATGAGGCGGGGATGGCCGTGTTGCCTTAGTGGACAGAATGAGGACGGCACATTGTAACCAAGGCCAGGCAGGGTTGGGGTGCTGGGGGCGGGGTTCGGCTGCTCTCCACCAGCACTGATTCAGGCTGGAACCTCAGCCTCTCAGAGGCCAGCGCTGTCCCCAAGCCCTTGTTCCCCAGGACCCCAGGACAAAGATGCCACTGGCTAGGAGACCTGGGCAGAACTGAGCTAGGATGGCACCCGGATGTCTCTTCAGGGTGACGTGCCTGTCCCTGCAGTGCCAGTTACGGCATGGCCGGTCGCCCGCTGCATGTGACACTCACCTGTATTCTTTGTCAGTTGCACACGCTTGCAGCTAGAGAGTGGTGAAGGCTGGATGTGTCCTCGAGAAACAAATTTGGCAGCAGGAAGTGAGTTCCTAACAGCATCAGGAGCAGAGAAACCTCCAGGAGACTTCCGGCCAGTGTGGGCCCCTTGTCCAGGCTGCTGCAGACAGCTGGCAGACCAAACGCTACGTGTCAGTCAGTGCGGGGCCGGAAACTCTGCCCCCAGCGAGGCTGGGGACTGCTTTGTGTACCTGCTCGTTTTCAGGTGGATGGAGCAGCTGTGAGTGAGGACGGGGACACGGGCTGTGGGCCCTGTGAGTACCTCAGCCTGGTCACCACCTCAAGCCAGGCCTGTGTGGTATCCAGGGTCTGTGACTGGTGGCTGGAATGGGATGGCACCGGTGTGGGCTTCTCACTGCAGCTGGGCAGGTGCTGCAGGAAAGCACGTCCCTCGTCTTGGATGCTTCGCCAGGGAAGCAAGCAACTCCCGGCGCCCAGCTCACCCCCAGCAAAGCAGGGGCCTGGCGGAGCCCAGGGGGTGGAACCCGCGACACGGGGCCGTGTGGCCTTTGGTGCCACGTCACCTCTGAATCGGCTTCCCTTTGGTGAAAGGGGTGCTTCCGCATGTCCTTCCAGGGGATCTCCAAGTGTGTTTATGACAGCAGGGACCCCCCCTCCCTCGTGTGAGTTTGGGGACAGTGCCAGCCCCCTTCCCAGCCCTCGACTCCAGCCCGCAATCTCCAGTGGGGAAGCTGGAGAAGCCCCACACTCACCACTGCGCCAGCCTCCCAGCCCCCTGTGCCCACTCTGCGGGCTCCCGGGCAGAACCCTTCTGGCCTTTTCCAGCCACTCCTGGCCCCTGGCAGTGCTTGCCTGTGGCTCCCTCCCTGCCGGCCTCTGTGTCTGTGATGTCACTGTCCGCCTCTATGCCACACATGCCTGTAGTCCGGCAAGTTCGCCCTTGAGACCCTAACCTCAGTGGCACCCACAAAGACCCCTTTCCCAAGCAAGTCACTGAGGTGTAGGACGTGGATGTGGCTTAGGAGGAGCCACAGTTTAACCCACCAAACCTCGAGGGAGGGTGGGAAGAAGGAGGGGAACCACCTTGACTGTTCTGTTAAAGTCATTTGCAAGCAAGGTAAGAGGTGAGCTGGGGCCTGCTGCCCACCCTCGCAGTGCACACTTCAGAGAACGGGCTCTACCCAGCTTTGCTGGGGTCATAGGTTCGGTAAGCAGGCAATTGCCATGACACAGCATTACGGGGCCTCTGAAAAATCTACTAGAGGGGCTGGGATTCAGCTCAGCGGTGCCGCCGCCTGCCTCACAAGAGTAAGGTCCCAAATTCAATCCCCAGTACAAAAAAAGAAAAGAAAAACTTACTAGAGGATGGATTTCTTTCCTTTTCCACGACAGACCCTGTCTCAAAAAAAAAAAGCAAACAAACGAAAAAGCTTTTCATACAACTCTAAAGTTACCTCCAATGCCTCTCTTGCCGGCCAGGCTTTCTCCTTGTGGGTGGGGTCC
>NW_022900928.1:130158635-130169497 GCF_012274545.1 Fukomys damarensis | reverse complement strand
CCACAGGTGGGATGGGTCCGTGCCTGGCCTTGAGCTCCTCCCTGTTCGGAATGGGGGACTTGTGTGTGTGTGTGTGTGTGTGTGTGTCCCTGTGCTCACTTCTGAAGGCGGAGCGCTGTCCCCTGGGCACAGGGATGGGCGTCGTGGAGGGAGGGGCGGCAGCTCTCCCGCTGTCCCTCAGAGCCGAGGAGCAGCCTTGGATGCAGCTCCATCTGAGAGACACTGACCGCGGCCCCTTCCTTGCCACCCGCCCCCGCTGACACAGGCCATGTTCGAGCTGGTCACCTCCGAGGCGTCCTACTACAAGAGCCTGAACCTGCTGGTGTCCCACTTCATGGAGAACGAGCGGCTGAAGAAGACGCTGCACCCGTCCGAGGCCCACATCCTCTTCTCCAACGTGCTGGACGTCATGGCCGTCAGCGAGCGGTGAGGCCGGGGCTGGCAGCCCCAGCGTCTACCCCTGCGTGGTGGGATGTTGCACTTGACATGGAACGGCCAGAGAGTAAACCCAGAGTCCCTCGACCCTCCCGGGGTTAAGGGGCCCGCGCCCTGGGTCCCTCGGAGCTGTGAGGATCCGCTGGGCCGGCCTCTCTGTGTTCCTCATGCTGACCCCACCTGGATGTGGACGGTGACTCCCCAGTGCGCCGGGGTCCCCTGGTCCCACCCAGGGGGATGTTCTCAGACTGATGCAGCCGCTGTCTCCGGCAGGTTCCTCCTGGAGCTGGAGCACCGGATGGAGGAGAACATTGTCATCTCCGACGTGTGCGACATCGTGTACCACTACGCAGCCGACCACTTCTCGGTCTACATCACCTACGTCAGCAACCAGACCTACCAGGAGAGGACGTACAAGCAGCTGCTGTGTGTGCCTGCGTGGGGTGGCGGGCACTCCTGTCTCTCACCTCTAGTTCTCAGGGTGCCACCGGGGCCCAGAACGGGGATGCAGCTGGGGACAGGATGCAGACCCAGCAGGTCGCAGGGCATTTTGGTGTCAGTAGGGAACCGTTGAACCCGCGACCCTGACACAGTCTGCTTGGACCTGTGTCCTGGCCAGCAGGGGCACTGGGGACTCGGGGAAGAGTATAAGGCCAGGCTGTCAGAACCGTGGGTTTGAACTCTCGACGGGCCAGGTCCGGGTGGGAAGGAGGCTCTCTGGTGTCGTGCAGCAACAGCCTTGAATTTATTGCTTCCCTACTCCCCTAACCTGCCCTTGAGGGTTCTGTTGACAGGATGGGTTTTCAGTCAACTTAGTGTCTTCGAATTCTTTGCATTGACATAAATGGCTGGGGCCAGCGGGATCCCTCTCAGCTCTGCTTGGGGTTTGGGGGTGTTTCTGGAATGAACTGTCTGAGACAGATAGAAGGGTCTCCCACCGAGGAGCCTCTAGCTGGAAGGGAAGAGCGGCCTCTGTACGTCCTGGAAACAGAGGGGGTCGGGCTCCGTGGGGCGGGGACACCTGTGCGAGTTGTTGGCTGGAGGGGTGAGCGGTGGCAGCAGCGCCTGGCCCCCGCTGGCCCTAGGCCCTGGGGGGCATCCTGGGGACACTTGCTAAGAAGAGCAGACCTGACAGGTGGCCCCATTTTCATGGGGTGGGCCCTGCAGACAGTTGGCAGAGTGACCCACAGCACCTAAAACGCTGCGCTCCATGGGAAGCACGTGGTTAAGTGTGGACGTTTGAGAGCCCGTGGATCCGCACACGTGGGTGTTTGACGTATGTGTTTGGGAACTGAAATTTGAGGGAATCACATGCTGCTGTTGAGACCAAACACCGGGAAGGCAAGTCCCGCAAAGGCAGCGCCTGTATAAGGTCTGATAAAATGAAATGAGCCAGACGCTTAAATTTTGAAAAACATATTACAGTAAAAGACACACTGCCAATAATCTCCCTCAGAATACTTCCCCACACTTTGGACATCCCTATGCCGTCTCCCCTGCCATTTCTTTTTATTAGACCGTGTTGGCAGGGAGGTGGTACCCAAACTCAGTACCTCTTCCTTCTGTCTTTTTCAGCCCCTGCCCCTCCCTCCCTGCTCCTTCCAAACCTTGGTCTCCTTGCTATTTGCAAAAGCTCTATTTTCATCATCTTTTTTCCCTTTTTTTTAAAAAAATCCCCTTCCCCTCCCTCTTGCCGCTTTCTGAAAGCAGCTTTAGAAATCCTCTTCTGCAAGTGTCTTTGTTGTGCTGTTGTGGCCGCCTGGATGTCCTGAAATGATTTAAAACATTTGCTTTTCATGGTCATTTTGACTTTGGGGAAGAGGAAGGAGCCTCACGGTGCCAGACCTGGTGACGGAGGAGGGTAAGGACAGTGTGTCGTGTTTCCACCAGCCTTCCTTCCCATTGGATGGAACTTGGCGGCAGCAGTCACTATATATTTTTTTTATCACATCTCGCAAGGACACTCAGGAAGGAGGATTTACAGAACTGCTTCAGAGAGTGGCAGGAGGTGGCAGGACATGTTCAAAGCAAGGGGAGATTTTGGGGGGGCTCATGGCGATGTATCTTTTACTGTGATATTTTTTAAAAACACTCACTGTATATTTTGATCATACCCTGTGGAGGGCAGTGCCCAAGACCCTCAAGTGTGACCCCTCACCGTGCCGAGTGCCAAGCACCTGGCCAAGTTGCTGCAGGCAGAGCACAGCTGCCCTGCACGCGTGCCGAGCCCGGGACTTAGCTCCACAGCTCAGCTCCGGAGCCCCGATGTAACCGCTGGCCCCGGCAGCCATCTGGAGCCAGCTCCTGGGATCACGTGGGCTCACCTCACCACGCTTTCGTGCTGCGCGCAGTCACCTAATTGTGCGTCTGACTCACAGGCTTGGCCGCTCCAGGAGTTCTTGCCTCCCACACACACTTATTTTGCAAGGCTCCCCGGGCTGGGCATGGGAAGCCACTGCTGTTTGAAGTGTGCGGGAGCAGTGTGTTTCCCATGAAGGAGCGAGTGAAAGGAGGAGCCGAGGGGCCGGGCTTTCAGTGCCCGTGGGCTTCTCCTCTGGGGGACGTGGACGGGTGGAGCCTGGCCTGAGACCCGCTGCCATGTCTGTGTCCCCAGCCAGGAGAAGGCAGCTTTCCGGGAGCTGATCGCGCAGCTGGAGCTGGACCCCAAGTGCAAAGGCCTGCCCTTCTCCTCCTTCCTCATCCTACCCTTCCAGAGGATCACCCGTCTCAAGCTGCTCGTCCAGGTACAGCCCCTCCACACGCGGTACGCGTCTCCTTCCATCACTACCATCCAGGCTCTTGGCTTTCTGGGAAATCCGTTTGCTCCACAAATACTAATTAAACCCCTGCTGTGTTCCAAGTGCTTTCTTAAACTGGGAACCACATTCCAGCAGGGAAAGACCGATGAAGCACCCCAATAAAGGGTTAATTCTCTGGCCACTGTCAGTGCAGGGGTTGAGAAAGATGTGACACTGAAGGTGAGACTTGGCTTGGTAAGAACTGGCCAGGTGACCACGTAGAGGAAAGAGCATTCTGTATAAAGGGAACTGAGTGTGCAAAGGCCCTGAGGCAGGAAGGTGCACAACGAAAGTTCCCTGTGGTGAGCTCAGGAACATGGTGCAGTGAGTGTGAGGTGGAATAGGTTAGTGGGGCTGGTTGTGAGCTCAGCTGTTGAGTATTAAGTTCAGGTTAAAGGGAGAGGTCAGGGTCCGAGCTCCAGCACCTGGGGGTGTTTAGGAGAACATACCATCCCGGAAGAGGATAGAACATCAGACCACGCCTGGAGGACACATCATGGGGTAGGGTGAGAGATACAGCAGGCCCTGGGGCAACAGACAGGCATCCTGGGAGGGGAGCCCTGCCCCACCATGTGGCCACAAAGGAGGAGTGTCCAGTCATGTCCTGAGCTGCAGGAAGCCACTGGCATTGAGGCAGGAAGGGAGCCTGACTGGGCTCTGTCTGTAACCTGGGGGTCTGGGCCCAGGGAGGTCAGAAGTCACAGCCAGACACGCCACAGTGAGGCTGGGGGCAGAGCACACGCCAGGCTAAAGAACCCACATGTCCTCCTGCGAGGCCACTGTCATGGCCTGGTCAGGTGGAGCTTTTATTCCAATGAGGAAAAACAGCCCGGCCTGCACTGTTTGCCTGGGATGTGGATTTGGGAGCAGGGGACGAAGACTGACAGGGTTTGGTGACAGCCATGCTTGATGAGGGGAAGGGAGGCCTCTGTGGTGGCCCACGGTCCCTGACTTGACAGAAGAGAGGCCGAGTGGTGTGGGGGTATTGTGCCAAAGTCCCAATTTATTACACTAATTGAAGAAAATAGAACAATTAGAAAGTGTTTTTACCATAAAGGACAAAGTTAACAAAGCCTAGGGACAAGGTGGCCTTGGATTAAAGGCAGGGACCCCCGCCCCCACTCCAGGCATTAACCCATCAACCCTCTGGGGAAGGAGTAGAGAAGGGGCAGTTGGGTTAATCCTGCAGAGCCTCAGGCCGCCAGTACTGTGTGTGTGTGTGTGTGTGTGTGTGTGTGTGTGCGCGTGTGTGTGCTGCACACTGAGAACTAACTGTCTGCCTGTCCTGGCTCAGAACATCCTGAAGAGGGTGGAGGAGAGGTCGGAGCGCGAGGGCACCGCCCTGGATGCCCACAGGGAGCTGGAGATGGTGAGTGGCTGCCTCCTCACACGTCTCCCCGGGATCTGCTTTGGAAAAGTCATGGGGTGAGAAGCTCACTGCTGTCACTAGAGCAGAGCCTTTGCCACCCTGCTCTGTTCATGTGGAGGGGCTTGGAGCAGCCACACCGCCCTGGGAAGAACCTCCCCTGCTTCCTGTACCTTGGCAGCAGCCTCCCTGGGCCACAGAAGGCCATCAGACCCCAAGAGGTCTCCCTGTGGTTAGCCCGGGGCCAGGGCTTGTTTTCTATTTTAAGTCCTTTGCTCCTCTCATTTCCTCTGTCAGGAGCTCTAGGGGCTGAGCCTAGGGTGTTTGCACTGAGCTGCAACCTCAGCTCTGTTAAAAAGTTTTTTACTGAGTGGCCCAGGCTGAGCTGGAACATGCAACCCTCCTGCCTTAGCCTCCCAATGTGCTGGGATTCCAGACACGTGCCACCACACCCAGCTTGCTTTTTCTTTCTTTTTTTCCCCATTAAGTTTACTGGTACATTTTAGGTGTACAATACAGTTACATTCTTGTAACTTTACATGATGTATCTTGGTGTTTCCTTTTTCTTTTAATGAAAGGTACACTGTTTCTTATAGCTTATTTTTTCAAAATAAATATTTTCTCTAATTTATAAAAGTAACTGATGCTCCATACAAGAAAATTCAGAAAATGCTCATAAGCAAAATGGCAATAACAGAGATGCCAGCCTGCTCCACAGCCGTGGCTGATAGGCTGCCTGCTGCCTCCTGCCTTCTGGACAGACGCCTGCACATGCACAGGGCGCACAACTGCATTCATTGCAAAGAAAGACTGTGGTTCCTAAGCCCCAGCTTTTGCTCTCCAGTTTAGCATGCACAGAGCAGCCACCACACCGATACACCGTAACTATCTTAGCAGCTCTATTTGAGGGACGGGGTTGGCCCCTGTCCATTCCTCTTCCTCTGACATCACACTGCAGGTCCAGGACCACTGCATGTGCCTGGTCACAGTGGTGGCCAAGGCCCCTGGACACCCTGGTGCACCGTGCCCTCCTTGTTGTAGGTGGTGAAGGCGTGCAATGAGGGTGTCAGGAAGATGAGCCGCACGGAGCAGATGATCAGCATTCAGAAGAAGATGGAGTTTAAGATCAAGGTGAGCCTCACCGCCCACCCCGCTGTCTGGACTTCCTGCCTGAGAGCCGGCTGCCTACCCTGGGTCAGCCCTACTCTGGGCCACTCGCTGTGACCTTGAGCAGGGCACAGTGACAAGGGCCCGTGGTAGGGTCACATCCAGCATGGTGTACGTGTGCGCGCGCACACACACACACACACACACACACACACACACACACACACACCTGTGTACCATGCACAGGCACGCATCCCTGCGCACACTCACAGCGCTGCTGTTTCCCTGCATCTGTTGGGACCCGGCAGCGAGAGCAACCGCCTCACAGCTGCCACTCCAGGCATCCCTGGCACGTGGGGAGATACGGGGCAGCATGGTGACGCCGTCCCTCCCTGCCAGTCGGTGCCCATCATCTCACACTCCCGCTGGCTGCTGAAGCAGGGTGAGCTGCAGCAGATGTCGGGCCCCAAGACCTCCCGCACCCTGCGCACCAAGAAGCTCTTCCGGGAAATTTACCTCTTCCTCTTCAACGACCTGCTGGTGATCTGCCGGCAGATCCCAGGGTGAGCGGCCGGTGGGCTGTCCTGCGGGCAGGGGATGCGTGGCCGGGGCCTCTGTCGGACCGACACCCTGTCCTGCCCACCTCGGTCCCCAGGGACAAGTACCAGGTGTTCGACTCGGCCCCGCGGGGCCTGCTGCGCGTGGAGGAGCTGGAGGACCAGGGCCAGACGCTGGCCAATGTGTTCATCCTGCGGCTGCTGGAGAATGCAGATGACCGGGAAGCCACTTACATGCTGAAGGCGTCCTCTCAGTAGGTGCAGCGCCCGTGCCACCCAGGGCCCATGGGGCTTCTGCCAGGGCAGCAGTGTCGGGCTGTGGGCAGACAGATGGCATAGCCCTGGGCTGCTCTGGGCACGTGTGCGCCCATGTGTAGGGTGAGGCCCTCTTCCCACGTGGGACAGTAGAACCTGGGGGCTGCCGACACCTCCCCCGCCCGCCCACGCTCTGTGCGGCCACTGTCCCTGTCTGAGGGCTAATTGGAGAGAGCCACCGCCTCCTCCCCTCCTACTCCGTCCCTTACCACAGCCCCCCAGGGTCCTCCCCTGCTGGGACCTCCACTGAGGCAGGATGGACACTAACTTTTCCTGTCTTTGCCATGCTGAGGAACTGTGGCACCCATAGACCTGGCGTGGAACGTGACCTTGGAGTTAACTTGCAGGGCCTTGCCTGGTTCTCCCCGGACTCTGGGCCAGGCCGGGGTGGCTGCCACCTCCCTGGGGGTAGTTTTGCTCCTGCTCCTCGGTGGGCTATGTGCTCTTTTCCCTGTGACAGGAGCGAGATGAAGCGCTGGATGACCTCGCTGGCCCCCAACAGGAGGACCAAGTTCGTTTCCTTCACATCCCGGCTGCTGGGTAAGTCCCCGCAGTGGTGTCTTCGGGCCCCGACCTGAGCAGCACCTTGTGAGGATGGGGAGCCCTCACCACGCTCAGCAGCCCACCCAGAGCTGGGCTAACACAAGATGAAGAGTGTGGACATCCCAGACCACCAGGAGAAATTGGGGCCCCAGCAGCAGGGCTTTGAGGTGCCTGTTGTCTGGACAGCATATATGATCCTGGGGCACACGAGTCTCCTGGCACCCCTTGTCTCAGCCTCTCAACCGCCCCAGTGCTGCACCCCAGCACCCTTAGACGCCAGAGCTGAGAGCAGCTCACAGTTGGGAGTCCAGCTCCTGGGGCCTGGACACAGCCTTCCCGTCCCCCACAGGAGCCCTTTGTCGGCTCCCATCCCTGTCCACTTCTTCATGCCACCCTGGGCTTGCCCCAGGGCTGGGGCAGGGCAGGGGACCCGGTGCTGGGTGCGCACCATGGCCCTCCCTCTTGCCCACAGACTGCCCCCAAGTCCAGTGTGTGCACCCGTATGTGGCCCAGCAGCCGGACGAGCTGACGCTCGATTTAGCGGACATCCTGAACATCCTGGAGAAGACAGAAGACGGTGAGCCCCTGCCCCACCGCCAGTGCCGCTGGCCGAGTGCCCTCTTCCCTGGGACAACCTGGCCTCAGCCCCCACTACGGTGAGGGGGTGGCACCCCAAGGCTGTTGGGCAGCAAGCTGCCAGGGAAGCCCAGGGTCCCAGACTTGGGGCCCTGGGTGGGCTAAGAAGCACCCAGTTTGTACCAGCTTTTCGGGCGGCCTCAGCACTGTGAGGAATTGAACCCACCCTCTCCTGGTCACGGTGCCTCCTCCAAGATGCTTCTACATTAATGGCTCCTGGTCAAAGTCCTCACAGGACACAGAACCCTCTCTGCCCAGCTCCTCTGGCCCAGGTCCTGGCCTCCATCACACCCCTCATTCCCAAAGTCGTGGGGCTCTGATCCTCCCACCCCAATGTACACAGCCCAAGGGCCACCCCACCAGCGGGGATGGGCCACAGGCCCAGGCCCAGGCAGAGCCTGGGGGGAGAGAGAGAGAGAGAGAGAGAGAGAGAGAGAGAAGGCAGGGAGTGCGAAAGCTGGGCACCATGCGACTCAGGCTGGTGGAGGCGCCCTCAGATGGCCAGGCTGGGCCTCTGCAGGCGGAGACGCCGGGAGGTGCTGCCCAGTGACAGGGTGACCCGGAGCCTGGCAGGGAGAGCAGGTGGCCAGCCACCGCCACCAAGGTGCTTGCGCTTTGGGGGGGGACCCTTGGGGGTCTTGGCCTTCATGTGATTGCTGGGCCCACAGCTCCAGGCCTCCCCAGTTCATGGTGGTGAGCGGTGTCCCCCAGCTTTGCACACAGATGGGGCCCTGGCTAAGTGGCACCTCCCCTGGGGCCCCTGCCCCTGCCCCACAGGGCACCCGACTCTGCCACACTCCCTCACAGGGTGGATTTTTGGTGAGCGTCTGCATGACCAGGAGAGAGGCTGGTTCCCCAGCTCCATGACAGAAGAGATCCTGAACCCCAAGATCCGCTCCCAGAACCTCAAGGAGTGTTTCCGCGTGCACAAGATGGAGGACCCTCAGCGCAGCCAGAATAAGGACCGAAGGAAGCTGGGCAGCCGGAATCGGCAATGACCTTCGTCGCAGGCGCCAGCCTGGTGGGAGGATGTGGGCAGGGGAGCAGGCTGGTGCGTGCAGAGGGCTCTTGGGAAGGACAGGCCAGTGCCTCCTGGGCAGCAGGAAGTGGCCCTGCCCATGCATTGAGTGCCCAGGTGCCTCCGCTCTTTTCGGCACTGCTTACAGACGGAGACAGTGCCCACGTGACCATCTGCAGAGAAGGAGTGTCGGGCAGTGTCCCCACCTCCCCCCGTCTCTTGTCGGCCTCTGGGACTGGCAGAGGCCCAGAGCCAGTGTCCCTGGCGGGGTCGGGCGGAAGGTGACGACTGTCCTGATCCCCTGCACTGCACGCGTTCTTCCCTAGCAGGCGCCCAGAGGGCCGCCCTTGCCTGACAGCTTCCAGAGAGGCCTTGGTCTCTGGCTGCCGCCTCCGTCCCCCCTCCAGCACCTCGGCTGCTCCGGCCGCCCAGCAGCCCGCTCCATGCAGGTCCAGCAGGGCTTGGCTGAGCCGACTGCCTCGGGCTCCTCCTCCATGGCCGGCATAACTTGTGTTTTTTAGCCCCTCCGGGAGCCCAGGTGTCTTACGGAATGAATTGGTCACTGCATCTTGTACAGTTATGGTTCCGAGAAAAGCAAATATCATTTTTGGCTGCATTAAAGAAGCATCATGTATTAAGTCAGAGATGGAGGTCTATTCTTTATTGCCCTGGTGTGTGCAGGAGCCAGGGGCTTGGTGCTGGACTGGGCTGGGAGCACCAGAGTGTCGGGGGTCCTCAGGGAGCGTAGGAGAGGCTGTCCAGGAGAGGAGAGAGCAGTGCCCAGCCTGCTGGGGAGTCCTTTGTGCGCAGAAAAAGGGGACAGGTTTACAAGGCTGTTGCCCGCGGCCAGTGGTCCCCAGGGGACACGACTGCAGGCCTGGGGCTGGACCAGGCCGGACTCCTCACCGTCAGTGGAACCAGCTCCTCAGTGGCACCAGCTCCTACGGCCCAGCCATCCCGCTGCTCCTCCCATCCCCCTCGGGCCTCCCCACACTCTCGGGAATCGCTTTCTTCCACAGCCAGACCTGCCTTGGAGCCATTGCGCCTGCAGCAACCTCCACAGGCCACCGTGGGGCTCCAGGCATCCACGCATCGCGGTCACGGAGAAGGGGCCCTGTGCTGGGAAGGAAGGGCTCCAGCTCAGGGCCCCCCCAAAGCGGGAAGGAGCTGGGATAAGGACCGTGAGCCTGCACCCAGCCTCGGGCAGATTGATTCAGGCCATCTGTGCAGTGATGGCTTCCAGGCTACGTAAACAACTGAAAGAGCTTCACAAGAATTGGCCAGTTTTGTAACAGAAACGTTTAACCCATCATGTGTTTGGGGAAGACTGCTGGAGTGGAGGCATGTCCAGAAATAAACAGGTTGTGGCAGGACCAGGTGCCATCAGGGCTCAGGAAAGCCAGAAGCCAAAACTGCTGACAGATGATGGCAAAATACAAGAGAGGAAGCCGGGTGTGGTGGCACATGCCTGTCTGTAATCCCGGTACTCAGGAGGCTGAGGCAGGAGGATGGCAAGTTCCATATTATTTGGGGCCGCCAGAGCAAAACCCGGTCTCCAAAAATAAAAGGGGGAGGAGCAGTGAACAGCTTCCCATGTATCCTCAGCCATGGACTCCTTTGCAATAAACCTTCCTCAAGGGGTTGCAGAATTTCACAGTCGCACCTCCAGGCCAGACCAGGTTATTAAAGCTATTCACAGGCTCCTGCCAGGCAAGGAGGGAGGGTGAAAGGAAAGGCAGAGTGGAGAGGCGGTTCCTCTTCCCTCAGCACCAAGCTCCAAGGTTCAAGCGCAGTGGGAAAGGCCTTTCCCCAGCCCGGGCCGCAATGGGTCAAGGGGAGGAGACAAGCGGATACCGCGGGCTTCACCCCTCAATTTGTCCCATTCTTGGGTCTCCCTGGAGTAGAGGGGCTCTCGGGGCCCAGGAGAGCCCAGGGTCTGGGGCTGTCAGAGCAGACAGGGTCTCTCAGAGCCAAAAGACACCCCTCAGAAGTGACTGGGCTCAAGCACAGGGCCGAGGCTCTGAGCCTCACGGACTCGCTTCCCTCCCACCCGGGTGCTTGTTCTGGCCGGTCGGGGAGGGAGCCCG